>NC_054387.1:31593981-31918981 GCF_017654675.1 Xenopus laevis
GCTCACAGAATCTTTATATGTGAACAATAAATGGACTTTACCCTGTTCAAGACCCGTCTGTTCATATGATCCTGCTCACAATATATATATATATATATGTCATGCTCATATGTCTATGGACGTTTTACAATGTCACTGTTGCATAACAAACTAATTGCACAATATTTATGGTGCTATGTTGTAATGTCATTTATCCGTTGGCAGAGATTGTGTCTTCTTCCCCCTATGCTCCTCCTTTCCAGACTTACCTAACCTCTATTTCCCATATGGCTCATCGACCATGTCAATTACCACTAGCCCCGGTAACCTGGCATGACAGGCTTGAATTACCCGGTTGACGGTCATACGTGGGGTTGGACGGAAGTACATTACTGTCTCTGTTTATCGCTCTAAGAAATGTACGTGGGCGTGACGCCTGTAATCCACTATTTGTGGTGAGATAACACGGCTGGCTAATGGCGCTTACTAAACTTCCGGGCGCTTTTCAGTAATTGAATATGTTGCTCCTAGCACAGGAGACTGCTGCCCGTGAATAAATTTCCGTATGGCGTTTGGATTGCGGCGCACACATTCGCGGCCGTGCCCCACTGTTGCTAGGACTCATTGGCGTAGGAGACCATGTACTGAAGTCCAGTGCCGTTCCCGGCCACTCCCACCTCTATACCGCATACGGATTGGGCAGGCAGACCCGACCCGCTTCTCTGATTGGCCGGTTCATTATGGGCTGAATATATTCAATTTTGAAATCTGACATGGGGCTAGACATTTTGTCAATTTCCCATCTGCCCCCGGTCATGTGACTTGTGCCTGCACTTCAGGAGAGACATGCTTTCTGGCAGGCTGCTGTTTTTCCTTCTCAATGTAACTGAATGTGTCTCAGTGGGACATGGGTTTTTACTATTGAGTGTTGTTCTTAGATCTACCAGGCAGCTGTTATCTTGTGTTAGGGATCTGTTATCTGGTTACCTTCCCATTGTTCTTTTGTTTGGCTGCTGGGGGGAAAAAGGGAGGGGGTGATATCACTCTAACTTGCAGTACAGCAGTAAAGAGTGATTGAAGTTTATCAGAGCACAAGTCACATGACTTGGGGCAGCTGGGAAATTGACAATATGTTTAGCCCCATGTCAAATTTCAAACTTGAATATAAAAACATCTGTTTGCTCTTTTGAGAAATGGATTTCAGTGCAGAATTCTGCTGGAACAGCTCTATTAACTGATTCATTTTGATTTTTTTTTTTTCCATGACAGTATCCCTTTAAGTGATAAGTGGAACTTGCCTCTGGTAGTCACAGATTAATTCCCACATTCATCCAACTTTTTGGTTAGAACCCATATTTTCCAAGTTGTTGTGGCCACCAGAAAGATAAAGCTGAGGAGATGCCTACTGAAATGTGTTTTACTTCTATCAGGTAAGGAACGTTGTTCTATGGACCCTGGGGCAAGTAACATACAGTACTTTCCCTAAGACAACGGTCATCTCCCACCCATCTCTGCTACAATCTGATTCTTAAGATTTTTAATAATTATTATTTGCAGATGCAGAGAAAAAGGAATTTGGCTTGTCTACAGCACCATGACTACATGTTTACTAGGAAATCAGCTTAACAAATTTCTACAAAGCATGTTTTTTTTTGATAGAGAGTAAGATATGACATTGGGGGGATAAAATTGACGACTTTTGTACTCCTGTTGTTTTGCCGACACTTTTTTCTCTGTGAGTGTTAGTACAGAGTATCAGCACTGGTTAGACACACATGCCACTGTTTATTTGCTACTGGCCTTACAGGGTTTCTAATTAACAGAACACGTGGAAATAATTGTGTCCGTGACATAGTAAGTAAAGAGCACAACCATTCATTTTAATATATCGATTTAATTTAGTGGAGCGTTTTACTCCAGAAGATAGAAAAAAAATCTGAATTTGATAACTACCTTTCATTCCCTTTAAAGGAAGTGCCAGTGAGCTATTTGCAGTTTGCTTCTGCAGTGATGCCTATAACTAAGAACAAAATAATTGAGCCCCTAGATGAAATTGCAAACAAGGTTTGTATTTCTCTAATCCTCACAATCGGCAGAGGATTTTCTAAGATTGACAGCTAGAGCAGGAGCTGATTTAATGAAACCCTTGTAAAGATGCCAGTGGCCAGATCAGCCTTTGAAAAAAACATCTGCGCATGTGAAAGTTTAACTGGTCAGGAAGGTTACGGAAAAATACATAACGAGCCATACCCTTAATCTCCTAAAGCTGGTTCAGTGAAAGAAATACGTTTACTTCAATAGAATAGTAAAATGCAAGGATTTAAAACCTCATGTAACAAGTGCGCCTGTACAAAAGCCGGCATACTGTACTGAAGCTTCACAATTAGATACTTTGTGCACATTACTCTTATATACATGAGCTCTTGATGTCCAGGCTTCCTTAGAGAAAAAAAATAATTAAAATATAAGGTGATTTCAAGCAAAATATAAAGTAATCCATTGCATGAAATGTTCCAGTTAAGGTTGCTGAGCAAACTTTTTTCTAGGGACACCCTGAACTTTTTCAGAGGATGTCATGCATGAGAAAATGGGATGACGTCATTATTGATATCACTGGTATCATAGCTAAAAGTAGTATGATGTAAAATCAAGTCTCTTCTTTGGCTACAATTTGTCAGAATGCCCCTGTTGGAGGGATTACATTGATAACATGTGGCCATTATAACTGCAATAGTGCAGTCACCAAGAGCAACCAATCGGGTCTTTACTTTTATTTCCTACTTCTGGTAGACTGATCTAAACTACTTGCTGATTGTTTCCTATGGTCAACCACTCTGTTTCAATTTAGCTTCTATATTACAAAATAAGGCAGAAAAAGTCAACCCTGTATAGGCAAAATTTGAAAAGAGAGGAACATGAGTAACTTTGTAGTTTCAAAGTCCCTGGGGATCATTTCTCTACACTGGGCAAATCAGTGAGTAGCTTTTTAAAGCCAGCTGCAAGTAGACCAATTTGATTGATTGCCATGGGTTACTGGCCATGGACAAATTTGCCCAGTGTTGATAAATGACCCCCCCCCCATGTTTTATAATATAGCCTGCTTACCACAAAGCATTTTCTGTATGGATAAGTTT
This sequence comes from Xenopus laevis, assembly GCF_017654675.1. Classification (NCBI taxonomy): domain Eukaryota; kingdom Metazoa; phylum Chordata; class Amphibia; order Anura; family Pipidae; genus Xenopus; species Xenopus laevis. The sequence continues at coordinate 31,597,095 of NC_054387.1, forward strand.
TTCCCATTGGAAAATTATACTAAATCTCTAGGGCAGGGGTCCCCAAACTTTTTTTTACTTGTGAGCCACATTTAAATATAAAAAGTTGGGGAGCAACACAAACATGAAAAAAGTTCCTAGGGCTGCTCACTAACAACTGTAATTGTTCATTTGGTAGTTTCTTTGTGGACTGACAGACTACAGGTGGGTCTGTGCTATAGAGTCTTCAAGGAAATCAGATGAAACCAAATTATTGACACATTCAGTGCATGATGTACTCTGCATACCATTTATTTATGTGACAAATAATTCATATACCAAAAGTTGTGGAAAACAGTTAAGCCCAAGTATTGTTCAATGAAGGCTAGATTAATTAAGGCACACACCAAATTCCTGGACAGCGCACTCTTCGGATCACATCAAGCAATCACTTGCTCATTAATTCATTGGTAAAAAAAACGTCATTTTATTTACGGTAATTGTTAAAAATATTAAAAAACTGTTAAACCCTGCGCCATGAGGTCTGACGCATTTCGTGTCACTGCACTTCATCAGAGATGTTGGTAAATCAGGGGTGCCCAGACTTTGTTACCCTGGGATCTACTTTCGTCACCTGGCCCCCATCAGGAGATCTACCGTGATAAAAATATGCTCTCCTAAGGCAGAAGAATGCAGACTCGCCTGTAGTGATGGGTGAATTTGCGCAATTTCACTTCGCTGAAAAATTTGCGAAATGAGCAAAACGGTGGAAAATTCGTGAAACATCGGTATATTTCACCATATTAAAGGAGAAGTAAAGCTTAATTAAAGAAGTAGGCGAGAAATGTTGTACATTATGTTTTTGGCTTCTATGCCAGTCCAAGGCAACCACATCCCTTTAGCAGGGAACATCTGTGCCCCCAAAGATGCCCCAGTAGCTCCTCAATTTCTTTTCTGCTAATTCACTGCACATGCTCTAAGCTGCTGTAACTTAGCTTAGTAGCCGACCCACTCTGTATCTAGAATATACAGTCAATGTTTCAATATAAGGCTGAGGCTGATTAGTAAATAATTATTGGTACATGGCAGCTTAGAAACCTCATTTTCTGATTGATGATGACCAATAAGCTTAACCACTCAGCTCAGAGCACACTGTGCAGTGTTACTGACACTCCTAACAAAATCCAAGATGGGCAAATTCCTGTCATAAATTTGAAGCCCTGGCTCATTACTGCTACAAAGATGCTGAACCTTTAGGCTGGTTCAATAAGTTCAATATATAAAATTTGGCATTCTTAGCCATATTAATTTTTAGGGTTTAGCACTCCTTTAAACACTGTGAAATAGCCCTTCACAATATTATAGGCCTATTGATCCATTGCTCAAGTATAGAGGAATCCTTCATGTGGGGGGCATCCTGCAAAATACTCAGTAATTGTGGTTCTGTTATTTATAATTATACCTTAATTACTGCATAGCCAAGCAAAGTCTACTTGTGTCTCCCTCTGTAGATTATAATATGCAGGAAAAGCAGGGAGTTCATTAACAGCAAAGGCATGGACTGTGGATACAGAAGGCCCAACAAACTGACAGTAGCCATGAAACAATTTCAGTGAATAGCTGAAAGTGAGGAAAGCAAGTAGTCTATAGTAGGTTATGATGACAGACAAGGGTGGCCTGCAGGGACCAACAGTAGAAATACACAATGGCTATATAAAGCACTATGGGCATCTACCACTATACAGGCATTATGTAATGGATGATATGTGAGATACAACAATGCCAGAAAATACAAAATAACTGCAAGAAAACAAATTGTAATGGATTTGTACTATAACCAAAAATGGAAATATTGAAGTGAATCCTATCTCTTAGTTACACGTGGAGCCATATTAATGTTGAATGACACTGAATCCTCAGAAAACTCCCAAGTGGTCCATTAGTGCAACACTGGAGCAAGCACAGGCAACCTTAATGTACGGCTCTAATGACAATTTTACAGCTGCATTCTGTACAAAATTGCTCCAAGTATCCACTATTTCCCATTTAGACTAAGTGATCATCTCTACATTCATTGTGTTCAGACATTTTTAGAACTTGTGATGTTTCTCCATTAAACATATGCTTGGTTTTTGTATAGGATGCAATTCCCGATTTTCTGTTCTGCAGAACTGGAAATTGTGAAAGTACAAAGGATATTTGTAACTTATTTACAGAGGTGTTGCAGTGTTATGGCTTACCAAATCTACCCCCAGGCTCTGCAGCCCCTTGAGGAAGAAGAGACAGGGGCACCAGGGTATATTGCATTGGCTGATTTGCCCCTCAGTTAAGCTTGTGCTTTACTGTATATGTCTCATAAGAGACCCATAACTATAGCTTGCTACAGAGCAGACCTTGTGGAAACCAGTTGAAATATTAACCACAGACTAGTAAATTACCTGCAGCTTGGTGTCTGATGGCTAAGAACACAATTTAAAGGTAACAAATAATGCAATTTACTGATGCTTAACCACAATTTCCAGCAACCCCTCCACTAAGCCTTTTGCTGCAACAGGCAGCATTACTTGCCACTTGTTTAAAAGCAAAGATCTGACTGGTTGCTTTCAGTTATTATGCCTAGTGTAAGCTTTAAACAGGATTGTTCACCTTTAAATTAACTTTTAGCATGATGGATATTCTGAGACAATTTGCAATTGGTTTTTATTATTTGTGGTTTTTGAGTTATTTATGCAGCTATTCAGTTTGCATTTTCAGCAATCTGGTTGAAAAAGGTCAAAATTACCCTAGCAACCATGCACTAATTGGAATAAGAGACTGGGATATGAACAGTATAGTGCAACCATGCACTAATTGGAATAAGAGACTGGGATATGAACAGTAGAGGGCCTGAATAGAAATAAGTAATAAAAAGTAGCAATAACATTACAGAACATTTGTTGCTTAGAAGGCATTTGAAAACTGGAAAGAGTCAAAAGCAGAAGGCAAATAATTCAAAAACGATAACAAATAATTAATGAAGACCAATTACAAAGTTGTTAAGAATTAGTCATTCTATAACATACTAAAAGTTACCATGAAGGCAAACCACCCATTTAAGCCTTTAACTGCTTTTATGTATTTAGAGTTTTTGCCCAGACGGCCCTTATATGTTATGGGCCAAGGACATCCTTTAAACTGCCTTGATGTGTATAACATGAATATATAGGAGTGGTTTGAATGTATTCTTCTTATAGTGCACCCTTGGGATCTGAAATTGTTAGCAGTCCTGCTTTATAGTTGGTTCTGCGGTGTTAAATTAGTTGGCTGCCGCATCTACAAAAGTGCTCTAAAGCCAGCATCTAAATGTACTGCTGTCATTCACGGAACTACAGGGAAGTGTTTTGGATACACAACAGAACAGAGAAGGTTAGCTCTCAGATCAGCCATACAGCAAGATTACATTTACAGTTCCTTCCTACCCACTGACAGCAATTACACTGCATGCTGGGAAGTGCCTGCGCACCCCACAAAATGCTTGGCAGTTTCATTTCATTTAAATATTGTGATAAATTATTTGCTGTTTTGTGAGGCAGGAAATGTCATAACGTAATTAGCAAATGTAATACATATGTACTTGCTCTTAAACATTTGGAGAAAGTTTATTTGAAAGATATTTCAGCATGACGGCAAAGAAAATGAAAGCAAACAATGTAACTCTGTTGCTGCTGATTTTCGTGAACTGTGCGTTATAGCAACGTCAACCTTCTCTGACTTTACCTCCCATAGGCAAATAATGTCCCTCCGTGCTTTATGTGTCTATTAGTAGAGTACAGAGCAGCTTTGGACTCCAACAAAGAACAAACCTGTTTCTGCAGTCTCAGCGTGTCCTGGGTATTGTTGCTGCGTAATTGCTGGAGTGCAGGAACTCAATATACTAAAATCAACACAAGAAAGGCTTATTTGGTGCTCAGGGAGAGTCACAAACTGGAACTCAACACTGAGCTCTCTGGATACTTTTGGCTAAATGTGTCGGAATACTTTTGGCCACTCAGTGTGAACATGACATGGTCAGCATTACATTTGCAGGAGAGGGATACCCCCCAACGTTACCCAGTGTCGGAGTGGCCCACCAGGGTATCAGAAAAAGCCCTGGTGGGCCCAGGTGCCAGTGGGCCCTCCTGCTGACTCAACCATTTTATTTTGTATGCCTACATATTTGGAATTTATCTTCCCTGTATGAGAACAAAGAGGAGATAGCTGATAGTAGGTATACTAGAAGAGTAAGGAAAAGAGGAAATTGATGTGGACAGCGAATGCATGGTGTAAGGTTTATTAGTGGCAACTGAGATTACCCCTTAAATCCCCTCTTCCTAATCACGTTATGCCCCATCAGAGATAAAACAACAACATCCAGTTTGGGAATTGAAAAGGCAGTTTTAATCAAGGATCAGAACATAACAAATGCAAAATTATAACATATTAACTTCCATGTTAAAGATGTAATTTACAGTATAAAGGAATCCCCTTCAAGGAATACCTCACTGTTGAAGATGGATTTAGTCTCAGCTTCATGAAATTGGTTGAGATAAATAGGTTGTGTAGGTTGACTCACAGTTTGCTTGTTGGAGAAGCATCTACTGTGAATTGGGTAACTTTGATGTGGCATTGTCATTTAAGCATCATTTCTTTTACACATTTCTACATGTCATGATACACTAGATGTGGGTGGTTGTACCTATACAGTCATATGAAAAAAATTGGCAACCCCTCTCAGCCTGCATAATAATTTTGCTAATTTGAATGCATGTAACTGCTCAATACTGATTACTGGCAACACCACATTGGTTGGATTATCTTGTTAAGCCTTCATAGGCAGGTGTGTTAAATCATAAGAAAAGGTATTTAAGGTGGCCAATTGCATGTTGTGCTTCTGTTTGACTCTCCTCTGAAGAGTGACAGCATGGGATGCACAAAGCAACTCTCAAAAGATCTGAAAACAAAGATTGCTCAGTATTGTTGGGGTTGCCAAGACAGAAAAAGGTAGTAGGTTTGAAAATATGCTGAATGACAACTTTTTATTACAGCTAGTTCAAGAACCTACTAGGAATAACTCACTTTTGGACCTTGCAATAACTAATAATGCTGAACTCATCTCTAACATTTGTGAGGGTGAGCATTTAGGGAATAGTGATCATAACATGGTCTCCTTTGAGATTCTGTTGCAAAAGCAATTCTATAAGGGAGTAACTAAAACACAAAATTTCAGACGTGCAAACTTGTAAGGGCATCTCTGCAACATATTAAGTGGGAAATGCTTTTCACAGGGTTAAACAAAGAACAAAATTGGGAAGTTTTTAAAATGCTGCTTAATAAATATACATGTCAGTATATTCCCCTTGTAAGCAAGGAACGTCGTTGCAAAGCAAAACCTTTTTGGTTCAATAGAAGTGTTGGTGTTGAGGTGGGTAAGAAAAGACGTGCTTTTAAGGCTTTCAAGTTAGCTGGGACAGCCGAATCACAAGGAGGCCAATAATAAATCATGCAAAGAAGCTATAAAGCAAGCTAAAATCGTTATGGAAAAGGATTTTGCAGCAAGCAGTAATCAAACATTTTTTTTTAAATAGTATCAGACCTTTAGTATCAGAGGGGGGGGAGGGTCAGCTGGTTGATGAAAACAAAATAAAAGCACAGATTCTGAATTCATATTTTTCATCTGTCCACAAATGAGGAACCAGTTGATTAAGGTTTCCTTCTTAATTCCCCAATTCTAGTAATACAACTAATGATGCATGGTTCACACATGAGGAAATTCAAAAGAGACTAGAAAATGTTAAGATAAACAAAGGTACGAGGGCCAGATGGTATTCATCCCAGGGTGCTTAGCGAGCTTAGCTCTGTGATTGCCAAACCTCTTTACTTAATTTTTCAGGATTCATTGAGGTCTGGCATAGTGCCGAGAGACTGGCGAATTGCTAATGTGGTGCCTCTATTCAAAAAAGGATCCCGTTCTTAGCCTCAAAACTATAGGCCAGTTAGTCTGACATCAGTGGTAGGAAAGCTTTTTGAAGGCTTAATAAAGGATAAGATACTGGACTTTTTAGCAAATCATAATACTATGAGTGTGTGGCAGCATGGTTTTATGTGTAATAGATCTTGCCGGACTAACTTAATTTCTTTTTATGAGAAGGTAAGCAGGGATACTGGGATGGCAGTGGATGTGATTTACTTAGACTTTGCTAAAGCATTTGATACAGTGCCACACAAAAGGTTACTGGTTAAATTAAGGAATGTTGGCCTGGAACATAGTATTTGTACCTGGATAGTGAACTGGCTAAAAGACTACAAAGAGTGGCGGTAAATGGAACATTTTCAAATTGGATCAGTGTTGTTAGTGGAGTACCACAGGGCTCTGTACTAGGTCCTTTGCTTTTCAACTTGTTTATTAATGACCTGGAGGTGGGAATTGAAAGAACTGTTTCTATTTTTGCGGATGATACTAAATTGTGCAGAACTATAGGTTCCATGTAGGATGCTGCCACTTTGCAGAGTAATTTGTCTAAGTTGGGAAACTGGGCAGCAAACTGGAAAATGAGGTTCAATGTTGATACATGCAAGGTTATGTACTTTGGCAAAAATAATATAAATGCAAGTTATACACTAAATGGCAGTGTGTTGGGAGTTTCCTTAAATGAGAAGGATCTAGGGTTTTTTGCAGATAAGTTGTTTAATTCTGGACAGTGTCATTCTGTGGCTACTAAAGCAAATAAAGTTCTGTCTTGCATAAAAAAAGGGCATTAACTCAAGGGATGAAAACATAATTATGCCTCTGTATAGGTCCCTGGTAAGGCCTCATCTGGAGTATGCAGTTCAGTTTTGGACTCCAGTCCTTAAGAGGGGTATAAATGAGCTGGAGAGAGTGCAGAGACGTGCAACTAAATTGGTTAGAGGGATGGAAGACTTAAATTATGAGGGTAGACTGTCAAGGTTGGGGTTGTTTTCTCTGGAAAAAAGGTGCTTGCGAGGGGACATGATTACACTTTACAAATACATTAGAGGACATTATAGACAAATAGCAGGGGACCTTTTTACCCATAAAGAGGATCACCGTACCAGAGGCCACCCCTTCAGACTAGAAGAAAAGAACTTTCATTTGAAGCAACGTAGAGGGTTCTTCACAGTCAGGACAGTGAGGTTGTGGAATGCACTGCCGGGTGATGATTTGATGGCTGATTCAGTTAATGCCTTTAAGAATGGTGTGAATGATTTTTTGGACAGACATAATATCAAAGGCTATTGTGATACTAAGCTCTATAGTTAGTATAGGTATGGGTATATATAATTTATGTGAAAGTAGGGAAGAGTGTGTGTATGGATGCTGGGTTTTCATTTGGAGGGGCTGAACTTGATGTACTTTGTCTTTTTTCAACCCAATTTAACTATGTAACTATGGTTTAGGGCAGTGGTCCCTAACTAGTAGCTCGCGAGCAACATGTTGCTCACCAACCCCTTGGATGTTGCTCCAGTGGCGCCAAAGCAGGAGCTTATTTTTGAATTCCAGGCTTGGAGGCAAGTTTTTGTTGCATAAAAATCAGGTGTACTGCCAAACAGAGCCTCTTGTAGGCTACCAGACCACATAGGGGCTACCAAACAGCCAATAACAGCCCTTATTTGATATCCCCATGGACTTTTCCATGCTTGTGTTGCTCTCCAACTCATTTTTACATTTATATGTGGCTCACAAGTTAAAAAGGTTGGGGACCCCTGGTTTAGGGGAAGGCTACAAAAAACTATCTCAGTGGTTTAAACCGTCAGTTTCAACTGTAAGGAATGGCAGGCCAAGAAAAATATATTCGCGGCATATGTGGAGGATTGTGAGAATGGTTACAGACAACCCAAAGATAACCTCCAAAGACCTGCAAGAACATCATGCTGCAGATGGTGCATCTGTTCTATAATTCAGCGCAATTTGCACAAAGAACATCTGTATGGCATGGTGATAAGAAAGGAGCCCTTTCTGCACTAACGCCACAAACAGTCGCTTGTTGTATGCAAAAGCTCTTTTAGACAAGCCAGTCATTTTGGAACAAAGTGCTTTGGACTAATGAGACAAAAATATAGTTATTTGGTAATAACAAAAAGCTCTTTTTTGGTGGAAGAAGAACACCGCATTCCAGGAAAAACACCTCTTACCTACTGTCATGCTGTGGGGCTGTGGGGCTAATTTAGGGACGTGGGGCCCTTGTTAAAGTCGAGGGTCGGATGAATTCAACCCAATATCAACAAATTCTTCAGGATAATGTTCAAGCATCAGTCACAAAGTTGAAGTTACGCAGGGGTTGGATATTCTAACAAGACAATGACCCTAAACACACTTCGAAATCTACAAAGGCATTTATGCAGAGGGAGAAGTACAATATTCTGGAATGGCCATCACAGTCCCCCGAATTGAATTTCATTGAAAATCTATGGGATGATTTGCAGCAGGCTCTGTCCGTGCTCAGCAGCCATCAAATTTAACTCGACTGGAGAGATTTTGTATGGACAAATGGTCAAAAATACCACCATCCAGAATCCAAAAGCTATAGGAGTCATCTAGAGGCTGTTACATTTGCAAAAGGAGGCTCAACTAATTATTGATGTAATATCTCTGTTGTTGTGCCCAAATCTATGCACCTGTCTAATTTTGTTATGATGCATATTGCATATTTTATGTTAATCCAATAAACTTTATCACTGCTGAAATACTACTGTTTCCATAAAAGGCATGTTATTTATTAAAAGGAAGTTGCTACTTTGGAAGCTCAGCCAATGATAAAACCCCAAAGAATTAAGAGGGGTTAACAAACATTTTCATATGACTGTACACTGACATATTGCTTCCTTGTGGTGGTGCTCTACTCTTATATTGGTTGTTTGGACCCCAGACAGAGGGGAGAGTAAAAGGAGGCTAGAGACACTTGGCTATCAAAAGACCATGTTAAGCACTGGATATATATTTTTTCTTCTTCTTTGCAATAATAACCACCACACACCTTCCTACCTGAGCCCCCAACCTCTAAGGGTCGGGGGTGCAAGTAAAACCATTCAACCAGTTGTCACCCCACGCCTGCGAAGAGCCAACATTAATACCAGTTGGCCACTTAGCAATAGTATAATACAAATGGTAGGCAGTATTAATAATGATAACTTTTATTTGGTGTACAAAACAATCACAAACAAATTCAAAATTAAAAAAGAAATCAACCATACAAAAAAGGCAAACAAATTTCAAACACATTTCACTTCATCAGAGTAGCAATCACTAGTCATAAGCCCACAAGGCAAGCATTTCACTGCCAGCTGTGGCAAAATTGTTAGCCTAACCACACTTACACAACCATCACTTACCCTGTCACTTGCCTCCTACTTGTACACAGAGCTAGCTGTTCAGAGTCCTTACCATAAACAGTGGAAATACATTAAACACAGGATTTCAAAGTGATTCTCCGTGTCACAACAGCATTGGATTTAATATCCCAGATATTGTATTTCTTAGGCCAGAGGTTCCCAGTATGGGAGTGTCTCATCCTGTATCCCAGTTTGGGTAGGATCTAAAAGGAACACTTATTTGCTCTCCTGGACTTGAAGGAGAACTAAACCCAAAAGTTCAAAACCTTACCCCACCCTACATAGACCCCACTCCCCCCCCCAGCCTAGCTGCTACCCCAGCGGAGTTCACGGCAGCCATCTTCTTTTCTTCAGGAGTCTTCGGAATGAGACCGGTGTATCGGGACATGCGCAGTTGGAGCAATTTTCTGTTTCAGGACAACTGTGCATGTGTCGAAAGCTGCTGCCTCCTTACGAAGATTACCGAAGCGGCTGAAGATGGCGCTGTGAACTCTACTGGACAGAATCTGCACGGAGGGGGTAAGTAAAGACTTAGGGGCATTTGCCCGGGGTAGCATATAGGCTGGGGGGGGGGGGAGGAGGTTCTATGTAGGGTAGGGTTTTTTTTAACTTTAAGGTTTAAAGCCCCCAAAGGGACGACTAAACCCAAACATTACAGTGTTAGACTGTAAATTGGAAATACCAGCCCAGCTGCTAACACTATGACATTTGTGAATGTTTCACTCATGCACAGGATGACAATTAATTGCCTCCCTTGTATTTGTGTTTAATTTTAATATCAATATTTACTTGTTCACTGCTCTCCATAACCCACCCTATTGTCTTCCCATTTATAGTCAGTGTAACCAGCTCAGTGCTTTGAAATACTTTTTTGTATTTTGACCCAATTGTACACTTTATTGCCTCCTACCTTCAATTAAATTTTATGCAAATTTCTAATAAATATTTCTAGAGTGAAGAGGATTATGCATTTTATGTTGGGTTTGTCCATGGAATGAGTTACCTGAGGGATCTACTGAGGTTTCATATCTTGTTAAGTTAAAAGACCTCGGTGATATGGGAAATAAAGAACAAAAGCTGTATCCCCCATATCCAGCTCACTGTATTTATTTAATTATTTTGCATTTCATTTAGTTTATGGTTTGTTTAGGGGGCAATGATGAAGTTGTGTGCTTGTGTGCACAAACACAAATTATGAGGCCAAAGCACACAACAAATTGTGGTGCACACAAATAATAGTGTGAAAATACAACATTTTCATTTTGACCTGCACACACAGTTTCTAAATATGTGCGCACAATTTTAAAATGTGCGCACAAAAAAATTTTGTTGGCGCACATAGGCAAGAAGGAATTCGCTCATTCGGGGAAATTTACTAAAAGGCGAAGTGGCTAACGCTGGGGAAATTCACCAGCGTGACGTCATTTTGCCGATTTACTAACGGTAGCTTGTGTAAATTCGCTGGCATAATTTCGCCAAGGAGATAGACTCTGGCACAATTTAGCACTCTAATGCCAGGCGAATTTTCGGTCTGCGAAAGAGCATTACTACGCAAATTCACTAAGTTTTTGATTTTACTGACCGTTACCTCGCCAGACTTGCCTTCGCCACCTCAGACCAGGTGAAGTACATAGTAGTTCCTATGGGCACATGAGTAGGGCATTGTAAGAACTTTATATAATTTTATTAAGGTTCCCTGGTCTTGTGTAGTGTAATGTATTTACTGCAGCATATACAGCCATTGTACTTTAACTGCACGCCGTATGCTAATTAGCCAACACTAGCGTAACTTCGAACTGGAAATTTCACTGGCGTAATTTCGCCAGCGTTCGGTACCCTGTGCGCAACTTCGGGTCTTTGTGAATTAGCGTTGTCCAGGCAAATTTATGCCTGGCGAAGTGTTGCGATGTGCGCGAAGCCAGCGCTGGCGAATTTTCACCTGTTAGTGAATTTGACCGATTGTTTGAGGGCGCTGCTAATGCTGCTGGATAAAAGCATGAATATATCAGATCATTCCTTTCAAAAATCTTCCTCCAAAAATTCTTCCTCCATTTAGTGAACAAAGCTATGCCCTATTAATGAATGGGACATTACTGCAGAAATGATCAAGTGAATATAGTAAAAATGCGAATTTACCTTAATTTTGAAGATGTTCTTAACACTTCAGTGGTTAAATGGGTGGTTCACCTTTAAATTAACTTTTTAATTGGTTTTTATCATTTATTTCTTATAGTTTATTATTTAGTTTTTATAGTTGTTTGCCTTTTTCTTCTGACTGTTTGCAGCTTTCAAATGGGCGCAGCTGACTCCCTTCTAAAAAAAACAAATGCTCTGTAAGGCTACAAATGTATTGTTATTGTTACTTTTTATTACTGATCCCTATTCAGGCCCTCTCCTATTCATTTTCTGTAATTTGGACCTTAGTTACCAGATTAGTTAAGATGCAAATTGAAGAGCTGCTGAATAAAAAGCCAAATAACTCAAAAACTTTAAATAATAAAAAATGAAAACCAAACGCAAATTATCACTGTCTACATCATACTAAAGGGTATCTTAAAGGTGAACAACCCCTTTAAAGGGGGGTCACTGTATGGCTACGCAACTATTTAATGGTCTTCATTATTTGTTTTATAGTTTTTTAATTGTTTGCCACCTTCTTCTGAAATTTTTTAAGCTTTCAAATGGGGGTCACTGGCCCCATTTAAAAAACAAATGCTCTGTTAGGCTACACATGTATTGTTATTGCTACTTTTTATTACTTATCTTCCTATTAAGGCCTCTCTTATTCATATTCCAGTCTCTTATTCAAATCAATGCATGGTGGCTAGGGTAATGTGGACCCTGAAGAGCTGCTGAATAAAAAGCTAAATAACTCAAAAGCCACAAATAATAATAAATGAAAACCAATTGCAAATTATTTTAGAATATCACTGTCTATATCATACTAAACGTAAACTCAAAAGTGAACAACCACTTTAAATAGGATAATCATGATATAAAGAAGCGCAACTAAGCTGATAAAGTGTATCGAAAGTTGGTTACACTGGAGAAGAGGTGCATAAGGAAAGATATGATCACTATGTATAAATAATATAAGGGGCCCATAATAAATTATTTTATGCTTTATTCAACAGTAAATACTTTCAGTAGAAAAAAGACACAATCATTCAGATGAGAGGAAAGAGTGTTCTATCTTAAGATGCAGAAAAGATTTGATATAGTGAGAGCTGTGAAGTAGTGTCATTCTCTCCCTGAAGTGGTTTTACTGGAAGATACAATACCTTAGATCGCTTCAAGAAGGGTTTGGATGCCTTTTAATAAAATAAAAAATACAACCAAATCCTGAGCAATTATCTGGAGTCAGGAAGGATTTTTTTTCCCTACCGAGGCAAATAGGAGATGATTCAGATGGAGTTTTTTTTTGCCATCATCTAGATTACATAGCAGTGAAACCTGTGTAACCCCATTTAGACCCATCTGAAGCCCCTCCAATATGGTGGAAAATGCCCTTTCTACCTGTATAGTAATTTTTCAGGTGGAATTAAATAAAATGACAGATTACCATCAAATGAAACCTTTTTGCCTAAAAAAAATTATAATAAACCAATAGCTGTAGATTGTAGCACCATCCCATGTCTGTGTCAAGTTTACAAAATTATTTACAGGTGATTTGTCTTCACACGTGATATGCTGGTTGATTCACCATACTTAAATTATCCCCTATTGGAGTGCTCTTGGAGTAAGTTAAAAACAAAACTTTTACTGAAAATTAATATAAAATGAGCAATGGAAAATGTAAAAAAAAATTAAATATCTAGATGAAAATGAGTCTGTAGATGCACACCAGAATTTCTAGAGTTTAGGAAGAGGAATGCCCCTCCGCTAACATTATAGCTAACATATAAGCCACGTGAGTGATTTGTATTGCTATACACCTTATACAACTCACATTCTGTTTAAGAATCTCAGTAATAATCATACACCCCTGCATCCTCTTATTTCAAAATAGGCCGCACGTCATACCAAGATGGCCCACAAAGTCTTTTGTTGCTCATCTCCTGCCTCGTGTTTCACCTACACGGGCTTTGCCAGAGGCTTTTCATTGTTTTTTGCTTATTTTGTATTCATCATCAGTAAAAGTTACATTAACATAGACATGGGATGGTGTGACTCTCTACACTTTATTGGGAGCAATTAAATTGGGAGCTTGTTTTATCTTTGTTGGGTGTCGAGCACTTCTGTGTGCTAGTTAGTGCTGGAAAAGTCAATTTATACCTGGATTAAGATCTGCTCGTTAGGTTATGAGTTGGACAATACCAGCTGATCATAATTGTTGCCAGTTTGGATGAGGGCTGTATCAACTCACTGATGTGGCCCTCGATCTGATGGCAAAATCAAACCGGCCCAATCAATATTTGCCCGATTTGAATGGACAGCACTGCTGCCTTGTAATGCTGGGACTCTTGCATTTGACACTTCCATGGTCTGGGCTGGCAGAGTCAAACTCATATACTACTAGGACCAACCACCCCTCTATGACCCTACTCAGACCTGCTACTCATCTCTACACGCAATGGGTGAACATAACCTCAGACCCTGCTTCTGTGTTTGATTCTGACCTCAGCTCTGTCTGCAAGGAGTGATGGACCTCTTTAAATGTCTTGTTGCTAAATATATAAAGCATGAAGGGCAAACGTGTGGTTAGTGCTGCATCTCGACAAGCTAGTCTGGCATCAGCGCTATTCTAAGCCCATATAACTTATTATAACTGAATGTACAAAAGACTGACAGTGACAGCCCTGTGTCACCCCCACTTGTTTTTAACTTTAATCATCAGGAACTCGTTGTCACAGGCCCATGCGTTTATGCAATTAATTGTGGAGCTGCTATGTTTATTTAATGTCATTATATTATACAGAATAATATATTTTGCAGTAGGCCATTTTTATCTACTGATTGCAGTGAATATGTCAGTCAAGCCTGGCTTTACTTTCCCTTTAAAGCTGCTATCGTTTAAAACTGTGGTTTCTATTCCATTTCCTGAAACAAAAACAGTTTTTGCTCTTTAAAATAAATATGACGCAGATCAATCTGAACGCAGCAAAGGGCAGGTTGTGGGACCTCCATACATCTGTGTTTTGCAACTAATAGGGACCGACAGAAAGTGGCGCGTGCTATCACTAGTGCAGCTGCTATTGGTTGCTCGTTCTGTCATTCACAGCCGCCCATCCAATCCCTGCTCGGCTTTACTGGAGCTACAGATTAACAGATTAGAAAGAGGATGCCGGCGCTGCAGTGTTTGTTCATTTTAGTACTAAGAGCTAGCTTGACCCGAGCAGCAGTCAAACGGACTCGCTATATTAAAATATTTTATGTCTCACCTTTAAAATTCTGTTTTCCCGCAGCGCCGTTGCAGTCTCGCGAGATAAGGTTGTGATGTCACGCGATAGATTATATAAGAGCAGGGACCCAATATTTGGGGGTAGTGCTGTAGAACATATCTACTTGTGCTGTTGGCTGCATGGCCGCGATAGTCTGTGTAGGACACGTTGCGCTGCGGCCTTCTGCTTACAGCTTTATTTAAAATGTAATTTGTCGACCGATACAAGACCGATCTTAACACATAACAAACATTTGTTTCCTGACTCGTGGCAGGGAGTGAAATAGGGAGAAAAAACAATATTTTCATCGTGTTTTAACAATATCTGCCGCCCTCAGAACTTTAGCAAATTATATCGGGATCTTAAGGGTGAAAAAACGAATCCAGAAGAGGCTTAATGATATTGATCAAAAGTGATTTTATGTTTGTTTACTTTGTGCAATCAAGGGCTGTTTTTTTTTTTTTTAACAATTATGGGAAATTTAAGAGAACACAGATAAATTAAGGGAAGACTGGGTTAAATTGAGCAAAATGAATTCTTCACGCATCACTTACTCTGGTCCTAACACTGAAGTGTGCAGGTTCCCTGTCAGCTCCGCAGCAGAAAGTTCCGGGGCCCCAAAAGGGCGTCGGTGAAGACCGGTGATGGCAGAGGTTTACTTACCTGTTTCATTTTGTAGTGAGACCGTACAAACTGTTACACATAGGCTTCGTTTTTAGATCAGGGGTGCCCAAACTTTTTGCAACAAGAGCTAGATATGGTGAGGTGAAAATGTGTGGGGGCCGACCATTCAGCTCGACATTCTTTGAACCAATAACATTCAATTACAGGAATAGAGTAATCGTAGCAGTAATATTTAGGGCACATTAGTGAAATGATCTGCCACTTGGTCTATACTGCTGTCTGTGTGCTGAAGGTGTTAGTAATAGACACGTACTGGAACGTAGTGACGCCATACTTCTTTAGTTTACTGTACTGGCACGTCAGTACGTCTATTGATACCTTCAGCCCTAAAGAAGTATGTAAGAGCGGTGCATCACTACGTGCCAGTACGTGTCTATTGCTAACACCTTCAGCACACAGGCAGCAGTATAGACCAAGTGGCAGATCATTTCACTAATGTGCCCAAATATTACTGCTATGGGATTCCTGATCGCAATGTTCTAGGGGGCCTCATTATTAATTTAATGATGGAGGCTGAGGGCCGATGTACATTTGAAAGAGGGCAGCAAATGGCCCCTGGGCCGCACTTTGGAGACGCCTGTTTTAGATGAATATAAAATATAATAGGCCAACGACCAAAATTAAGAGGTTACTGGTGTTTTTTGTGCAAACAAGGGACAGTTTTTTTCACAGCATTGGGCTAAAATGGACTAGAATGTTTGTGTTTTTTTTGGTAGCTTTTGAGGGTTTCAATTTTTTGGCATTTTTTTTTTGTGCAAACGCAGGCCAGATTGGTCACAACAAGGACATGGTTTGGAGAAGTCTGGGTTAAATTATCAAAAAGTAATCTTTTACTCTTCCTTTATTCTGGTCCTAACACGTGCAGTTTTCCTGTCAGTTCTACAGCAGAAATATCTGGGGCCCAAGAGGGTGTTGGTAAAGACTTGTGCTAGCAGGGGTTTCCCCTATTTCATGGAAGAGGAAGACCATGCCAGCTGTCACCCACAGTTAACCATAAACTCATAAACTGACAGTTATTTTGAATTCTGATCCAGTGTTTTATTTGACTAGGGCCACTTTTTTACAATTTAGGGACAAAAAAAGGGAAATGTTAAGGCAAGATAATGAGTGAAATTTACCAAAAGTTGTATTGCATTTCTAGTTTTAGCTTACTAAATTTTTCTGCAAACAAGGGTCACATTTTCACAGTTTGTGAAAAAAGGAAAATTTAGGAGAAGCCTGGGTGAATTTAACAAAAACTAATCTTTTGCTCTTCATTTACTGTGATCCTAACTCTGAATGATCTTTCAGTTCTGCAGCAGAAAGTTCCAGGGCCACAAAAGAGCATTGGTGAAGACAATAAGCAGACTTTGAGTTCTGAGCCAGAGTTTTAATTGAAGACTAGAGCTGTTCTTTTTTGTTTGTTTATTTACACTTTAGGGATACAAAAGAGAAAGTTTAGGCGAATATATTGAGTGAAATTTACCAAAAAAAGATATTGCATTTCTTGGCTTTTGTTTATTAAAGCATCAGAGGGTCCCAGTATTTTTTATGCAGACAAGGGTCACATTTTCAGTTTGTGGACAAAAAGGAAAATTGACGAGATGACAATTGAACTGAGCCAAAAGGCACATTCTCTTTTTAGGCTTTTTTTTTTTGTACTATGCCCAACCAGTAGCTCGCGAGCAACATGTTGCTCTCCAACCTCTTGGATGTTGCTCTCGGGGTCCTCAAAGCAGGTGCTTATTTTTTAATTCCAGGCTTGGAAGAAAGCTTTTTTTGCATAAAAACAAAGTATAGTGCCAAGTAGAGCCTCCTGTAGGCTGCCAGTCCACATAGGGCCTACCAAATAACCAATTACAGCCCTTATTTGGCATTCAAAGGACTTTTTCATGCTTGTGTTGCTCCCCAACATTTGAATGTGGCTCATGGGTAAAAAAGGTTGGGGACCCCTGCATTAGAGGATACCAATGTGTTTTGTGAAACTAGGGTCAGATTTACAATTTGGGAAAAATTTAGGAGAAGACAATTGGTAAAATTGACTAAAAGTGATTTTCTAGGCTCTTATTTTACTCTACTTTTTAATGTAATTTTTCTAAACTTAGGGAAAATATTACTACTTTCAGGTGGAATTGAACGAAAGGGATATTGCATGTTTGAGGCTCTTTTGTAGTCTGGCATTACACAATACCAATATGTTTTAGTAATATATGTTAGGACCATATTTTACAATTAAGGGACAGGGAAATAAAGAAAAAGACAATGGTTGAAATTGAACAAAAGCGTTATTTTACTCTGGCTTCAAAACATTCTACTTTAGGAGAAAAGGCAGTAAGTGAAATTGACCAAAACTGATATTGGAGATATAAATCTATTAATTTCTTCAGCATCAGAGGGTCCCAGTGTATTCTATGCTGATTAGGGACAGATTCTTTTTTATAATTTAGGGTCAAAAATATGAGATTTATGGGGGAAAAGGGTGGATTTGGAGGTTTGCTTTTTTTTTTTTTACCTTGCATTAGAGGTCCCATTGTTGGAGAAAATCAATTTGAGTAGAGAATATGTAGAAATTAGCAAGAGTTATCAAAATCTTTTAAGCCTATTACTCTGGTGTCATTGGGTTCCAGTATATATTGTGCGGACTAGGACTTATGTTTTCAAAACATAAGGGATAAAACAAATTAGATATAGAGAATTGGTAAAACTGATCAAAAGTAATTTTGAGTTTTTTTGGCTCTTTTGTATTTTCACACCAGAAGGCCCAGTGTTTTTTGTGCAAACTAGAGCTAGATTTTTCCCCCCCATATTTTAGTGTCAATGTGAAATTCAGAAGATGGCAATAGGTGAAATTGAGGAAACATAATATCAACTTTAATGTTTAGGCCTTTTTCACTTGGCATTTGATGAGACAGACAACCTGGGGGAAAGCAGATACTCAATCTTAGTCTGACAAGCTTGTGTGTCAAAAGATACACCTTGTGTATTACTCCCTTCCCTTTAGACTGTATGCCTATGCATAGGGCCTTCCTCACCTTTTTGTACCTGTATTGATTGTGATGTTTGTTACTCCATATATTCTATGTATGTAATTCATGTGATGTAGTTGTATAATCACATTTACTTTACAGTGCTACGCAATATGTTGGAGCTATATAAATACATGTTAATAATGAAATAATAATAAAAAGATACAATATTGTGAACTTAGATTGTGTTTTACTGGGGTCTGATATCAACAATGGTCTCTAGCTAGTGATGTGCGAATTTGACCCTTTTTCGATTTGCTAAAAATTTGCGAAACTGAAAATTTCTGAAGTACGTTGGTCTATTGGTGACAATTTTTTGATGCACGGAAAATGTCAATTTTACGATGAAACTTGGAGAAAAATGTCGCTCTCTAGTCTCTACAAAGCAGAGCGTAAACATTTTGGTCTCTATAAATAAATCGAATAACATAAAACCATCAATAGCATTTTTTTCTAACAAGCTGGAAGATTAGTATAAAATCCCTGCCTGAAAAAGAAAAATCAAGAATACATTTCTTTTTTTTAAAGAGCTGAAAGCAATAATTACATTTTTGGCACAAATATAACTTTTTCTTGTTGATGCCTTCTCTATAATCCAAGGTATATTTATTCAGATTGATTAGCTGTGTAGTAAAGTCCACATTAAAATGCAGATCCCTAAATCATTATGTAGTTTATAAGGCAGCACAATCCTTTCACTTTGTGACTAGAAGCAAATCAAGAACATAGATTTTCAGAAACAGTACCCTGCCAACATCTCACTGAATTTTGTATGTAAAACACTTGGCGTTCATCCTTACCAAGTGTTTTCTCAATGCAAAGCCTGCAATTATGCAGCCCCCACTGCGAATTAATAATAAAACAATTGCACCAGAGGGTTTGGTAAAATTGAAACACCATGCTTTAGTGGTTTTCAAACTCGGCAGGACCTCAAAAGGCAGCTACAAGCTTTATTAATCCCCAGCAGAGGATCCAATATGGGTTCACAAAAGTAATAATAATAATAAAAAAAACAGGTTTGTAGCTCAGCTGTTTAGTAAAGCAGTCTGTGGAACAATTCCATGTTCACTTGTTTCCAGGTATTTCAGCTGTAGCAGAAAGATAAGAGAGACTGATAATGGACTTAGGGATTTTTGTATAAATATAACGATGGAACACATCTGAGCAGTGGCTGCCATGCTTTGGGATAATGGTTAATGAAAGGATAAATTGACATGGCCCATGGTTTTATCTCTGTTTATTCAGACCTCTGACTGGATATTCTAGAACTTTGCTGACCTTGTGTCATAACATAAATCACAAAAGCTTGGAAGATTTCTTTTTTATTGCAGGTAACATGACTAGGGCAAAGCACACAATTGTGTTAGCAGTGTACCAGAAACTGTAGATATGTCAACTAATTCTATACGTGATCAGAAATAGGAAGGTCCACCTGTTCAACACAACACCAGTTAGGAAATAAAGGCTAGAGTGCTGATCAGACCCAGATTTGCGGAAAGGCCATAAATGCCCGGGCCTAGGGTAGCAGGACTGTGGGTGGCTGCATGCCACACCTGCATAAGGGAATGAGCAGACAAGATCTCAACAGCTATTTTACTGTCCCAACCTCCCAGTCCCCTCTACTGCCGATCACTATTACTAGCAAGGCACTTCAGGTACAGTATGTAGAGCAGGTGTGAGGATTTTAAAGTTAAATACTGTAAGGAGGAGGTAGAGGTGGTGGTAGCGGCAGAGGGAGAGCAGGCGATCTGGCTTAGGATCACCCGTACTTCAAATCTGGCCATGACGATGCTGTCTTCCTCTACCTTCTAAACTCACTCACCTACTTCCCTAAAACATTGACTGGACTGATATATTACCTTATAAGCAGTAATTACTTGTCCTGACAGTTCTATGTATCATCTGTATTCTATACAAAAGATACAGCTTCCTTCAGCAAACACAATTTCTGTCTTTTGATTGGTTTCATTTGAGATCATGTTCCCATGAGTTTTGTTCGTCAGTGATGGCTTTTAGGCAGGATTTAAGGAGAGATCCAATAGACACAGTGAAGCCTACCTTGAGACTCAGTTTCATACCTTTATATACAAATGTGCTTATTCTGATTAGCTGGGCCTCGTTATTGTTTCCCTTTTTGTAACACAATGAGTTGATGCACGTTGAGTTCCTTTTTAATACTAGTTAACAAGATGACATTTGTATGAAAAGTAGACTGATGTATGACCACCGACCATTTGGTTCGGGCTAAAGAAGACTTAGGAGGGCTAAGCAAAAAAGGAGATCTCTAGCTTTACGGGGAGGCAGTTTGCCTTTGTAAATCCTAGTAGCTTTAGTAAACACCTGTTTATCTTCTTTAGTAAAGTTAATTCACACTATCTTAACAGGACTGTGGTATTCCAGGACCACAACCTCCTTTAGAGACCCATGTATGTCTATTCTGGTTAAGCTGCAGCCAACATGGACAGACCAACCTTCTAACGACTTACTCGCCAACATGGACAGACCAACCTTCTAACGACTTACTCCTACCCACTGACTCACAATAGCTTAACACACAACCTCATTTACTAACATATTTGGCTGTTATATTTAGCAACCAATGGGTTCTTGGGTCATTCATTTTTCTTTTGTTCTTTAGTTACTAACCTGTAGTAGATTGATGGAAACTAATCGGTGATTGGCAACTACAGTCAACTATATAAGTACATAATTACCATGATCCAATATCTGCCCTAATACATGGAAGTGACAATAACATGAAACTAATGTCACTAATATCCAAGGTTATTGTGATACTAAAATATACAAAAATTGTATAGATCTTTTTGAGTGTGTGTATGTATGGACACTTTGGTATTTTTTCAACCCAACTTAACTGTGTAACTAACTATGGATGGCCAAAAGGCTAAATGGCAGACCCGCAACCCTATCCAGCATTTAACTACCTTCTACTGACTTAATACAGGTATAGGATCTGTTATCCAAAAACCCATTATCTAGAATGTTCCAAATTACAGGAAGGCCATCTCCATTTTAATAAAATAATTCAGATTTTTAAAAATAATGTAAATTTTTCTCTAATAATAAAATAGTACCTTGTACTTGATTCCAACTAAGATATAATTAATCCTTATTGGAGGCAAAACAAGCCTTTTGGGTTTAATTAATGTTTAAATGATTATAAGCTAGCATTCATTTGCTTGTTTTTTTTTTCGTCTGCATTTTTTTTGCTGTTTTTTTTTTTCATGAACTCAGAATTGAATACATCTGCCCCTAAGTATGGAGAGCCATTACAGAAGGACCCTTTTTACAGAAAACACCAGGTCCCTAGCATTCTGGATAGGTCCCATACCTGTACTCCTTACCTTCAAAGTATTCTACCATTTTTATAATGATGTTCCTTTCACAGCTTCTCAACTACTAGAAACATGCATCTATGTGTCCTCATTTTACCCCAGCCGAGAAAGTTTAACGTATATATTCTCTATATTTTGCAATACTGCTACATTTAATTTGGCTGGCATAAAAAACACAAATAGGATGTGTTGTGTATAAACCCACAGGGGCTGCATTTGGCAGAATTAAGTCACAAAGGTAATCGCTAGTATTAAGCTGAAATATATTACTTGAATGCACTGTGCATTTACAATTCCTATTAGAGGGATATGCTGAAGAAATTCTTATTCATGTATGTAATAGGATTTTTTTTTTAAATGTTTATTAGACTTCTTGTAAAAAAAAAAACAAAAGTGACAGGAAATAAATGTAATGAGATTTCAGCAATTTTATTTAATACCTGAGAGGAAATGAATCTCCAATTTGTATTTCAACTATAGCAGACAATGCAAACAAACAAATAATGTTAATCCCTAAACGCGCATTTTTGACATGGTGGCGGAAACAGATTTTACACAGGCTATTTTATTCACCTAATTACTCACTCTGACATTCATTTACTGGTTTGATAGTTCCAACTTCTCTTTGACATTATGAGCGAAAGTTCCAAACTCCCTCTCCTTTTCTTTATTCTCCTGCCATAAAGTTTGGTATTTGTTGCGTTAATTAGAAAATGTGTTCTTGTTTTTTAAACTATTGAATAATATCTGCTGTATTATCCCCTAATACAGTACAACATTAGGGACTGCTGAAGATAAAAGGTCTAGATGTGGATTGTAAGCAGTAAAACAAGGAATAGACCAATGGCACTTACCCAGGGGAGAACATTTAAGTAGAGGGAGGCCACCAACTATGCAGGAATGTCAGGTTTCCCATTTAAAGGGGGTAGAGCAGTGATCCCCAACCAGTGACTAGTGAGCAACATGTTGCTCACCAACTCCTAGGGTGTTTCTCTCAGTGGATTCAAAACAGGTGCTTATTTTTGAATTCCTGACTTGGAAGCAAGTTTTGGTTGCATAAAACCATGTGTACTGTCAAACCGAGCCTTCTGTAGGCTGCCATTCGCAGCCCTTATTTGGTATCCCCTAGGACTTTTTTAATGCTTGTGTTGCTCCCCAGCTCACTTTACATTTGACTGACGGGTAAAAAGGGTTTGGGATCCCTGAGGTAGAGGATAAATCAAGAATGTCCAACCTGTAAGTCAGCAGCAAATCCACCCTATTCATTTTGATTATTGTAATTGATCACAAAGCTTGGTAATCAAACATTTTGTTTTTAATAGATCTCTTTATTTCAAAGGAGAAGTAAAGCTTAACGAAAGAAGTAGGCTAGAAATGTTTTACATTATGTTTTGGGCTTCTGTATCAGCTCAAGGCAACCACAACCCTTAAGTAGAGAAGATACAGCATGTGTCTCCAAAGATTCCTCAGTAGCTCCTCATCTTCTGTTCTGCTCATTCACTGCACATGCTTTGTGCTGCTGTCAGTCACTGAGCTTAGAGGCCAACTCACAATATACAGTACACGGGCAAATTCACAATCCTGCGGAAATTCGCCAGCGATGGCTTCGCTCACATCGCCACACTTTGCCAGGCGAAAATTCGCCAGGACAATGCTAATTCACTAAAATGCTAATTTGCATCCAGGGTGCCGAACGATAGCGAAGTTTCGCTAGCTTAATTCGGCAAGCAAAGCGAAGTTGCGCTAGCGTTGGAAAATTTGCTTAAAGCAAAGTTAATTTTCAATGGACGTATATGTTGCAGCAAATACATTACACTACACAAGCCCAGGGAAGCTTAATAAAAAGAAAATAGAGTGTGTACATGTGCCCAGTGTATAGTTTATGTGCCATATGTTAGGAAATGTAGACTCTACATTTAGACTCTAATATGGGGCCTGCCTGGCTATATATATGCGAACAAGGACATTGATTTTACAAGATTTGACTGACATGAGCATTTTAAGAATAGCGTTTCAGGAGGTCTGTGGGAGTACAATTAAAGGTTTTTTTCCTTTCCTTCTCCTTTAAGACTGATGCAATAAGGGCATTATATAAATTATGGCATTTTTAGCCATATTCATTTTTAGGGTGTAGTTCTCCTTTAAACAGTGATATACCTATGACAATATATAGTTTGAGATGTATATACATCTCAATCACATACAGATATTAGAAAATCACACAAAAGATACACGCAGACATTAGATAATTTTAATAAAGGGTTGGATGGTGTTTTAATCATTGTAAGATCTTTGGGGCAGGGCCTGCTTTACCTTTATGTGTTGGCTATATTCTGCTGTGTAGTAAATCTGTATGTTTAGTGTATATACCAATTTATTGTGGAGCACTGGGGAATTTGTCAGTACTTTATAAAAATGTGATTATTAGTTCTTAGTGTTGTCTTTTGTAACATGACTCACTGAAACTGTTTTATGATAAAATACCACCGGTTGTCAAATATAAGGATACTAGAAGCTAACCTTAGAGTTCCATGACTTGTCCTATATTTGTATATTTTATGTGGTCATTATATGGTGGTTGAATCTTTATATTCTAAAGCAGGGGAGTACATTATTTGCTATATATAACTGACAAATTCCTTAGCTCATCATACACTTTCTGCCCCAGTGGAGCTCACAGTTTAAGGAGGAAACAAGATAGCATAAAAGATGGGAAAACAGAAACGTGCATTCTTTTCAAACCGACTCTCTTTATCAACAATTCTAACAACTACCTAACAAAACACATGCACTCTTCTCTACAGTATACTCTGGAGTCAGTTGTACTGTGTCCCCAGCACCCCCTTAACTCTTCTTGCACTGCTCCCTTACAATGTTCAGAATCCCCCAACTTCCAAGCTAATTAAAAATGCAACAAAATGTACCCTTGTGACATTTTAAAGGGGTGGTTCACCTTTACATTTACTTTTAGTATGTTATAGAATGGCTAGTTTTAAGCAACGTTTCAATTGGTCTGTTATTTTCTTTATCGTTTTTAAATGATGTAACTTTTCAGCTGTCAAATGGGGGGGTCGCTGACCCCATTTAAAAAACAAAAGCTCTGTAAGGCTACATATTTATTGTTATACCTACTTTTTATTACTCAACTTTCTTCTCAGTCCCTCTCCTATTCATATTCCAGTCTCTTATTCACATCAATGCACGGTTTCTAAGGTTATTTGGACCCTGATGAGACTGCAAACCGTAGAGCTGTATGAGAAGCTAAATAACTTTAAAACCACAAATAAGAAATAAATGAAATCCAATTGCAAATTGTCTCACTCCATCATACTAAATTCACTCTCACTCTCTACATTATACTAAAAGTTAATTGAATGGGAAACCATCCCTTTAAAAGAGAAGACCAGCATAACTGTAACAGCATAGTTGCAAAAATATTATTCTACTCTCACTGCTGCATGGAAAGTTATAGAAAAAGTCCTCATTTCACCTTCTTCTCAAGAAAAGTCCTTCCTATAGGAGGCAAAACTTAATAAATGCCTTGAAACCCACCTAATGAAATCTGCCACTTTGCAGGTGTCGAAAAACACAGGGTTAATTTTTGGTTTGGATCTTGGTTGATAAGAGGTTGATCTCAAGACTTAGATCTCAAGACTTAGAACAAACCTTGTGAATCATTTGCTTAATATTTTCTTCCTCTTAACAGAACCTGCATTTGTCTGAATCCAAACTGTTTCATTTGATTTATTTTCAGTGCATCACAATCCTCTCCCATCCTGTTTGCTGAAGGTTATTAGAGGCGGCTCTCCTCGTTAGACAGATAGTACTAAAATATTTCTCTGATGGTTGAACAGTCAGATAGTGTATTCATTTGTACAGATCACTGTCAACATTTGTGCATGTATAAACTTAAATTCTCATGGGTCTGAGCCAGTCAGAAAACATTGTAAGCCATCTCAGCGTCTGGCACTTAATGCTTGGCGCAGCTTATGCACCACTTGGGCTTTTTAAAAACACTTAGGGGCAGATTCACTAACTTCGAGTGAAGGATTCGAATGAAAAAAACTTTGAATTTCGAAGTATTTTTTGGGTACTTCGACCATCGAATTGGTTAAATTCGTTCGAATTCGATTGAAATCGAACGATTCGAACAATTCGAAGTAAAAATCGTTCGACTATTCGACCATTCGATAGTTGAAGTACTTTCCCTTTAAAAAAAACTTCGACCCCCTACTTCGGCAGATAAAACCTACCGAAGTCAATGTTAGCCTATGGGGAAGGTCCCCATAGGCTTGCTAAACTTTTTTTGATCGAAGGATATTCATTAGATCGTTTGATTAAAATCCTTCGAATCGTTCGATTCGAAGGATTTAATCGTTCGATCGAACGAAAAATCGTTCGATCGAACGTTTAGCGCTAAATCCTTCGACTTCGATATTCGAAGTCGAAGGATTTCAATTCGAGGGTCGAATTTCGAAGTATTTTTAACTTCGAAATTCGACCCTTAGTGAATCTGCCCCTTAATTTCCCTCTATAAATTAGTTACATTAGTCAGGATAAAGAAAAAAAATGCTTTAGCTTTAGGACCAGTATCTCACAGGAAGAAAAAGCATAACATTTTCCCATTGGCATCCAGAGGTAGTAAATCCTGGGTTGTACTTTGGGCATTTAAAAAACCTAAACTTGTGCAATAAACTCTTATAATACACAAAAGCCATGAATATCTTGTAAATTATATCCTTATAAACGGTGAGTTCTGATGTCATCAGTTATAAACGGTGAGTTCTGATGTCATTTCTGTCACATGACTCACTGAAATTTGTGTATTATAATTAATAAAGTACCCCCAGTTGCAAAATATGAGGATATTAGAAGTTACCTCGGAGTTCCATGACCTGTATAAAAACACTCGGCCTTCGGCCTCGTGTTTTTATATGGTCATGAAACTCCTCGGTAACTTATAATATCCTTATATTTTACAAGAGGGGGTACTTTATTCACTATATAATCCAACACTTGGAGGCCTATTTACCAACAGTCTTAATTTTGGTGGTTTTAGAGGCATTTGAAACCACAAATAAACTCAATTTCTATAAAACCATGTATGTCATGAAATGTATCAAAAGATCCGAATTTAAAAAGCACAAATGAAAAAAAGTGAGGAACTATCCTCAAAAAAATAAGAATACCTCTAAAAATTTGAGTTTTTCTGACAATTCCTAGCAAAAAAAAAGAAAAAAAAACCTTCTTAAAACCAAAATTGATTAAACATGGTCCAATAGGATCAGCGCAGATCCCACTGACATCTATTAGACCTCAACAACTTTTACCGTGCAAATTTTTATATTAGTTTTTTGTGGTTTTTACACTTAATACATGTCAAATCTCAAAGAATTATAAAAAACATTAATTTGTAGAGATTTTTGGGAAAAATAGAAACTTGATTGTTAGTAAATAGGCCCCCAATTGTCAATAAGTGATACAGAGCTGCTAATAACCATATACAGGGAAGGAAACACACTACAGGTATGGGACCTATTATCCAGAATGATCTGGCGTTTTTCAGATAAGGGA
The DNA here is from genome assembly GCF_017654675.1 of Xenopus laevis. Taxonomy (NCBI): domain Eukaryota; kingdom Metazoa; phylum Chordata; class Amphibia; order Anura; family Pipidae; genus Xenopus; species Xenopus laevis. The sequence continues at coordinate 31,624,419 of NC_054387.1, forward strand.
TCTTTCCATAATTTGGATCTCCATGAAATAAGTCTACTTGAAATTAGCCTCTAATAAGGATTCATTATTTATTTAGTCTATGGGAGATGGTCCTCCCATAAGTCAGAGCTTTCTGTATAACTGGTTTATGTTTAACAGATGCTACACCTGTATAAAGTCATAAACACTATGCAAGAATGGGTTCTCCTCCTTATATAAAAGTAATCAATAAACCATATAAAATCATCCATTTTCGTCTCCTAATTTGGTACTGCTCTGTCTTATTGGTATTGACTTGGCCTTTCCCTTGACCACGTTCTTTGTTCTCTGGTTCACATTTGGTTCCCTTGCCTGCCCAGAACTTTTCACTTGGTCCTCTCACTATAAGGCCGGGCGGCATCCTAGTAGCGGAGGGCTCCTCCCAAAGCAAATAGTGACGGTTATAGGCAGAAGGGTGAGCCGAGGCCGGGATCTTGGGGTTTATTCTGCGTTCGGGATACCTTACCTAACAGTTAGCAGAAGTTAACCAAATAACTGTTGAAATTAATCAAACCTCTTAGTGATTTGATGCAGCTAATACTTGCAAAATGAATATTTAATGAAGTTAATATGTAATTCAGCGTTCACCTTCCTTTCACTCCTTATCAACACCATCAATTTAAAATGGTGGCATTTATGGATTCCCATGGAAACAAAAATTCATATAAATGATTGAAGAATCTCTTCTCTGTGCATTTCACATCTACAGTATGTGCTTTTCAAGAGAATCACATACACTTATTTTTACACGTGTTTCACGTATGCTAATAGCTATGGATCTCAGACAACTTAAACTTCTTACTATCAATTAAGGATTTCAGTCAAATTCAGCCCTTCTATAGTCTTTGAGGAAATCGAGCATGGTTTCCATATTGACTTCATTCTCCATACTCTAGCAATATTAAAGGCTAAATGGTGTACTGTTCATGTTGCCATACACAGGCTGCTAAAAGCGGACAACTTGGTTTCTCCAGACCGAGTTGGCAACTTATTGGCCCCAATACTAGACCAACCAATGGGCCTGCCTAAACAATATCTGGCCAAGAATTGATAAATGTGCATAGTATTTCATGTTATATTTTCTGTGAATATTTTATGAATTTACCTTCCATATGTCCAAGCTGCTCTCCAGCTGCTCTCAAACAACCTTAGCATAGTGCCACACAGGGCTGCTACTCAGCCTACATATAAACATAGGCCTAGGTATAAACATCAGTTGTTCAGCAGGCCTTCATTGGTTGGCTTTTGCACTCACAAGAACTGTGTAGACCTAGGTACAGAAGCGCAGAGTGGATTTTGGTGTGAAAATTCATACGCATTTACATGCCAAAATCAGCTCCATGTGTCTGCACCCAGGCTTGCATAATGCCTGGGAGTGCAGATACACCAACAAGTGGAGACCTGCAGATCACTTTATTCTTGGTCTGCATATAAAGAAGAATCAGCCCTGTGTGGAAGTGACCCAAAGCTGCTGTAGTGTTATTTTAAATATGGAAGCAGAGATAAGCGGAAAGTTTTGAAAGTGTTACTGATTGCCCAGGTTTACATTTCCTTTATAAAAATAGTGATTTTTCAGTACATATAAAGCGTGACAAAAACAAGGTTTGCTTGTTGAAGGATTACTGCCTGCTTAACTTCCATTTCCTCTACTGAAGAGGAGCACTTCATAGGTCTGTTAAACATGATGCAAAATCAAGGGAAACGTTTTGGGAGGGTTCTCCTACAAATAGAGGGAGAATGGTGGAATCATTTTGTTAGCTAAAGGTCCCCATAGACGCAAATATTTTTCTTGCCGAACGACCGATTTTAGTCCGACCAATCCTTCGAAATTATCGTGCGGTTAGTGGGATTCGAACGATAGTACATCATACGATTTTTCGGCCGACATCTGTCAGAAAATTGATCGGCCAGATTAAAAAATCTTTATCGGTCCCAGTGCAATCTATCTTTGTTTGCAGGGACAAGCAGGCAGCTACACTTTGTTTTCCTGGCAAATGGTCTTTTTAGTTGATGGACAATTTGTACGATCGTTTCGAGATAATTGTGATCTTTTAAAAATCTTAACATCTACGGCCAGCTTTACACATCCTTACTCTGCAGGAAGTCCCCAAATTTAGTATAGATACCCCATGATCAGGAAAAGATCAACCTGGGGGTTCCCTTTATTGATGTGTTCTACCTCCTTTGAAATAATTATGCTTATTTTATGTTTCTTTTACATTATAAAATAATACTAAATACTGAAATACAGTAACATAATGGTGCCCTGTATCCCATATGACCTAGGTATGCTGTGTTAAAAAAAGACTATATATATTTTTAGCAACAATATGTCATTTTGTGCTTTCATTTAATAGTAATTTCCCTCTAGATGACAATATTTTTCTTGCTGCATACAATTCACTCATGGTGCTTGGTAGCTGAGCATTCCAATTACTAAATCATGATGCAGTCAGATTGTTATAATATGTAAATCACTTAATGCCGTGTGTTTCTTCAACCTCCTCATCTTCCTGCAATGCATCCAACTGACTCATGCTATAAAGCTGGAATTAATAGCATGCGGAAAACAATTGTTATGCTGAGTGAGCAGCATTAATATCAAATTAAGTGTACCATATTGCGATTTGCTGATATGCAACATACAGCTGTTGCATATTGCTTAACATAGGGGTTAACATAACATTGTCAGCCTCATCAGGAATTCATAGACCAGATAAACAAAGAGACAATACCAATGTATATACAGTATAACAGAAATCTTGTAAACCAAACATGTTTTAAAAACCCTTTGCCTCTTTTGACTGACATAATGATCTATAATTCTAATGATATTAAAAATATAATAAACTTGGTTGTAGAAAGGATTAAGGAAATGTGCAGGATGCCAGCAATGGAGCCATTGATTGACACTTAGAATTGGACTTAACTGTAAATGGATACTGTACATGCTAATGGATACCTAGATTCCAACAACAACAATTAGGAGGTTATTTACTAAACTCCAGCTGGGCTTTTTGGACAAAACTCAAATTTTTCGGGTTTTTAATTTTGAAAATCTGATTTTTTGAGATTTATTAAAGCTTCATGCAGCAAAAAGCCTGAATCCAAAAATCTGCCATCTCAGACCTGCCAAGGTTGTGTATAAGTCAATGGCAGAGGTCCCTATACTATCTTGAAATTTCAGTGGTGTGTGCTGGAAAATCCAAAAAAATTGTGCTTTTCAGGAAGAAGGCCGAAATCAGGAAAGAACTGAGAAAAAATTGTACAATTTCGGTTTTCACTCGATTTTATAGTTTTTTACCCTAACCAATTATATCAAGCTTTTAATAATAAATAAGGTAAAATTGGTTATTGGAGTTTGGGTGTGGTTTTTTTTAGGGATGCACCGAATCCAAGATTCGGCTAGGATTCAGCCTTTTTCAGCAGGATTCGGATTTGGCCGAATCGTTCTGCCCAGCCAAATCGGAATCCTAATTTGCATATGTAAATTAGGGACAGGGAGGGAAATTGCGTGACTTTTTGTCACAAAACAAGGAAGTAAAAAATGTTTTCCCCTTCCTATGCCTAATTTGGATTTGGTTCGGTATTCGGCCGAATCTTTGGTGAATGATTCTGGGGTTCGGCCGAATCCAAAATAGTAAATTCCTAGTTTTTTTATATAAAAAATCTGATAGATTTGTATTTTAGTAAATAACCCTCCCCAAAGGGAAGATTCAGACCCAGGTTTAAAGAATGTGTGTTAAAATGAAAATACAGTATGGGATCCCCTATCCAGAAAGCTCCGAAGCATGGGGAAGGTTGTCTCCCATAGACTACATATTTATCCAAATAATTTGAAATTTTACAAATTTTTTCCTTTTTCTCTGTAATAATAAAACAGTACCTTGTACTTGATCCAAACAGATATAATTAATCCTTATTGGAAGCAAAAGCTATTGGGTTATTTAATGTTTACATGATTTTTTTTAGTAGACTTAAGGTAGGAAGATCCAAACTACAGAATGATACGTAATCCGGAAAACCCAAAGTCCTGAATATTCTGGATAACATATCCCATACTTGTATACTGAATCTGTCTACAAGCAAATGGTGTGTGAACTACAAATGTTTAGGCAGTAGAGCAGAGTTGTTAACCAACTCATGTCATTAGGGTGATAATCATACAGTTCATGGATGTTTCTAATTTTTCTTGACAACCATTGACTCCCCACTCATCATCCTCTTTTGTTAAATCCACTAGGCCAGGCTGGTTTACTTTTCCTAGAGGCGAGAACCATCATGGTACATTTGCTAACGGCTGCTCTCATTTGCCTCCAGCATGGGTTTATACTGTTTTATATGTGTATGTACAAAGTAGTGGTAATACCTGTGCGGCGGGGTCGCCCGCCGCGCATTCGGCGGGGACGCCTGCCGCGCATTCGGCGGGGACGCCTGCCGCGCATTCGGCGGGGACGCCTGCCGCGCATTCGGCGGGGACGCCTGCCGCGCATTCGGCGGGGACGCCTGCCGCGCATTCGGCGGGGACGCCTGCCGCGCATTCGGCGGGGACGCCTGCCGCGCATTCGGCGGGGACGCCTGCCGCGCATTCGGCGGGGACGCCTGCCGCGCATTCGGCGGGGACGCCTGCCGCGCATTCGGCGGGGACGCCTGCCGCGCATTCGGCGGGGACGCCTGCCGCATGGTCACTCGCAGCCATCTTAGGCGGCGCCAGCATGGGTTTATACTGTTTTATATGTGTATGTACAAAGTAGTGGTAATACCTGTGCGGCGGGGTCGCCCGCCGCGCATTCGACGGGGACGCCTGGCGCGCATTCGGCGGGGACGCCTGCCGCGCATTCGGCGGGGACGCCTGCCGCGCATTCGGCGGGGACGCCTGCCGCGCATTCGGCGGGGACGCCTGCCGCGCATTCGGCGGGGACGCCTGCCGCGCATTCGGCGGGGACGCCTGCCGCGCATTCGGCCGGGACGCCTGCCGCGCATTCGGCCGGGACGCCTGCCGCGCATTCGGCCGGGACGCCTGCCGCATGGTCACTCGCAGCCATCTTAGGCGGCGCCAGCGTGTTCGCGCTGGCTCCCCCTAGGGCGCACGCGCCGGCTCCCTAGGGCGCGCCGGCTCCCTAGGGCGCGCCGGCTCCCTAGGGCGCGCCTCGCCTCCTTATTTAAAGGCGCAGTCACTACGCCAGCGCGCAAAGGCGCGAATTTCAAATGTATAGCTGCCCAGCATAGCAATGGTTGCCCGTAATAGAATCTTGATTCTGTGGTTCCTGAAGCCTTGTGCTGTCTGTTCCTGTGTAACTAGTCTGTTAATCTGGTTTTGATCCCTGCCTGTTCCTGACAATTCTGATATCCGAATCCTGACTTTTGCCTGCATCTCGACTACTCTTTCTGCCTGACCCCATCAGTTTGATTACCCGGTTTTGACCCTTGCCTGCCTGATAATTCTTGATATCTGCCTGCCTCGACCCAGCCTGTTTTGACGATTCCTTTTCCTGCTCCATTTGTACCGTGACCTTCGGCCCAAAAGACTGCTAACTGCCGTGCCCCGTTGCCAGCCAGAACATCTCGCCTTGTCCCCCCCCGTTAAGTCCAGGTGGCACCCAAGTAAGCTGAGGGCTCCTCCCGAAGCCCAACGGTGGTCACACTACTGGTGAAGCCGAGCCGAGACCAGGGTGCTTGGCATTTGTTCTGGCATCGGGTGCCGGCAGTGACAGTACTGTCTTATTCTTATAGAAGAAACTTCTGAAGACCTGTATGTTTAAAAGGAGCATTACTGGAAAAGGTATTCTGGACAATGCATTTTTAGATAACAGACCCCACAGCAGTAATATGGTACATTTTTCTTTAATAGTAAATCCTTATAAATCTCTTCTGGCAGTTTTCTGTAATGCACATTGGTAAAATTGCTTCCTGATTTATGACATGCTTGCCTCTATGCCTGCACCCTCTGTATCTCCTTACTTGTCTGTTACCTGCCAAACAGTGGGAAAAATATGATCATCCTTGTCATTAATACCACTAAGGAATAACTACTCTATTACAGTCATTGCAAAGAAGATGGATGGACTGCTCCCCACTCACCACTGAATTCTATATACTAATATATCCTTGCAAGAAGCATATTAAAGGTCAAAAGCTGCCCACTGATAAACACAACTGTGACACTCCTCTGTCCCAGCTTAAACTGTCACTCTAACCGTAATCACAGAGGACAAAACCTGAGGACTAAGTTCAGGAATTGACCGGTGTTTTGTTTTTAGGATTAAAGTGGCAATACAGTTCAACTTATATTTAGTATTTAATGAACAAATCAAAACCACGAATACGCTGCAAACGTATAGCAGTTTTACTCAGTGCCATCCACTAAACTAGAGCAGTGCAACTATTTCCAGGTAGACGGCCAATTTATATACAATATGTTAGGGTGCTGAATTGGAATAAAATAATGATCCAAATATGTCTCTGGATCAGACTATGATCCCTGGAGTTGTATATGGCCCACAGGCCTCAAAAGCCCTAAAATGTAAAAATGTAATTAAAATGTTTTTAAGAATCTACTTTCATTGTTATTGCATGCTTGATTATAAAGTGAATAAAATACCCCCTATTGTAAAATATAAGGATATTATAAGTCACAGAGGAGTTCCATGACCAGCCTTGTGAAACCCAAACATTAATCTGGCCAAATGAAAACCAATTAAATACCAAGATCACTCACCTTAATTTCTTGTTATTACAGAAACAGAAATTAAGGAAATCAATCAAAACTAAGAAATATTTTTTTCTAAATGCGCATTGCTGTATTTCAGAGCTTTCTGGATAACTGATTTCTGTATAATAGATCCCATACCTGTAGTTAAAGGATTGGTCTTACTCATCGGGCAAAATAGAGGTAGGGTTTCAACTGGACATCTCAGTTTGTCAAAGGGCTGTCCATTCAAAACTTTGTCCCATTTAAACTGGACAGAAATACATCCATTTAGATATAAATGATGTAATAACCCTAACCCAGCATCATAGCTCCACGACATCATTGTGCATTCTGATGTCATCATGCCTACTCCAAGATCACTGCCCCGTCCCCATTGTTCGGGTTTAGCCACTGGCAAAGGTGGCAACCCTACCATATACAGGTCATGGAACTCTGAGGTAACTTCTAATATCCTCATATTTTCCAACAAGGGTTCTTTATTTATTATAATACATGAGTTTTAGTGATTCATGTGACAAAAATGATATCACCATAACTAATGACAACCACACTAGTCATCGTTTATAAGGATATAATTTTCAAGATATTCATGGCTTTTGTGTATTATTTTTTTTACCTGGCTTTGGTGCACAATCTTCACTAAAGTTGAATCTCACAGGGGTCCCACTCTCCAAGGATCTCTCTTTTCCTGAACCTCACCACTGGAGTCCCTAACCTGGCGGCCTTGTCACCGCAGGGTACTAACCCTCCTGGTCTCCTGCACTTACTTCACTTATTACCTTTCTTTGTTCCAGGCCCTATGGGGCTCCACAGTGCTTTCCCCAGCAAGTGTGCAGACCAAAAGAAACCGAGACTCTTCCCCTTTTATTAAACAGAACATAAAATTTGGCCAAATACTGGCCAGCCACTGAACTGCCAGCAGAATACATTCACACAGGAGAAGGAAACTGCTTCCCTTCTAGAACTGAGGACCCAATCTAGCTGTTAGTTATGCCCAAGTGACCAAAGGACCTAAAGTTTGGCAAAACCTTAACTCTGCTATTTTGATTAAGGATTTCTATTGCCCACATGCCAGACACTCTTTACCCAAAAAATGTCTTTATAACTTTTACAGCGAGCTTATGCTTTCCATATGATAAAACTACTAGTCAGTTGCCGTTTAAATTGGAGAAGCGAGCAGATGATTTATTTGAAACAATTTGGCTGTGCAGTGCAGAGATTTCACTTTCAGCCCCAGTGTCCCAGTGCTATGAATAATATAGAGCTGTGGTCCTTTTGTTGACTGCTTATATTTGAACAGTAAACTTGAGTGACATTTCATGTCCCAGCTGTATCTCAAGAAGTTGACATAAATTTTTATCCCCGAAGAAACATTAAGTCAAAAGTGCAATCCACTCAGCCCTAAAGTAACATTTTCATTGATTTTCTTAAATGTTTCATGCCAAGATGTATTTTATTGTCACCTTGATGATGAATTTGTCTGCACATTTTATCTTTTTTTCCTTGCAAATGATGACTAGAAACTAACTGTGGCAGCAGCAAAGAATCTGACTTTATTATTTTGCATATGCTTCCCTTGTTTATCCATTTCTTATCTGCCACCTGTTGCATCACAAACCTTTTAGTGTTGCTAACCCCCACTGCTAGCCATATTGCCCTGTTCAATATTTTCACTTCAGCATGTGTTTATTTTCAGTGCTGCAAATATTGACAATATTGTTTACAACTCCCCTTCTTCATAAAAAAAATTCTGACCGTTTGATGGTCAAATTAACGAGTTACAACTCCAGAAACCAATAGGTCTTCACCCCAATCTTATTTGGTTTACACCTTATGGGTTCTACAAGACATTTGCTTCTGATTGCTACTATTATATCTTTGCTTCTGAGAAATTTAAACTTGAGGGTTTAAGTATCAAACTAAACTTCAGTTTTAGCTCACAGTAACCTCTGTCATTTTGAAATCCAAGCCTTTCCAGAAATACAACCTCCAACACTCCAACCAGCAGAATTTGATGGTTTCAGAATCAGTTCTTGAAATGACCATAAAGAGTTACAATGTGGTACTCTTTTTACTCCCAAGGTTTTCAGGAAACACCCCATCATCGACACCAGTGTGTTGTAGCACAGAAATCTCCTTTTTCCTCTTGTGCCCAGGTTTTAACCTCTTGCTAGATGTATTGTCCACAGCCACACACTGAGAACCCCTCCTAATACTGTGCTGAGAGCTGGGAGGGATCAGCACCCCCATCAGAGTAACACATACAAAAGCAGAACTCAAACACAGATAAAAATATAAGTCCATTAATGAACCTCAAGGATCCAATACATTTCCAGCCATCAACACTGATCTCAAATGACCTTCTACATCACAATTATTTTCAGCTTTAATATCACCCTAAAAATATACAAAACTATGTATACAGATGGTATATGTCACCTACCAAATTGGCTACACTTTCTTAACTTACCTATATTGGAGGCCAAAAAGGAACTTTATTATATATACTGTATGGTCAATCTGCCCCGGTTCAATTCACTGAAAATTACGAAATGGCGAAAATTTGCCTAAATGCATTGAAGTCTATGGGAAACATTTCTTTTGACGTGGGACAATTTTTTTTGGACACTCAACAATTTTTTTCACCCATTGGAGTCTTTGGACGTCATTTTTGTAGTAAAACTTGGTGAAAAATTTCGCTCATCACTAGTTAAAAATTATAAACAGTAAATAAAGAAAACCAATTGAAAAGTTGCTTAGGTTTGGCCATTCTATAACATACTAAAATTTATCCTAAAGGTGAACCACCCCTTTTAAGGCAGTTAGTGTTGCTTCGTCAGGTCTGTCTCCTGTTTGAGGTTGATGGTAGCACCAGGGTTTCAACAGCAGCCTGTGTATTTGTATGTAAAGAATCAGATACAGACATATTTATTAACAACAACTGTAAGTTAAAGGATTGTTTAAATTGTAGAACCAATAACTGCACTGCTGCACTTGTAGCCATTAATAAAAGCTCAGACTGTTGTACAGGCGTATTTCTGCCAGCACTCAACAGCATTGTTGCTCATAGACAATTACATAATTAGTGTAGCATTTGTTAGGAGACTTAGTGGAGTCTTGTTTTTCTTCCTAAATAATTATTATGATGCACACGTGCATATAAAATGCTTACAGGGGACTTAAACTAGTTGAGTGACTTCTGGGGTCTCTGTTTTGCATTCACTGATCAAATAGCTTCTGGGTGCCATTTTGTATTCCAGTAGGCCCCAGGCGTTTGCTTTAGCATTTAAGTACCATATCCTGTGTCAGCAACTTGTTTGAGCTGAACCATGTACATATTTAAAGGGTGGGGTCCTGTAACTGACTCTGCTAGTGTATACATTGAGGAAAAGCTAATTTGTTTTTTCAGAGTACCTTGCAATCAAGATATCTCCCTCCTAAATAAAACATTGAAATGATGCTGCAATGTAATTTTTTTCCATTGGGTTGTAACCAGCACCAGACAGTGCAGAAGTTGCTGCTCCAGTTTCCTTTCAAAGTATTGTAAATAAAGTCAAGTGTTATTGTCTCTTCAGTGCTTCTCAGTCTAGGCCTTAGAAAAACATGTAACAGGTACCAATGGAATGAATTGCTTTCTCCAACAAAGACAAGCACTTTATTCTGATTTTAGGCCTAAATTCTCCCTCAACAAGAACTTCTTTCCTTCCACTAATCACTACCAGTAAGGCCAATGTACTTCCTGATTATCTCCTGTATAGAGGTTGTTCTCTAATACTTTAACTTTATACAAACAAAACTATTTAGATTTAAAGATTGCAAAATAATTGACAGTTATATTGGTCAAGTACTATGGATGAACATATTCTCATATAATAGGCTACATAAATATAGTCATTTGTATCTGTTCCATTTATTATATCTTGGGGTCTTTATCTGGGACTGAGGAGGCCCACAGCAGATGGTGGTCAAACAGGTTTTACAGAACTGATCACATGATGGGACAAAGATATATAAACAGAGCACTAGCAAGCAGCAACAAAACAGCTGTATGCATTAAATCGCCATCTGCAGACCTTAAAGGGAAACTAAAGCTTAACAAAGAACATTGGTAGAAATGCTTCTCAATTGCATAAAAATTTAATAACCAGCCCTGTAGCATTCACTTCTATGACATAAACCTCATTTTCTGCTTGATGTTTTGCAATGTATGAATCTAACGGAAAAGCATAAGCAACTACTAAACAATTTAATATGCTAAGTAATTTAAGTCAGTTGATATATATATATCTGAATTGCAAGATGCCCATAATAATATTTAATCAAAGAAGAAAAAAAGTCTTTTTATCCTGTGCCTCCGGCTCTCTAGACCCAAGACGCTCCTCTGCGAAGAGTTGCATAAAAGAAAATAGATGTTACACATAAGAAGTATCCAGCTCCATCTGAATCCTACTATTAAAGCATCTATGTTCAGTAAAGTTGCTTATTTGGCCTTTCACATTCTTTTTTGTGAGCTCTATCTTACCTCTTGCATTAGTTTTAGGTTGCATCTTTTGTATGTAACCTGTATGTTCATTTTATACACCCATCAATTATTAGTGATAATAGTAACCAAAAGGAAATTCTTTATGGCCCCCCTAACAGAAAAACAGTTAATATACACAAATGTGGAGTATGGGGTGTCAGGTTCAGTAAAGCTAATATGATTAACAGATATATCCATTCAAAAGTAAACACCAACAGAGCTCAGTTATGGCAGTCAGGGGCCATTACACTTCATTTTGAAATACCAATAAGTGACTGACAGTAGTGATGGGCAAATTTATTCGCCAGGCGCGAATTTGCGCGATTTGCCGCCAGCGAATAAATTCGCAAAACGGCGTCAAAAAAAACGTGCGGCGGTATCAAAAACGAGACGCCGGCGCCGTTTTTGCAAATTTTTTGCCGTTTCGTGTCCGTGAGATTGCGCTACTGCGCATGTGCCCCACGGACTGTCTCCTAGCGACGTAGATAGACGCGCAACGGACTACATATGTTCTAGCACCCGTTAATTTAACAGGCTTAATGTCTAGTAATATGAATATTTCTCTACAATAAACTCAGAATAGGGCCCAGTAAGTTAGAATTTACATTCAATATTTTATTAAGCTATGTATGACTAGTAGAAATATATTTTCATATATAAGTAAAACGTTCTAGTTTGGAAAATAAGAGTATAGTGCCTGAACCTCTGGCCTTTATGATATATAAAGTAATAGAAGAGAATGCACTTTGATGGCCAATTTAAGGTCATCACATAGGTGTTAATCCCACACGTGTTAATCCCACACATAAGTATTTCAGATCACATTCGGAACCCACCTATTGGCTGATGCATTGTAGGGCTCTTTGGTTCACACAGTGCTTTCCACGTGCAAGACAAGCAGCAGTAGTTTAAGATAGATGAATTTATTGGGGCTACTCATTCTTTGTTATAAAAGAAACATTTATGTTTAACCCATATTTTGCCCTAGTTAAGGCACTGATCGGCCCAAGGCAAAGGTCCTGTTGGTTCCCAGCAAAACCCCCCCCCCCCCAATACCCATACCCTACTTGACATACACATATCTGTTAGTGTATCAAGGTGTATATAAATGCTGAAGTTAGTTGAATGATTGTTAAGGGATACAACGAAAAGTATGTTCTAGAGAACATACTGGCATTCTGGGCAGCTAAGTGGCAGATGAATTTCAATGTCGATAAATGTAAAGTCCTGCTCCTGGGAAGTAAAAATAGGCAAGCCAATTATATCCGACTGAACTAGGCAAATCCATTACGGAAAAGGACCTAGAAATAATTGTGACTAAAAAACTGTAGCAAGCAATGCCAGTCAGCAGCTGCAAGGGCATATAAGGTACTGAGCTGTATTAAAAGGGAAACAGATTCACAGGCGTAACGGATAATTCTTCTACTTTACAAATCATTGGTTATGTCATGCAGTTTTAGTCTCTGGTGCTCAAACAGGTTATTTTTGAATTGATCAAGTTCAAAGAACAGCAAACTGGTAAAGAGATTGGAAAGTCTTGGCTATGAAGAAAGACTGACCAGATTTGGAATATTTACACTGGAGAATTGATGTTTAAGGGGAGATATCATAGCTATGTATAAACATATGAAGGGACCATACAATAAACTCTCTGATGCTTTATTTACCAGTGCATTAGAACCTTCTAGCAGACACAAGGGCACCCATGGAGATTAGAAGAAAGGAGGCTTCATCCTAATCTTAGGTTTTTTTTTTTACAATGAGCAGTGCTAAGCTGTAACCTAAAATGTTTTTGTAGTTTATGTCTTTGGAGCTTAATAGATAATGGGTTTCTGGGTAATAGCTTCCATACTGGTATCTTGTGTTATCCTCCAACTTGCTGAACAACCGTTTAAGGCATATGAATCATGCTGGAAGTACAGCAACACCTGCTGATCCACAGACTAAAAGATTATATAAACCAATTAATACTAAATGGGATATTTAAGTACCCATTAAACTGATGTGGTTTATATAAAATAAATGTGGTCATTCTCTGATTATTTTATCTTCTGGATAATTCTTAATTTGTTTAGACAAGAGCAACTCAATGGCTGTTAGAAAAAATGCATATGCAGAAGGCCATTAATAAATATTGAGCTACAATGGCTTCATCTCTTAAAAAACGCAGGGGCGCTGTTAGCAACTGAAACAAAAACACCAGATGTTACCATTTTTTAAATTTTGAAATCAAAAGAGCAGTTTTCAGCTGCGAGAATAAACAGACTTCCCTTTTGTCCCTGCCCATAGTTGAGAAGAGAAAATGATAAGGTAAATATTGTGTGCCTGAATGAAAACTAAAATGAATTAGCATTTCCTGTAAACATGCGTTTAAAGTTGTGATAGGAATAAGTGAATCATACTTGAGCTTTATGATTCATATGTTTAGCATATCTGAAACTCTACTTAGCCGTATGTTTACCCCTTGGGCTCTATAGAAATGTGTACATTTAATTATGGAAAAGAAAATAGCACTGAGCCAAAATAGCATTTATAGTGTAGATGAAAGTATATGGATTCTCCAATCATTAGCTGTAAAGGCATGTTTTAAATGGACTAAGCGGTATCCAACCTTTTTTACCCATGAGCCCCATTTAAATGTAAAAAGAGTTGGGGAGCAACAAAAGCATAAAAAAGTTCCTGTGGTTGTCATTGGCTGTGATTGGCTATTTGGTAGTTCCTATGTGGACTGCCAGCCTAAATAATGGTCTTTTTGGAGGTACACCTGGGTTTTATGCAACCAAAACTTTCCTTCAAGCCAGGAATTGAAAAAGAAGCACCTGCTTTGAGGCAACTGGGTGCAACAGCCAAGGTGTTGGTGAGCAACATATTGCTGACAAGCCCCTGGTTGGGGATCACTGCGCTAGACTATTCCAGTAGCAATAAATACAGTCAAACAGTTTGTGTTTTGAGTGTTTAGAATGATCATTGGGGGGCAATGTTATTTTTACTCATGAGTCCCATTCAAATGTAAAATGTGTTGAAGAGGCATACACACGTGAAAAAAGTTCTGGGGCTTGCTAAATAAGGGTTGTGGTTGGCTATATAGTAGTCCCATGTGGATTGTCAGCTTGCAAGAGACTCTACTTGTTTTTATACCTCCAAATCTTCCCTCTAAGCAAAAAAATTTAAAGTTTAATAGTCGGGGCTGGATTTACATAGTGGGCACCCCTAGGCCCACTAATATTCGTCGCTCCCATCCCCTCTCTTGTATTCGTGCAACTTTTCATCATCGGGACAGGAGCAATGGGGCACAGGAAATGTAAAAAACTATTTTATCTCCTGCGCATCTCCAGTGTTTCTAAACCAATGTAGGTGTGGTTGGGCAGCATGCCGCCCCCTAAAATCCTGCCGCCCCCTAAAATCCTGCCGCCCCCTAAAATCCTGCCGCCCTAGGCCCAGGCCTTGGTGGCCTTTCCACAAATATGGGCCTGTTAATAGTGTATCAAGTATTGATGTGTCATGTTAATCTGAATTCACAAGTCTGCTCACTGTGCATCCACACATACAGCCTGAATTTTTATGTCTGAACATTTTATTACTTCTTCCTATACACCTAAAAATGGAAATTATTATTTAAAAAAAATATATACTGTTTTACTATACTACTACTATACTACAGCAAGTATTGTGAAACAGCAATCAATATAGCAAAAACAGAAAAGAAGGACTTGACTTAATAACCTGCAAAAACTAATCACTAATTGTTCTAGTTGAAAAAATGTGTTGAGATTGTGGTTACTTAAGAAAAATGTTAATATTTTTGGGTGTCTAAAGTAGCAAATGTGCTTTACTTTTTTTTCACTTTTATTAGTTTATTTATCTCCTGGCTAGTGATGGGCGAATTGACGCCGTTTCGCTTCGCCGAAAAATTCGCAAAACGGCGCCGGCGTCTCGTTTTTGACGCCGGCGCCCGTTTTTTCGACGCCGGCGCCCGTTTTTGACGCCAGCGCCCGTTTTTTACGCGTTTTTTTTCGGCGAATTTTCGCGGGCGTTTTGGCGAATTTATTCGCTGGACGCGAATCGCGCAAATTCGCCGCGAATTCGCGCCTGGCGAATAAATTCGCCCATCACTACTCCTGGCATTTTCATAGTGCCGACACATTTCTGCAGCAATTTATACATCTCCCATTGCCCTAGTGGTGCAATCTGAGGTCACTATCACAATTACCCACAGTAGGGACAGGTTTATCAGGAGTCAGTTAACCTGCCTGTGTGTTTTTTGAATGTGGCACGAAACCCGTGCAGACCCAGGGTGAACATACAAATGCCTTTCATATAGTGCCCTGGCTGGAATTGACCTCTGGACTCTAGTGCTGCTACCTGCTGAGCCTCTATACTTTCCCCAATAAATACATTAAAGGAGTCGGCTATACAGGATCTATTTTGTTTAAGTACAGAAACATCAGCTCAAACAAATTGCCAGTTGTTGATACAGTATATACTCCTTAAAAATTAAGCAGCTTTAATGTGAACAAGTACTCAGAGAGCTCTAAGAGCTCAGAACCAGGCCACTATAGACCATTACATGTAATATATGTAGTGGGCAAGGTATTTAAAGGATTGTTAACTGATCACATTTAAGATGTTCTGGCATATGTAGAAGAAATTAAAATAGCTTTATGAAGACCAGATCAAATACAGTTGACTGCATTTTATGATATAACATGTAGGATGTTCTGTTATTTGCTTTAAAACCTAAATGTTGTATGTTACACACTGCACAGTTGGTGTACAAGCTGCTGAGTGAGTGTTGCATGTCAGCTAAGTGTTGCATATGAATATGGTTTGCAGGCGATAGAAACCAAAAGGCATTTGAAATTAAAAAAGTATGATACAAGTTAGAAATTGCTTCAATGTAAGGATTTTATTGTATTTGGTGGTGTTGCTCATTGTGTATCTTGTTGCATGTATTCAACCTTGGAGCTGTTTCAGGGATCATTAACTTGTGAAAGATGCAGGTGGGTTTTCATCTTGGACATGGGCGATAGGAGGCTCACTGAGTGACCACTGATAAGTGGTGGAGAAGGTTGCCCACGCCCATTCTTAGAGGTAGATAGCCATTCATATTTATCCTTTCATTATATTTTGTAAGCATCCTGAAGAGGTGTAAGATGATCTACCAATCCTTCTGCTGAAGCAGAATCAATCAGGGGTATAACAAATAGTTATTAGACCCTTATGCCAACTTGGTTTTCCCTGCCAGATAACCTTGTGTATCCCAGTTCCTGCCAGAAACCGTTGTGTCTTCAACTTTGCTTCCAATTCCCCACCCTTATTCTAACCTTAATACTAATGCTTTGTCTCTTAAACTTTGCATTTGGTATAGTTCCCCTCAGATCCATGGGAGAGTGAGCAACTTCTGCTTTCTCCATTTGTGTAAGTACAGGAAGCCTGCTCAGTAATGCTAGGAAGAGATCTTATTGAGTTATACTATGAGGAAAGAATCAAGGTCAGGGCCAAGGGTAGCAAAGAAGATTCAGAAACAAAGCAAATTTGGAATCACAGAGGATGTTCCATAGGTATTGCTTCTGTCTTGATGTAATCTTGTAATCTTGTGCAAGCACCTTTATCATGCTTGTATCCATAGCACCACGTGTCCAACTTGTCCTGCAGCCTCTGCATCTCATGTCTTTCCATATGTTAGTCTTTCAGCTTCAAATTGCATTGATAGCCTACAAATACAATAATGCAAATGGAAGATGAAGTTAACTGGTGGTCTTGCAATCATATGTAGCAATGGTTATCATCTGACCAATATCGGAAGAGTCAGACAATCTCATTTCAAATCTTTTTGTCTACCAAGATCCCAAATCTTTTTTGTCTACAAATGTAAGAAAACATTCTTTAAAAGCCTATCTTAATGTGCACTTGCATTTTCATTTTCCTCTACATATTGTAAGTTGATATTTAAGGTTTATTGCCTTTCTGTATAATAAATGAGAAAAGTTAACAGTTCAAAAAAAAATTGCAGAACTTTCTCTGTAGTATTGTGTGTCACATACAGAAAACTCAAGGCGGAAAAAAACATTTTGCAATTTTTTTTTACCTTTCTGGTGGTTAGAGAATGCAGGAATACTGCTCACACTATAGTCCCAATAAAGTTTGTAAAATGACAAGAAACAGCATTATTTGTTTGCTTACTGAGGGCTATCTCTGGTCTAGTAAATTAAATGTGCTGCATAATTTTAATAATTAAAAACAATACAAATATGATTCATTGTGCATTGCTGCCATCTAGAGTCCAGCAAGGAATTAAAAGGAATGTTTGGTAAAAGGAATTGTTCAAAACATAACTCCTAAATACTGACTGACACCTAGTGCTTTGCATTATTGAAAGTAATAGAAAGGTTTTTTCAAACCACTGAACAAATTTATACTGTATTGTTAGAGAAACCAACTGAAACATATGAGATGTGAAAGAGAGACACTAAAAGCCTGTTGCTAGCTGGGCACCTTCCCCAGTGATTACAGTCTCTTACCTGTTACCTCCGCACATTGCTCTTCTTCTTTAAAAAGAAAAAAAAATACAAATCAGCCAGGTTATTACTTGCTGAGAGCTGTATTGCCAGCTTCTTTGGATCTCCCAGGTACCCTTGCGAAAGTTCTTAAATGGTGCATGCACAAAAATTTGGCATTCCCCAGTGTTTTAACCTTTCCTTCTCCTTTAGTTTGTGGTTGATGACCATTCAATGCTTTGGGTTGTTCAAACCTACGTATATAGCCGCTCAATGTAGGGGCACTCACCTTGTGATATGAAAGTCTCATCTTCTAAGACCATGAAGTGCAGGGAAACCTACCATTGGTGCTGCTCGTGCAATTGCATTGGGGTAACTGAAACTGAAAATTAAATATTGGGGAACAAAAACATTGGTTAGTTGACCTATTCTACCAAGATGTATTACAATTGCTTATTAATTAGGTCTTACTGAGGCCCCTACACTCACACAACTGCAGGGTCTACTTCCTCAGGTGTTGGCTTACATTACATGTTCTTGAATTTTGTAGCTCCCATGATTTTCCAACCTGAGACCTTATTGTACGAATTCGTCATCCCAGGCTTTTAAAAGTAAGCTATACTATACTATTATCCTGTTGCTTTGCCATTAGTATCGGTCAAAATCTACAGATGCTATATGCAAGCAGTGTCCTGCTGGGTCTTTTAAAAGTAAACATTCATAGACATCCTGCTAAGGCCCTGGGCACACATGCGTTTTTACAGTGCGCCTGCAATGCGTTTGTTTTTTTTTTTTTTTTAAAAAAAAAAGCTGACCACTGCATAAATACGCTAGTGTGCTATTGCCTAAGCTTGAGACCGCTTAGCACATTTACACAGCGGTCAGCTTTTCTTAAAACTGCACTGCGTTTCTGCACAGTAAAGCCACGTTTCCGCGCAGTAAAAACACGTGTGTCCGGTCCTTACAGTGCCTATTAAAAGACAAGTAAACAAACCCACATTTTAGTGTTATTATATATCGTCTGCAGGGTTTTTGAAAATTGCCACCAGTTTCCCTTAGAACTTGGGCACCAATGAAGCAACTACAACTTTGCTTGGACTCACAACAAGAGTACCCCAATAATATCCCTCAAACTGGGACGATGATTTGTTTTATGTACATGTATTGAAGTTACACACAAGCCAGGACCCCTTCTGAGCCTTCTGCACTCCTGTGAACATCAGCAGTCGGTTCTGCAGCCCTCGCATCTTGCATATGTGTGAAAAATGACCATGCTGTGGACCTAAATAAAAAATATTGCAAACAATTGAAGATTTCAGTACAGGGAATAAAGAGAATAGGGCTGCTTCTGCTGGAAAAATTTCAGTTTTGGCTCTGTAATGAAGGAGACAGTAGCTGAAATGCTACTGTTGCACTTTGTATTTAGTCATTAGCCACAATCAAAATGTGCTATAGCCCTATGACTCTATACGCAGGCCAGGGAAGGTTAAAGTTTGAAAGCTTGCACAAGACTGAAAGTACAAGCTGAGCTCATACAAGCTATAAAGAACAAAGGAAATGGGAAATAATTATGCATACTGTTCCTACGAAAGGAAAATAATAGCGTCCTCTTAAAATCTATAGTAGTAAAACACAAGCAACAATGCCAATCCTAAAGAGCTTGCAATCAAATTATATGCATTGGATGTCATTAGAGAAGCCTGGACCTGCAGAGAAGACACAATGCAAACAGCTTCAGCTTTGCAGGCAGACATGGGCTTTGATTAATGCACAGTGTCAATAATGTGCTTTTCTGGGAAAGATTTTTTTTCTGCTTTCGTATTCTAGGTGTCACAATGCTCCGGCACCCTTCATTACAGAGCTTACCCATGCAGCTAAGTTCATTGATGCCAATTCACAGATAGAAAACATGTCTTCATTTGTTTCATTGGCATACTGTTTTTTTTCATTTCCCAGAGTTAGGCAAAGCAGGCTTCTGTAAAAGCAAGCTGAATTATTTAAACCCTGGACGGATGTCTCAGCTCTTAGTCTGCATACCATAAACCAATAAAAAATAATGAAGAAGAAAAAACATTTTCTGCTGTTATACCATGCATTCCCACTATGGCGATCTACAGTAATTGCTGGTAGTTAAGAAAGAGCATGCCTTACTAATGCGTGGCTTGGCAGTATACATTGCATTTATAAAGCTGCTTTCTCCTGTGCTGAATAAAATCCCACTTCTAAAATATAATCCCTGCATCAGTCTTGCTTAGTTCCCACTCTTAGCATGTTATCTGCTAATGTAAAACAAACCAGAGATGGTTATCTTCTGGCAGAGAGAGAACCACAAATGTCTTATATTGAAAAAAATATGTATCGCAAGACAAACTAACGGTTTTATTGGGAAACCTGAGGGAAGAGCTGTAAAAAAAATATTAATCGGCTTAAAATGCCTTTTGGAAAATGGAAATGTGTTTAAAGACTAAATATAAGCTATTTGATATAGTTGATGTTTTTGCAGCTCTGTTTTCCAATGCCCTCATTACAATATGCTGTGCAAAGATGCCATGAGTGTGGCACTAAGGGAGTGGATTCTGTGAATTGGGAGGCTCAGTTGGAGAGTGAAGGCATTCCTGGAACTGAAGGTGATTTTCACATGCCACTTGGTGCAGAACAGTCCCAAAAGGGGGCAGAAGTGAGTAGTGGTTTAGAAGATTACAGGCACACTTGGGAATAACTCGGTGATGCTGGATGGAATGGGAAAGGTCCTACATTGTCCCACTTTTAAATATATAAAGATGGAGAGGCACGTAGTTATGATAATGGTTCATCTGTAACCTGCGATTGCTGCTTCTTTCTTTATTATAAAGAACTATAACCCAACAGTAAATTACATTTTATCTATAAGTGCTTCCTCTGAACTTAAAGGACCAGTAACATCAAAAAATTTTGTAAAAAAATTCGTTAGTATACAACGAAAAATAAACACCTAGACAAATGAAACTTTTAAAATGCAAAGCCTTTATTAAGAAATAACTTACCGAAACTTCACTTCCTGTCCTCTACAAAACAGGCGATACGGCGACCATCCATCCTGCAGAGCTCGATTTCTCCCCCTGGCTATTCTAGTGACAGCTGTGAAGGAGGCTGAGGCTCTGCTCTCGTGTTGGCTGGTGGAGCAGGGTTTGTAGTGGGGTTCACGGGCAAAGTTTTCCTGACGTGCCCCGAGCCTGCCAGTGCCTGAGTGCACCGCACCTTCACGCTGCCTCCAACTCTGCTCTGCTGCTGCTAACGCTGTCACGCTGATGATGCGGGCCCTACATCTGCTCCCCACTCAGTGAGCTCAACTAAAGTACAGAACCCAACAGCGATTCACCTCCCCTAGTCCCTTTTTTTATATTGTTCAGCCCTGCTGCTAGGGGGTATGAGTGAGGGAACCGCATTCTGTCTACTCCTTGCAGAGATTTCAGTAACACGTAACAGCCAGCGCAGTAGATCACCGCAAAACAACAGAACCCAACAGCGATTCACTGTAATTGCTCTAACAGCCCATTGCCCCCGACATTCCCCGAGTCCAATGATTAACTCAGTGCTGCAAGTAAACATTTAGTTTTCCCTATCCAAGGCGCTAATTTACTTTAGTTGAGCTCACTGAGTGGGGAGCAGATGTAGGGCCCGCATCATCAGCGTGACAGCGTTAGCAGCAGCAGAGCAGAGTTGGAGGCAGCGTGAAGGTGCGGTGCACTCAGGCACTGGCAGGCTCGGGGCACGTCAGGAAAACTTTGCCCATGAACCCCACTACAAACCCTGCTCCACCAGCCAACACGAGAGCAGAGCCTCAGCCTCCTTCACAGCTGTCACTAGAATAGCCAGGGGGAGAAATCGAGCTCTGCAGGATGGATGGTCCTGTTTTGAAGAGGACAGGAAGTGAAGTTTCGGTAAGTTATTTCTTAATAAAGGCTTTGCATTTTAAAAGTTTCATTTGTCTAGGTGTTTATTTTTCGTTGTATACTAACGAATTTTTTTACAAAAATTTTTGATGTTACTGGTCCTTTAAGAGCATCTTAACCCAACAGCTGAGCGATATCGGGTGAATCCGAACGTTCGGCCCTGGGGGAATGGGAGCATCAGGACCTCGTTAACTAGCCAATGCAGAAAATATCAAACTTGCCCGATCAATATTCTGGCCAATTTTTGGCCTGATATCGATTTAGAGGTCTAGTCGGGAGCCCCCACACACAGGCAGATAAGCTGCCGAATCAGTCTAAAGGACTGATATGAGTGATTAATCTGACCATGTATGGCCACCTTAAAGCACATTCATTAACCCTCATTAACCCTGAGGCAGTGACAAAAATGCTATTTCAAGATTTAAACGCCAGTTTTTTCCTCAGCATACCACCATTAGTTGGGTGCAATGCAGGCGTTGAATCAAATACAATTGCACTGTGCTTGGAGCAACTGAGTCTGATTCACCAAAATGGATGTAACTGTGTGTGCACTTTCTGCAATTGCATCAAATTACCTAGAGTCATTTCTGGTGTTACGCGATGTGGCGATTGTTGCTGGGCAATGAGGGAACCCTGGAGTCACTGTCTGGTCAGGAGCGGAGGTGGCTCCAGGGATTCACAGCATCAATAGGTACAGTAGCAACCGATTCTGAAAGAAGGCAGGAAGGACTGAGTGGCGCCAAGTACAACTATACTGAAGAGCAAAGAGCAAGTTTGGATGCAAGTAGCTTTAATGAAAGTGGTTTTATACACATCTCACTGCAGAGAAAAGCCCACGTTGCCCACTGTGCTTGCAGACATAAATGAGCCCTTTGTGATTTTGAAACACATGCATTAAAAGGGTTGTTTTTTTTTTAATTTTGACTTGCAATGTTGATTTTTACTGCCAAATGTCTAAAAAACCAGATTGAAGATGTCACATGTAGAAGTTCTCTGGAGAGCATTTACAGTTTCAATGGGGGTTTAACCTTGATCCCACTTCCAAGGTGCCAGCATATATTTACCCTCCAAATCAAGTCAAGAATAGTATATACGGTATCTTATACATGGTACCAATGCAAATCTATCTGTAGATGGGAAAAAAACAGGAGATTATTGCTAAAGTCATAACCTATGCTTAAAAAGTAAAGGATAAAAAGAGATCCCACAAAGCCTAAGACTTAAAAATTCATATCATTAAGATGATATACTGTACATATAAACATGGGCCACAGTTGACTGTTGTTGGGCAACACTTTGGCCAGTAATAATTTGATTCCTGATTGAAACCTAATCAGATAAAACTAGGATGAAGAAATACCATCAGCCAAGGACAACATTGGGCCATAGACAGTCCTCTTGAGATGGCTTTGCATTGACCTCGTGATCAAACTGCTGGCTTGGGTCATACAAATGGATCTGCCCACTTGTATGCTCAAACTAAGCAGATATTCAGTTGTGTAGTGATGTTGCCAAAAGAACAGATCTGACTGTCTCAGCTTACCTACAGTATATGGTTATCTTATTACACTGTATATAGTTCAATGCTCCAGTGTCATTAAAATGTCTTTAAGGGGCTGATTTATCACAATTCGAGTTTAGGTTCATTTTAGGATTCTAGCGAAAATGTGGTGCAAAAAATACGACATGGAATGTTCTCGAGAATATTCTTCAGAAGCTTGAATAGTCAGGAAAAAAAAAAACCCAGAAAAAAGTCCCCAGACACTCAGCAAGTAAAAGCTAGCAAAGTTTAATTGGAGTCAAAGGGGAATTGTCACCAACAGCTTTAATTATATATTTATTTTCTCAGTTCATTAAAACAGAGTTTTTTTACCCTTTACAACTTTCATCGTAAATAAGCTAGCAAATAAGCATGAGTTTTGCTGAAATTCTTTTTGCTGCTCGCTTTCTTTTTTTCTTGACTTTGAATATTCGTAAATAGTCCTCCATGTATCAAAGTTGGAAGAATGGTTATAGTGCCAATTTTGTTTCCCACTTACCGCTTAGTTAAAGGCTATACTTGCAAACTGAGTTATGATTACCTTAATAATGGGAGAAGGAATTATAAGAAAATAAACACATTTACAAAAGGAACACTTAAAAAAAAAGTATAGGATCTGTTCTACAGAATGCTTGGGACCTCAGGTTTTCCAGATAAGGGATCTTTAATTTGGATTTTCATACCTTAAGTCTACAAGAAAGTAATTTAAACATTAAATAAAATAGGCTGGTTTTGCCTCCAATAAGGATTAATTATTTCTTAGTTGGGATCAAGTACAAGGTACTGTTTTATTATTACAGAGAAAAAGGAAATCATTATTAAAATTTGGAACAACTCTCTGTGGTCAGAAGTCTGTGAATATTGGCACGCACAAAGAAACATTTCAAACCCGACAAAGAATGAGCTCAATTTAGTAAAATAAGAGGGCCTTAACAAGTATCTCCAATAAAGTCCTAGTGGAAATGAACTTCGAGAAAAATACATTTTTCACAACTGCTTTACCCAGGTGTATCGGCATAATTTGAAATGTGAGTGTCGCTACTCCACCCATATTAGTTTTTAGATGTCACTCGACCTGTAGCTTGTTTTGTTTTGATTACACTCCAATTATGTTGGAAACCATTCACCCATGGAACCTCGTAATTCTTAAAATGTCTTTATTGATTATTTACTTTATTATATATAATCATTGTAACACATGGGTATGTAGCTGTATACGTACAAACTTATGGTTGTGAAATACTTAAAATAGATTGTTTGGATAAAATGGTGAGCCTTTCCATAATTTGAGCTTTCTGGATAATGGGTTTCCTGGTAACGGATCCCACACATGTATGGTTTTTAGAGCCACAACAAGGCAAATAGAAATGTGATCTGTACAGTAATACTATGGAGCTTCTCTATTAATTGCAACTATAAGCGTGGTAATTTAGTTTAGGACAATGTAAATTGCCATGTTATAGAAAAGGAGTTGTTGCTTTTATTGAAATAGAATTAATATTTAGACACTGCGTGAATTTAAAATGCCCGAATATCCCGATAAATCCCCTACATTTGTCTTTGTTTAGAAGTTGGATTTTTACAAAAAAACTATTTTTTTTTCATTGCCTCTCACATAAACTGTCTGTAGAGAAGTCAGAACATGAACTGGGAAAACCGTAGATGGAGAGTTTTAGACGCTCACAATAGGCTGCCAATAGACACAAGATGATTTTATGAAATGGATCCGGGGCTCAGCCTTCAGCCAGAGATTTGAGATAAGGCAGTGTGATTACCAACACACTTAGTCAAGTACTTGTGAACCTGTCAAATTAGGCCCATTTAGTGAACATGTTGCAGCTTACAGCTGAATGAGTTGTCAAGGAACTCGGCCGCAATCTGAATTGTGATGAATGTGAAGTTCATGCGCCTGACAGTAGGCAGTGAATCACAGAAGAAGCAAGTGCAGAGCTCCTACTATAGTTAAAAATTAATGGTGGCTTTGTAGTTTCATTCAAAGCTACATCCAAGGTCTTTTTTTAACAAGGGAAACAGAGACAGTGTTAAAGCCTCAGACATGCATACTTATCAGGCTTTAGTATCCGAGCAGCGCTAAATACTGTATCATTATGCCACTTGCTTACAAATGTTGTTATGGGATAGAGGCAACCTTTGATCAACATTGGTTAATTATAAAATATAAAAGTATATATTATTTTTACTATGATGTAATCAATGATCTACAGCGTTGTTTTGCAGCTTTTGAGTTCAGAATTTAAAGGAGAACTGGCACCCTAATATCTATATAATCATGTTATCAAAATAAACTTAGCTTATACTATATACATTATTTAAATCTTGTTTCCTTTACTCATGGAATTCACAGCCACAGCAAGTAGGCAAGCGCCATTTTGTGGACACTGTTAGTAAGGCAAGTATGGTATCACCCGGAAATCTTGTGTATGCACCAAAATGGGGGACCGTATGCCCATACCAATGCACAAGCTGCTTCACTATATAAGTGATTGTCTCTTGGCAGAGTGGTGATGTAGTGGTGATGTTGCAAACTGAGTATAGCTGGCTGTACATGGTTTGATTTTAGATTAGGCCAGCCAGGATGTGGGCCAAATTGGGTTGATCCAGACATTCACCCTTATAAAGGGCTATATTATATATTATGGCAATATGTTTGATCTTTTGTCCTATTTTGTTTTGTGGTGGATTTCAGGCAAATTGGAACCCCAGACAGGGTCTAAGAGAGGAATGAAGGGAAACAGCCCATGTTACACTGTGCACACCGGTGCTGCCTACACTTCTTTGTGACAGGTAGATTCGAGCAGCATGAACCTCCGTGCTACTGCAGGAACGTGGTGCAACTGTGACAGGTACAAGGAGAGAGGAGACGAAGCAAACAAGGTCTATTAACCTGTGCTAATGAGCGGCACTCCACTTGGCACATGGGACGACGGGAGGTGAGACCCGTTTACGTGTTGCCAGGGAAGGTGTTGTGGATCAACGGTGCACTGAGGAGGATCTGATGCGTTTGAAGTCCCTCCTACAGCACCGTACCTAAGATGTTGAGTGTCCGGTTCCCTTGGTGGGTTTGAAGCCCCTACTCGGCCTCCTACAGTACCGTACCTAAATGTTGAGCGTCCGGTTCCCATGACAATGGGGGCGGAGCTTAATACGCACACGAGCAGGGGAACAGCACGTCGAGATGAGATGCTGTATGTGGATTCGGTAAGAGGGAGAGCCACGGGCAGCCTGTGTCTGGTGCGCGCAGTGTCAGCAAGGGGCAACAAGGGAGTTCTTATCCGCTTTTTTAGACCCTTCTGGGGTAAGTACATCATCCTGTATACATTTTAAACCAATGTTGCAATGAAGACTGTATGTTTTCTTTGCTTTTAACTACACCGGAGCACTGATACTGTCACTCTTGATAGAGTCACGGGGCACATATCCTTTTTTGGCATTTTCTTTTGAACACTAGGATTAATGGGGTTGGTTTAACACCTCTACACCTAATTGCGATAATGGAGTTCATTTCTTTTTGTATTTTAATTAAGACTTATTGCATCTTTGACATGTTTGACACATAATGATGACGTCACCCAGGGGGGTTTGGCGCCATTGAACACCTTTAAAAGCACGAGCACTGTGATATACAGTTCACTTTCCTGAAGACGGCACGTGTGTTGTTGCCGAAACGTTGAATAAATAAACACTTGAATTTTTTTTCATCGAATAAGACCTAGGAGTGCGGCTTTTTTTTTATATATATATATATATATATATATATATATATATATATATATATATATATATATATATATATATATATTATAGATACATACAAATAAAGAATAGTTATCCTTTCCCACATTAAATTGTGACATGGTTTTGTGCCTTTCCTTAAATTTAATAAGTGTGACAGCTCTGGAAGTGAATTACTATTATCTGAAAGCTTAATTTCTCATAGATTAAATGCCAGATGAACTCTACTCATAGATAATGACCAGTGTTAATTAATAATCCTAAATCAAAGTGCTTTTCAATCGAGGATTATATTTAGTTGATTATATGTTCTGATCTCAAGTAAAACCAGTGAAGAGGCCTGTTATTTGTGTAACCCTTTCTTGGAACATTCCCTCAGAATAGGATCACACTCATGTAGACCTGGCCAGTTACCAGATGGCAATCCAGCAAACCTGGAACCTCTGTAGAAATTTGGGAAACTGGTATATTCCAGTGCAGTGCCTTCACCTAATGGGCCCTGAGGGATATAACGCAAGGGCGTCCCACTAGGAAATAAAATACACTGAGATTTGCAGGAATAATAAACTTCATATAGAGACAGAAAAATACAACGGATACATCTGGACTTAAACGAGAGGTGCAAGATGAGGGTTCTGGATAGGCAGAGGGGCACGACTGTAGATAGCGTCTTTAAGGCCAAAGGTCACGGTACAAGCAGGAATAGGTAAATTTGTGGTCAGACAGGCAGGATCGAGGCAGGTAGATAGCAAGGATCGTCAGGCAGGCAATGGTCAAAACCGAGTAATCAATCAGATGGGATGAGGCAGAATCGGAATCAAACAACAGGCAGGAGTCAAACCAGGAAGTCAATCAGGAGGGACAAGCGGAATCAAAGTCAGTTTCAGGCAAGGGTCAGGTTTTCAGAGGTCAGAGTAGTCAAAAGCCAGGCAGGGTCAAACAAAGGAGATCAGAACAGATTTCATGCAAGCACAAGCTTTCATGCAAGAACAAGCTCAAGAAACCACCAGGGGGCAATGAGAAAAGTAAAAATGCCCCTTTAAATACCTTTAAATTTCACGCCATCACACGCTGATGTCATCACACCAGCGCGCATGCGCCCATAAAACCCGGCGGGCACACTAGGAAGGAGCCAGCACAGGAGGAGAGGAGTGGCGTCGCGGGCATCCCCGCCGCACCACTAAAGGTTAGTTTTCGTTACAGTCAGTTGCTCCCATATAGCAGAATAAAAAGAGAAGGAGCACACCCTTAAATTGAACTACGGGGTGCTTATCCATAGGTGACTCCCCATAAGGGTCTCAATATCGAATTGCAAATATTAAAAACAATGGATAGTACACCCGATTTGAAAAGCAAAATTAATTTATTACAAAAAGAAGAAAATAAGTAAAAATGATATATAAAACATAAAAAAAATAAAAAGGTGAGCCCAACGCGTTTTGACCTTAAGGGTCTTCCTCAGGGGCACAAAATAAACAAAAAATCAAAAAGGCAGGGCACATGCTCCCACATAGCAGGCACATGCACAAGGGGCCACACATACTTGTGCCAATATCCTTCCTTTAATGGTTTATTCACAGGGTGCCCCAAAGGGCCTCTAACACTGGATTTCACAGCCAGCTCTGCTGCACAGGAACTCTCCTGCACAGGAACTCTCCACAGTGGATCTCCTGCACATCTAATGTGTAATTCTTTTTTTAATGAATGCATCCATAGCTGTTGTGAACTCATTTAAAATCTCAGCTGTTTACTTTAACTTTCCATTCAGAGCTAGATATAACTGCACTCCCCACATTCCTCCTTTCTCTTTAGCATTTAATTATGTAACCAGTGCATGGGGGTGGTCATCAGGTCCCCCATTCGGGTGCACAAACAAGATTATGAGATGATGCAAGATTTGCCGTGATAACAGTGTCCATATAATGGCTCCTGCCTGTATGCTATAATTGGGAATTTCCAGACAGAAGGAAACAAGATTCAAGATACTTCACTAATGTGATAAAATAGAATTTGGAATAATATTTTCAGGTTACAGATCCCATTTAAGGTCAAATTTGTGGGAGCCTGGAGCCAGGTATGGGACCTGTTATTCAGAATGCTTGGGACCCAGGGGTTTTGCGGATAAGGAGTGTTTTTGTAATTTGGATCTGCATTCCTTAATTAACCCATTAACAAGTAATTTAAACCCAGTAGGATTGTTCTTGCTCCAATAAGGATTAATTATATCTTAGTTGGGATCAAGTACAAGGTAATGTTTTATTATAACAGAGAAAAAGGAAATATTTTTTAAAAGTTTGTAGCATTATACTTTTCATAATTCTGAGATTTTTGGATAACAGGTTTCCGCTAAATGCATCCCATACCAGTATTTTCTCACTAGCCTAGTTAAAAAACTTTTGTGATAAACCACTGATAAAATTCGAAAAATGCTCCAGTATATAGGGGGGAAATATTGACATTAGCAAAATTTGGCCTGCATGGACAACACTATTTTGCAGTTGAAATCAAACAAGGAGGATAAAGCTGGCCCTATGTGAGGTGCAGGTAGGTAAACCAACAGAATTAATCCCACAAACATATTTTTTTATTTTTTTTTTAATTAGCATGGCTCCGTTCGGTTGCATTTATTAATGCCTTTTTTGTGATATTTTGAGAGGAAAGATAATTCTTTTCATTGGAGAAATGAAAATAAATATGTAATTTGAATATTCTAAAACATTTAAATCACTGGAGTGTAATGATTACTAGCACATTTGTGTGACCCCCCCCCCCCCTTGGTCAATGCTGTCTGACATTTGGAACATCGTATAGTTATATACCCCATGATATTTAATATACCCCATAGTATAGTTATATACCCTATCAGCCACTGTTATCTGGCATGGAGTTACTGTACTTGTCTCCGCTATTGCTGGCAGGTAATAGTATAACTTGGCTGAAATTCATTTCTTTATTGTTATCAAAGCTACCTATAAGCAAAATGCAAGACATTTAAGGGGAATGTACAGTCCAGCAAGTTGAGTTGTTGTACAGACCATGTCCTTTAGAAAGCCATTTCAGCAATATCCCAATATCTGAGTTCAAACAGCTTGCTCAAATAATCATTCAAGCATTTGTAAGCTTTCCAAGCGAAGTCTGTTTATTAAAAACATTGCGGTGAATACAGCTGGTAGGGTTGTCAGGCGGAAAACTTGCCAACTGAATTGATGTAAATTCCGAGTTCTGAGTCATGGCAAATCACCAAGTGTATCATATACACAGAAACGAGAGCATTATTCAGCATTGCAGTTTTAGGCCACGTTCCAGAGTTTATGTTGAAGTGCTGTTTTGGAGCCAAGGGATTCTGACACACATTTTGCTGCTAAAGTTGGTTAAGGAGGGTGGAAAGATGCCTGAAATGCCTTCTGTATAAAGAAGTGCAAAAGGGAAGTATTTTCTGTAAAGCATCCACTTTCTGGTAAAAATTGGAAACCCTTCAGCTCATGTGTAATACAGTTTCTAGCGACCACCAATAGCCTTCCACTATTGGGGCGTACTGGGTAATATAATGCATCATAGAATGAGGCCTAGGATCAGACTGGGCTGGCGGGACACTGGGAAAAAAGCCTGGTGGGCCCCACCGACCCAGACCTGCTCCCCTCCTGAAGTACACACCGGTGCGGGATGGCGGTGGTTGCAGTTGTGCCGGTGTGGAGTGGAGGAGGGTTGTGGTTGGGCTGACCTTTGAGCAAGAGTAGTACAGTTAAGTATCATCAGATGCCACCTTGGATTTAACAGTAACTATACCTGAACACCATGTTGCCCCCGAATTACTTGTCATATCTACACAATCCTCCGAATTACTTGTCATATCTACACTATCCTCCGAATTACTTGTCATATCTACACTATCCTTGTAGGAGGTACATTTACATTATCTTGTGTAAAAATGGAAGTTTAAAAAGCCCAACTGTAGAACAGAAATAAAGAGTCCAGCAAAGCAAAGCATTCATCTGAAGCTTTTTGCTGTATGGCCACTGAAAATAAAGAAAATAAATTCAATCGCAAAAAACCTTTGCAAATGAAAATTTCCATTAACCTTCAAGCTGTTAAAAAGACTAGAAAGAATAAAAAGGCAACATGCTTAAATTCTCTCTTAAATTCACGGTAGAGAATGATTCAAGAATATACTGAATTTTAAAGAAAACTGAGAAAATTAAAAGTCGAGCTCTCTTTAAAGGCTTTTGTGCCTCGCATTTTAAGAAAATGAATCGTTCTTTCACCCTGTGACCTTCTCAGCATTATAGACAATTAGGACAAAGTAAGTTCTGTACAGCTGGTTTCACTTTTCTAAAGGATTCATATTAAACCTATTCTATTAACATGCACATTAATACTGAATGGACACGCTCTGAGATTAAAACGATTCAACTGGCAGATGAATGGTTAAAGTGTAAAAAGTTTTTTTTATCTGAATACAGTCTTATGAAATACATAGTAAATGTGATTTTAGCTTTTTATTTAGGGCTGTCAGCTTTTGTGGGCCAATGGCTTAAAGTGGACCAGACATAAAAACCTGTACAGTGCAAGTCCTTTTAAATTAAACATGAAATCCAATTTCTTTTTATTTAAGCATCCATACCTGTTGTAAACTCATTTAAAAATGTCAGCTGTCAATCATAAATTACTTTCATTTTCAATTCAACACTTCCTAGATGTCACTGCACTCCCCTTCCTTACTTACCGTGTAATTATGTAGCCTGTGCATGAATGCTGTCAGGTCCCCCATTCTGGCACGGAAATGAAATTTTGATTTCATGCAAGGCTTGCATTAATAAGAGTGTTCACAAAATTCCCAGGTTAAATGAAACAAAATTTAAATTTTTAAATACTTTAAGTAAAGTTTATTTTGCTTGAATAACATGATAACATAGAATTTGGAATTATTTCTTAAGGTGACAGGTCCCCTTTAATAAATGTGGCTGTGCACTATTTCTTATATAAATCACAGCTCTCCAAGCTATAGATTTACTGCACTACAAGTATGTTGGAGGTTATTAGAATCTGTACTTCTACAACCTGGACAATCCTGCAATGCCACAGTCATTTTCCAGATATTTTTATTCCAACTGCAACTATAGACACCATCTCTCCCTACTATACCTACTATCCCACAGTCACACTCCCTTCCCAGAGACTATTATCACACTGCTACTATAGGCACCATCTCTCCCTACTATACCCGGTATCCCACAGCCACTGTCCCTTCCCAGAGACTATTATTCCCACTGCTACTATTAGGCACCATCTCTTCCTACTGTACCTGCTATCCCACAGTCCCTTCCCAGATACAATTATCCCATTGCTACTAAAGGCTCCATCTCTCCCTACTATACTTGCTATCACACAGCCCACAGTCCCATCCCAGAGACTATTACCCCACTGTTACTATAGGCTCCATCTCTCCCTACTGTACCTGCTATCCCACAGTCATTTCAACTGTTATTGCAGCAGCTGCAGCACCATTCCTTTCCTCCACAAAACATTGCAAAGGCCCAGCTGAGAGAGGGAGTCCAGTGTAATCGATGTTCTAACTCACTATGCTAGAGACTGTCTTCTGGGCTAAGACAGGGTTGCATGACTTACGTAGAAACTTAGGGAAACTACACAGGGGATTTGGACTTTATCTGAGCCACAAAATGTTGTTATGGAAGAACAAAGAACAGCACAAGATTTTGTGGGATGCTACAAAATCTCACCCCCTGCTGTAATGTAAAACATCATATATAGTTGGATGGGGTATATCTGATCTGATCAATGTATTTCAATAAGAGAAGAAAGACTTAGGGCAGTACTCCGTATGTGATCCGATGCGACGTGCTGAAAGTAAATGCAGGCGACCAGACGGAGGCGCCAAATATAATGTAAGCTATATATCACAGCCACAAACTACATGCAAATGACACGACTGTGGGATGTGAACTTATTTGGTTATAGCATAACAGTCCCTTTAGTTCCAACCCACGTTTCTTCTCGGGTAGAAATTCACAATATCATGTCCGTCAGTGCTAAAAAAGCTCGGGAACAAGAATATAGAAATAAAGGAAAATCTATGTAGAGTATCGTTTGTTGTAGTTTCACAACTTCCCAATCTTACTATAGGGTGTCAGGTTACTCCTTACATTCACCACATGTATGCTTTAAGGTGGGTACTTACAAACGTTTAACTTTAAAACGCACTCATTAAAAAGACCAAGATGGGAGTGTCAGAGAGAGAAGACACTTTCTTCCGCACGATGCGTCTTCATCCGACAGTCGTGTTGTGTGTAGTTTGTATTTTTTGACCCATGCGACTTCATCCAACTGTCTGTTGATATGAATCCATCCTACAAAAACTCCTGTAGTTTAGCTCCTGCGTCATTTATGTATTAAGCAATGACAATTCAGAGCAGAGTGACAGGGGCAGAAAGGTGTGTAGGGATTAAACTTAGAGTAAACTAATGGATTCAAAAACTAAAAGGGGATGTTCACCTTTGAATTAACTGTTTAATTCAGAGACAATTTGCAATTTATTTTTAATTTTTATCAATTGTGGTTTTCAAGTTATTTAGCTTTTTATTCTGTAGCTCTCCAGCTTTTCTAGGGTCCAATTTATAAGAATAAGAGACTGTACTTTTAATAGGACAGAAAGACGAGTAATAAAAAGTAGCAATAACTACATATGTAGCCTTTACAGAGTATGTGTTGTTTAGATGGGGTCAATAACCCCCATTTGAAAGCTGGAAAGAGTCAGAAGAAGAAAGCAAATCATTCAAAAAGGATAAAAAATAAGGAAGACCAATCGAAGTCGCTAAGAACTGGTCCATTCTATGACATACTAAACATTACCATGAAGATGAACCACTCCATTAAGGTAAATTTTACTGAATTTGGGTTCATGCGGTCCCAAACAAATATTCTGTATGAGGCTCCAAGATTTCTGATGTGGGGCATATGTGTATTCATATTAAAGTTGGGTTTTTATGGACAGGAAGGAAATCTGAGTGTGTTTGTGCAGCTATTTAGTAATAAACCACTAATCGTAATGTTTTATATATATATATATATATATACTGTATTAGAGCTGTGGTACACTGGTGAGTTCTAACTGGCTCAGTGCTCTATGAGTGAACCACAGCATTTGTGATTTTTGAGTTATTTAGCCTTTTACTAAGCAGGTTTGCAGTTTCAGCAGTCTGGTTTCTAGGGTCCACAGTATCCTAGCAACCATTAATTGATTTGAATAATAGACTGGAATATGAATAGGAAGATGAGTAATAAAAAGTACCAGTGACTACTTTGTAGCCTTAAAGAACTTTTTTGACTCCCATTAAAAATCTGGGAAGAGTCAGAAGGAGGCAAATAATTATTGAGAGGTTGCTTAGCATTGGCCATTCTATAACATACTTAAAACTAACTTAAAGGTGGACCACCTCTTTAAAAAGAGATGGCGATTATTGTGTGCCTTAGACCTTAATTCCTGCTTGTGTCTCAGACATGTAAGGGGGCAAACCTTTAAGATGATCCTGTCTGTGTCTCAGACATAAGGGGGCATACCTTTAAGTGGATCTATAGGTTTTGAAGGAAAATTTAAACAACAATGCGACATATCAACTATTCATAAGATGCAACTCTGCCAATTTGCCAATACAGCACATATGCATGCCCATGGTTTGTATATGCGCCTGTAGTTGCTCATACAATCAGATGGGTTGACTTAGTCCATAACTTGTTGGGATATTCCAGAGGCAAATATTACTAGGAAAAATATTATTTTCATGAAAAGGGTATTACTTATACACAAAAGTGGTTTTGTGTGATATATTTTTGTAGTGACTTGAGAGGTACAGTTTCCTCATTAACAGGGAAATTGCAATTAAACTAGTTTCTTCTCTTCTTCAAGCAGCTGCTCATGCTTTAAAGAATTTGCCTTAACATACATAGTAACATAGTAAGTAAGGTTGAAAAACAATGCACTTCCATTGAGTTTAACCTTTTAGTCTAAATGGAACCCACCTAACTGATCGAAAGCCTCTCCAATTTGCCTGGAAGGGAGAGAATTCCTTCCTAACTCCAAGATGACAATCGGAGCAGTTGCTGCATCAACTTTGTACTCAGATACTAAGAGCTAATATCATTAACCCTGTATTTTCTCCCTTGCTAAAAAACCTTCCAACCCTCTTCTGCCAGTCTATCTATCTTCCAGTATCTTTCAGGAAGAGAATCCCACAATGCCACAGCTTTGCTTTGAAATATTCAGCAAGACATTTCACAGTTGTGTTTGCACTGAGGGCACAGCACAAGCTGGACGTTTGGATGTGAATACTCATTTCCAGACAAGCCTGCTTACTCTAGTTGTCAGTTGAACATTTTCATGTTAATAATTCAGAATGATTTAAAATCAAGTCTATATCACATCTGGGCTGCTGAACTCTTAATGGATCCTGAAATAGCCCCTCAACTGTGGTAGGCAGAAAGGAAAAGCAGATGGTTTTAAATATAAATTATAAAACTTAATTTTAGCAAATTGGATACTGTTACTTTACCATAAAGTGCCTGGCTGAAAATGAATGCCTTATAAATGCACACTAATATTAAATGAGCATTATTTTATTCATATGTAGAAACAGTAAAAACAAAGTCAGTACATTACGATTATCAGATGAGTGAATAGAATATTGCCATTCATCTCTTCCTTACAGACTCAGGATTGTAGAGCCCATGTACAAAGGCAGCCACAATTGTCGTCCAGACACACTCCTTGTGCTTCTTTGTACAGGTATGGGACCTGTTATCCAGAATGCTCGGGACTTGGGGTTTTCCGGATAACGGATCTTTCCGTAATTTGGGTCTTCATGCCTTAAACCTACTGGAAATTCATTTAAACATTAAATAAACCCAATAGGCTTGTTTTGCTTCTAATAAGGATTAATTATATCTTAGTTGGGATCAAATAAAAGCTACTGTTTTATTATTACAGAGAAAAAGGAAATCATTTTTAAAAATTTGGATTATTTGGATAAAATGGAGTCTATGGGAGACAGCCATTCCGTAATTCGGAGCTTTCTGGATATCGGGTTTCCGGATAAGGGATCCTATACCTGTATTTGCACCAAATGCCAGTCATGAAGAATCGCATGCAAGTTCACCAAGTGACTACTAACATGATTGCAGTAAGAAGTGGTTCCCTAACTTAAATCATATTTTTCCTATACTACACTTCACTAAAGATTGCAACTTTTAACTTCTTTTGGGCGAATGATACAGGGAAGCAGGGGTCCCAATAAAGTCCTACCATTGTTATTGAACCTACACATACCAGCATCTCCTGTTGGGAATGGCAGGAGTTAAAGTGCAGTGTACCTTTTGAGCTGCAGGTTGGGCAGCTCTGTCAGAAATGCAAGAAAAAACACATTTATTTTTATTAACATGAATTTAAAAAGCACCATTATATTCTGCATTGCTGTACAATAACTGGTTGGTAGACAATGAACATACAGTTCAAAAACCATAATAGCACCAAGATGTAAAGAGGGCCATGCTCAATAAAGCTTACATTCTAATAGAAAAAGATATGATTCTTACAGTTGAAATCTAGAGGTTTTTATAACTCGAATGGTTTCTAATTTAAGAAAAAACTCGAATGGAAAAAACTTGATTAGGTGAGTTTGAGGTTAACAACCCGAAAACTCGTATTAATCGAGTTTTCAGCGGGAGAAAACTTAAATCGATCGAACCTTATTAAATAACCCCCAATGTGTGGGAATGAGCAAGATCAGGTGTTAGTAAAGTGGGACATGTGGCATTGAGTGTAGCAGAGTATAGTGTAAACTGAAGCAATGCTAAGCTAGATGAGGGTAAGCTTCGAGAAAATGTTCAGAGGCAAATAAATTGGGAGAAAGTCTGAGGGAATTCTAAGGGATGCAGCACTAGCAAAATCTTGACTGTGTGTTGAGGTATGAGTAAGAGGTTAAGGAGCAGGTCCCAAGAAGAGCATAATAAGTGGTTTGCTGAGTACTTGGAGATAAGCTCACATAAGTAGGTTAGAGCATAGTTGTCAACTGCTTTCAATGTCAGCGTCCCGTTCATCAATTTGAATTTTATTCTGGAAGGTAGCAGAAGCTAGTGTAAAGACTGGCAGAGGATAGACAGTTGATAAGGTGTATGAGCCTGGCAACATAATTTATTATGGACTGGAGAGGTTACAGTCTTCGGAGGGGGAGGTCAGTTAACGGACAATAACAGAGAGTTATAAGTCAGTAAATATAAAGTAATTATTCAAATTAAAAATCATATTGTAACAGGTAGATGGGGCAGGGGTACCCTAAGATCACTAATACCTCGTTCAGGTTACCTTAGACATGGTTAAGCACAACTCCCTGCAACTGTGGTAGAGAATAAGTTACTCTGGCTCTTCTGTGTGACTCTTCCTTCTCAGGTAGGCCCTTGTACTGGGAAGGGTTAACCACATTGATTCCACAAACAAAGCTTGATCTTTCCAATAAACTTGGGCACAAGTGGTGCTTTAAAAACAGATGAAATACTTTATTGATGAATGTTACACAAATTATCTCTGGTGAATGCTGACTTAGATGGTACAAGATCTTAATTAGTAAATGCAAAAATACTTTCTTAATCTGTTGTTACTCACACAATATCAGATGTGGAGGTACACAGAGGTAGCTTGCCTGTCTTTGTGAACAGTCTCCGTTACCAAGCGAAGGCCACGGGTCCCATGCTCCAAGGATCTCTCTATCCCTGAGCCTAACTGCTTGGGTCCCTATAATGGCAGCATTGACACTGCTGGGTATTAACCCTTATTAGCCTCCTTGTTGGAGCCTCTGACTGCTCCACTAACTATGCTGACCTGACTTTCACTCCTAGGGGCAGATTTACTAAAGGCGAAATGTTGCCAGGAGCAAAGTCGCTACCACTAATCCACTAAAATGCGAAATTGCGTCCTGGGTGCCGAACGCTGGTGACTTTTCATTAGCAATACTTCTACAGTGCGAGCATTTCATAGCGAAGATTCGCTAGCATTTTTATGCCAATCGAAAGGTCGCTAGTGATCTCAGGTCGCTAGTGATCTTAGGTTTAGATCAATTTGAATAGGGTGGGTACATTAAAGTCATATGGACATCTTTATTTACTTTATTAGAGATGTTGGTGCAAATGCTTGGCGTGGCCACTTTTTATAACAAATGTCCAAGGAACCTTAATAAAGACAAAAGAGATCATTTAATGCCTAGACATGAGCCCACTGTAAAATGAATGTTCCATGGCCCTCAAATGTCTGGGAAAAAATGTTAACACAAAAAAGTTTGTTAGGACTTTTGCAGGCAATTCCGCTTAAAAAAATGAGAAGTCGTCAGTGTTGTTTCAACTTTAATGCATTTTCGGCAGACAGGATATGATGTAAGTGACATAAGATTGAGGAAGACCTCACCTTATTTTAGCAGTTTGCCTGGTCTGAGGTGATGACAGAGTTAACGTTCAGTAAAATCCGCACTTTAGTCAATTTGTGGAGCAATGACCATTCGCCCTAGCCAAAAGTTGCCTGGCAATAGAGTGCAAGCAGACACTAGCGACGGTCTCTTTCACTAGCGAATTGACGTCTGCGCCTGTGAATTGCCGATGTCCCTGCAAATGTGATTTCTGGCGAAAAAGTTGCTAGCGTTAGTCACTTCACCCTTTAGTAAATCTGCCCCCTAGAGTGAACTGTTGCAAAGCGATCCTTGTACTTGCTTCTCCTCTGGAGCACCACCTCACCTCCACCAGCAACTGGGAGCGCCAAAAAACTGACCGCACATGTGCTTATCTTTTCATTGAATAGACACAGCATAAGGAAACAGCTTCATATCTATACTTAGGACCACACTTTGGTGTCCAAAACTTTAGGGGACTGCCTTATTTAAGGGTAACTAAACCTTCAGTCCCCTACTAAATGTATACCAAAGGTATTTACTGACTGAGGAGTCATTTACAGAGGATGAAGAGGGTCCTTTTCAGCTTTACTATAAAAACAGTGCTATTCCATATTGCATGGCTGAGAAGAATCTTGTACCTTGGAAGAATGACCAGCATGACAGCACATTCCTCTATAAGTGCTCTCTGTTCTACATTGTGCTAGAATGGAAAGGGACACAACGTGACAGAACATATTACACTGTTATTGGAGGCCTGATTAGTATGTTTTATTAATCATGGCACAGCACAGACCTGACAAGCTGTTGGCTTCTCCCTTCCAAATTCTGCCTGTTACAATTTAGCATGCTGCCTAAATCTTAAACATTAAAATACTATTTACAATATTGAACATAGTAGCAGTGAACATGAACACTTAGGGGCAAATTCACTAACCTCCGAAAATTCGCCAGCGACGTTCGCTGGTGTAACTTCGCTAGCGAAAGAGACAGACTCTATCGGTATTTCGCTCCCTTATGCCTCCTGGCTAAGTTGCGCTCTGGTGAATGGACATAACTATGCAAAATCACTAAGATGCGGATTTTACTGAACGTTACCTCTTGCGCCAGATTTGCCTTTGCCATCTCAGACCAGGCGAAGTGCAATAGAGTACTTAGTGTATAGTTTATGTGCCATTTGTTAGAAAACGTAGGGGGGAAGCCGGGTACCGCAGAAAAAATATATTATCTTTTGCAGCCTATCACCCTGAAAAATGAAAAGTCGCTAGCGTTTTGTGGGACTTTTCAACTATTTTTTGAGGAAGTCCCAAGTCCCAAAAAACTCTGGCGACTTTTCATTTTCCTGGGTGATAGCCTGCAAAAGAGCGTAATTTTTTTCTGGGGTACCCGGCTTCCCCCCCCCTACATTTCCTAACATATGGCACATAAACTATACACTGGGCACATGTATAGGGCAATATAACAACTCTATTTTATTTTATTAAGGTTTTCCGGGCTTGTGTAATGTATTGGCTACAACATACACGTCCATTGAACTTTAACTTCCCTCAGTATGCAAATTAGGCAACGCTAGCACAACTTAGATTCGCTTGCCGCAGTAACGCTGGCACTACTTTGCCAGAGTTCGGTGCCCTGGACACAACAGATTTTAGTGAATTAGCGATGTCCTTGCGACTCTACGCCTGGCGAAGTGTTACGATGTGAGCAAAGCTGTCACTGGCGAATTTTCGTAGGTTAGTAAATTTGCCCTATAGTTTCAACTGGAATGGCAAACCTTCATGACTCACATTCCCGTTATTAATATTATTGCTTTTCCTTGGAATAAACATCCCCTGGGGCTTCTGAAAGTACTTTCTCCTTTTGAAGGCTGTATATTACTCAGTACTAATTTCTCCTTTAAAGTAGAAGTCAAAGTTCGGAAAAAATAAAAGTTATTGCAATTTCATAATTTATGAAGAAGTACAAAAATATAAACTTGTCGGAACGGAATATATTATCGGGCAAGGGAAACTTTGATGACATACCCTTTGATAAATAACATCATGCAAGTATTTTATACACGTATAAATATCAGAACAATTCACGAGTTGAGAAGCTGAATGCAAGAGTAGACAATTTATATGCTACTTGAGCAAGCACCATTGCAAAATTATGTAAAAATATGTACAGCTGCTGTAACATTTGGTACCCTTAGATTATTGCAACATAAAACTAGATAAACTGAATAATTTACTTGCATTATCTAAAAGCCAATAGCAGAAATGTTCTACCTGTGATATACTGTGCATTAGTACAAGTTAAGCTGTAGCAGTCATTCCTAGATGCACCTTTACTTTGTCCAGACTAAGACTAAGAGTTTGTTAAAGATTCCCAGAATATTTGCTTTTATGTATTGAACTCTGCAAAACCTAAGGATGTACAGGGCCAATTTAAGAAAATGATTCTGATTGGGCCCAGTCCTGTACTCTGTTCTTCAACTAACTCATTAATTCTATTGAAGTATACAGTAGGGCTCATTCAGTGCAGTGAAATATACAGTAGGGCTCATTCAGTGCAGTGAAATATACAGTAGGGCTCATTCAGTGCAGTGAGCAAAATGGAAAGTTTTTTTTACATAATGCATCATTTTCCCCCAGAATTGGGAGCATCGTGATTCCCCTGAAAGTTCAGACACAATTCCATTGAAAATGGTCCAGCTCTAGTTGACGTAATTTCTGGCACAAGAGTGGCGCATCTAGAGTTTGGTGTGCCTATTGATGCACAGCGCTGTGGGAACCCTGGATCTACCACTTGCTCAGGAGGGCAATGAATACTATTATAGGTGCAACTGCACTCGATTCAGGATGGGAGGCAGGAAGGACTGCGCAATGCGAAATGCAACCATGTGCAAAGTGCGCATTTTGATGCAAGTTTAACGTGCAACTGACTGTAGGGAATTTTGCACAAACGCAACTGTATTAGCGGACGTAAATGACCCCCTAATATATATATTGTTGCTTAGAACCTTTTTGGTAGCTTGTCTTGTGGCTTTAGGTTATGTATGAGCATTTCTCATACATACATATATGCACACACACACACAACATATATTCGTACAACCATGCACCTAAAGTTGCACAACTACAGCTGCCCTACCCACCCCACATTTATAATACACTGTGAGTAGGCCCAGCTCATAAAAAAACCTGCAGTCCAGCATATAGTTTTGGAAGATCAGTATCAATCTCACCTTTTTGTTTGGGTAAATGTTGGTTTTAATACCACAGCATCAAAAGAAGTGGATGTATTAAAAATGTTTTGGTATGGGTTAATTACCAGTGTAAATTTTACTTGTTAATTGCATGATCTAGTGAGGCCAGGGCTGCTGCTGAATAGGTACTGTAGGAGTTAACCCCGTATGTGATTAAGGAACCTTATAGGATTTTTAAATCCCAGCAAGGCCAGTCAGCATGCAGCAAAGGTTTCTCAAGCCCAAATCCACATTCCTTCTTTGCCAGATCAATTTGGTTCTTGGAGTGACTAGTTCTAAAGACTTCTGAATAACCCCTGGTACTGTGCTAGTATTCTTGGTATTGACTCAGTTTAAGTGACATACCCCACGGCTCTGGTTAAATCAGTGCCGTTCACTCAAAAGCACTCATGCAAATCGTTACTAACCACGTCTCAACTAATATGTAGTAGTTGCCTTCGGCCATAGGATTCCCTCAAATACTTCAAATCCCATCCCCAGGCGAGATTATGTGTTCAACCAGTTAATCCACAATAACGTTTGAATGAAGCATTGAACAGAAATGGCAGACACTTCATTTTAGTTCTCATTGAAATCAGAGGAAGAGCTGCACAATTTTAATTATGTTTAATTTCATTTATTTACTTGCTTTATATCCCTTGAACATATAGTCCCAGCCGGCCAGGTGCAGTTAATACATTTTTAGTGCTGGAAAATACATACATGGTGCACAGACCCTATGTCTGATGAAAATAGGGGAAGCAAAAGATACGCAAATCTAGGGGGCACAAGGCACATATCCCGCCTCTATCTTGCCCCTAGTCTGGGACCTTGTTCCCACACCACCCGCTCCTTGTTTGCACAGTCAATGCAAGCGTATTTGTAGCAAATGGGGTGGGGGCAGCCGGTTAGCCTAGGGCACCCGGCACTGTACATTTTTTTTTTATCCAATCCTTATTTTTTGTAAGGATGAGGGTCCATAACAATTACATAAGTACAAATAGTACAAAAAAAGTACATTAGCAGTTGTCTACTTTGCTAGAACTAGAAGCTAAAACTGCCTCTACTGAACAGGTCTGATCAGATGGAGGGGACCTGGACCACTCAGGAGAATCTGGTTGGTGTGGTCCTTATGTTGACAAGATAAGTTTAGTTCTCCTTTAACATGTCTGTTTGCTTAGCCTCGTCTACTCTTTTGTCACCTTTTGTTCAAAGGAGTCACAATATTGAGTAACAGAAATCACCCAACAATTCTTAATGTACTTTAATGATCATTAAAAGTGAGGTTCCTTTTGTTTGATTTGGTTATATAGGTATAGGTTATATGGCAGTTCCCACTCTTACTAAGAGCAT
Source organism: Xenopus laevis (assembly GCF_017654675.1). NCBI lineage: Eukaryota > Metazoa > Chordata > Amphibia > Anura > Pipidae > Xenopus > Xenopus laevis. Next base: position 31,667,416 of record NC_054387.1, read on the forward strand.
CAAATATATAGTGAGCAAAGGCCTTGGAATGCAATAAAACACTTTAGTCTTTATTATATATTCTGAAGATTTTTAATAGAATTGAGCCTGCTTAGTACAAAACTATAAATATGAATTAATAATTTTTCTTCAAGTAAAAATACAATACAGATATTAAAAACTGAAATATACACATATATACAAGGAAGCCTGTAAATATTTTCCACGCTGCCCGGCCTGCTTTGTCAGTCTGTGAAGCCTGATGCTGGGGAGGAAACCATCTGCAACACAGAAATGAGATTTATATGATGATAAGTGAGGGGTTTTACCCATAAGGAGTCAGTAATCCCTTGATTATACCTACCTGTCAGCTGCTTTGATATATATCCCCAGCCACCGAGTGCTGCTATGAAAGACCTGTGCATAGAGAACAATATTTATAACAATAAATCCCTTCCCATAGAGGCTTTTTCTTGGATAATGGGAAACTGCACACAGCTCCTGTATGTTAGATACAGCTTTGAAATGGGGAGAGATTAGTGCAGCTGTATAAACATATCAGATTGGCACTCACTGCTGCATTTTATATATGGCTCACAAGAAAGGGAGCGTTTATGCAGAGTATGCTGCAAGTAGTGGAAAATAAATCATATTTTTGCAAGTATTTGATAAGGCTGTATCTAAGACTTCACACTGGCATAAAGGGACAGGCCAGTCCCCAAATTATAAAACAAAGGGGTAGGAAGCCTTACTAGTTAATCAGAGCTGGTACGTGAAGAACAGGATAAGAATTTACCTGTGTGTATGCTGTGATGCCTATATTAATATGTTTGAATCGAGAATTTTAAAAATTGCCAGACATGGGCCCAAATAGGGATGCACAATACTTCATACGCACAGTGCAGTTTTTTCCCTGAATTTCGGTGTAATAGTTGGAGACCCCAAAATATACCAAATTTGCTAAACCAAACCAAAGACTGACTCACCAGTAGGGGCAAATTTGACCCGTTTCGTTTTGCCAAAAATCTGCCACCAGCGAAATGTCGCAGACGCACATTAATGTCTGTGGGCGTCAAAAAAATTTGGACGTGCGGCAATTTTTTTTACGCGTGACGCCATATAAGATTATGGGCGTCATTTCCGAGGCAAAACGAGGTGAAAAATTTGCCCATACTCACCAGTATACCAGGATAAATCCCAGTGGACCCCACCACCCTGCACTTATTGGAGAGGGATATAGCAGCTGGTGGTCTGCGGTGCATGAGTAGTCAGAGGGAGCGCACCTCCTCAAAGCAGTTGGTAATTCCCAGCCTCCCTTGCATCCATTAACCCCTTTGTGCTTTACATCTTGCATGCAATTCACCATATCATGTTGACGTGGTCTTTTGGTGCAGGTTGCAAGGAGTATGTTTAGACTAAGTGCCGTTATGAGTAGCCTTTAAATGTGCTACATTTTTTACTTTGCACTTGAGGTTCCATTCATAATCAGTCTTACATAGTGCTTCATCTGGTCCTTATTATCAAGTAGGGAAGAAAGAGAAGTAAAAGGAGTAGAAACAGTAAGGAAACAGTGTAGAGGGACATTGCTTGTGGGTGAACTGGACTCACTTGTAAAGGTCCTCTTTAATGTTCAAGGAGAAAATAAAAAGTACATTAAAAAAAAAAAGAGCACTTATTATACTCCACACCATCTCTATGTCCATGTGAATGACCCATGGCTGCAGTGAGAAAGGACCTATCCAAACTTAGTGAACCTGTCGAGATGCTCTGAGATTTTGGAAATGGTGGCAGAGGTACTTGCACATCTTCCACTGCGTGATTAAAGCTCATCCCAATTTATTCTTCTAGGCCTAAGAAGTTCAGTTACTGCAAACGAGCTGCCAACTGGAAAATGTCACCCCTCCCTGGGAATTATATTTATAGTACAGGTGAAATGGGTTGGAGCAGGTGAAAGTATCAGAAACTTCCCTACAAAAGAGAACTGGAATGATACTGTACCCCTGAACAAAATATCTGCCACCCCCAGAGCCGAACAAAAAACAGCACCCAATGCAAGCACCCTTCGTCACACGCCTCCCAACACCCCCTCCCCTTTCCCTCTTGCCACTTCTCTTTTGGCCCAAAGGGCTTCTTTCTGATAACAGTTATGTTGTCAATATCGATTGCACCAGTGCAGCTGCTTCTTGTACTGTGCACCGATCAGTGTGCTCCTGCATTATGTGGTGTGCACTACTGAGCAAATTTATATTAAGATCTGTGGTTGGGTTATACTAAATTACCCCTAGAGATCTGTGCTCAGAAACACACAGAGGGGCAGATAGAGGGTTAGAATTAAGAAACACATTAAGGCCAAAAGCATGAAATATAGTAGTGATTAGCTCTTTAATGTATTACTATTATAACAGTTTGGAGAATTTAAAACATTTGTTTCCAGCAGGGGCAGTCTGCCAGCCTCCATATGATTTGGCCTCCAGGACCTATGTTGAGAAATACACACCTTGACATCACCCCTGTGGTAACTCAAAGCAGCCAATCAGATGCACAGCTTCAGTTAGGTATTTCAGCCGCACTGAGTGCTTCTCTCTGACTAATAAAGACTTAAAGATGTTTATATCATTCCCATTTATCATCCACCACAACTTGCTTAAAAGCTGTAGCATTCAAAGTGCCAAAGTAGCCAGTTCTGCTGTAACAAATTGTTTTTTTACTAGCAATTCCCTGCTATGTATGTAATGTTTAGACTCTGCTCCACGTTTGTTCTGAGCCTTGGAAGAATAAATCTCTGGAACATGTGCAGTGAAGGCTGAATTTCAATCACGTTACATGGCCGGCCAAAGTATATGGCCCATTATTAGTACATAATGCTCAAAAGGACTTCACCCTGTGCCTGTGTTTGCTGAAGTGGTTCGCAGATTAGGTCTCCTAAACAGTACATATAAATACACAGAAATTCCAGATCCAAATGATAGTTTTTGGGGTTTTTTTTATTTTTTTTTTAAGATGACGGATTGAGTTGTCCTAGAAAAATGAAGAACATCAGTGTAGCCAAACTGAATTAAAACCATTGTGTTACTCTACTGCCATCCAGTGACTATTATACGAGATTACAAAATTAATTAACAGCTATGCTCTGAATAAAGCTTGTACAGTATATTGTAATTAGTAGAAGAATCCATAGTATAATGCACAAAATTCATAGTTCTAACCTTTGCATCAGAGCATATGTTGCAAAGCATTTATAATTCAATCTATAACATTAAATGAATATAAAAAAAAAAATTTAAGGGCAGCACGCATAAAGCTTTATCAAATTTTAATCATAAATAGCAACCAGTAAGGCTTTTGATTTCATCACTCCCATTGGCTGATTTAATCCAATTATAATGGGTTACTACGGAAAGCAAAACTATAACTTTTAGGAAATTCCAGAATAACCTACTGCTTTTTTTTGTTTGTTTGTTTATCGTCTCATTTACTAACAGCTGCTAAACTGAACCAGCGCAGTTACAGATAGCAAATAATCAGATGCATGCTATTTATTTACTAATTGGGAGGATACTGTTCATAACTAATTGCTGGCAGGATGGTGTGGGTTAAGAGCACAGGTGCAATTTAATATTATATTAGAAAATGCTCCTATGTACTCCTCTGCCTATGTTTTGTACAAAGAAATGTACATTTAGTCATATGAGAAGGTGCTACCATACGGATTGCTTCATTGATATTAAATAGAATATTGCCACCTATTTGTTAAAATAAATTGTGTTTGCTGACATGAAGGCTTTACCCTGGGTTGGACTGGCCTTCCAGAGCACAAGTGGGTCACCTGTTGGCCCCAAACCACGGTCAATTACCATCAGCACTTTCTTATTCCCACCTCTATAACACCTGTATCATTTGGCCCTGTTTCGATACTATTGTTGTGAGAGAGCGCCATTGATGCCTTGTGGTCCCTAAAATGCTTTGTAGCAAGCAAATTTGATGGTAACTCTTACACATATTTATATACAGGCAAACATGCATGGGAAGACAGCCCTCATACTCCGTTTCAAGGGATAAAACACTGTTTTATTAACAAGTTATCTTTTGTCTTTGTGTTCTTCTTTTTTATAGACTTTAATGTATCCTTATTAATGATGAAAGGCCAATAACAGTCCTAAAAGTGTCATCCTTCTATAATGTCAACCCAAATTAATGTAGTATATAATCACCTGCATGATCAGCTTTTCTGCACCCTGGACTGTCAAAATCTCCCCCATCTTTTCAGCACTTACTATTTTACTAACTATGCTGTGGTCACTCAAGGGAACAGAAAGAAAGAAATACAAGCTGACAAACACAATTTTTCCCTGAAAAATTTAGAAAATATTAATGTTCAATTGATTGTTTTTGGTCAAATTGGCCTTTTCTGTTTATTATTAAAACCATGTTAAAATAAATCTGCACAAAGCTGTGTTGGAGGCATTCCTTTGAGAGGGGGGGGGGTAATGTTTTTAGTAGATATAAGTCATGACCGATCACTTTACAAAATTACCCCTTACCCACAAATCCCCAGGTCTTAAGCAATATCTTTATCATTCCAAGATGCAAGGTTTGTACTCACTACGACACTACATTACTTTTCGGAAGGGGTTAGTTCTGAGTATTTGTATCTACATTTTGGATTTTCCTAAATTGGTTTTTGGACTGGATCATGTGACCCTACTTTATTAATAATACATGCAAAAGAGATACAAAGAGGCCCCTGTTAGTATTAGTTGCCTACTTATGCAAATTTAGATCTTTTTGTTCTTCTGTGTTAATTGTGGTTTGTTGGCTTGGATACTTTAGAAAAGTACAGTGACATGTTAGTATAGTGTTATACACTCAATTGTACAGTATTATAGCAGGCTGGATAAAAACATGGTTCTAGATTTGTTTCAAAAGTTGGGATGGTTCCCCTTTAAATTAACTTTTAGTATGTTATTTTTTTTAAGTTTTTTGATTTACCTTCTTCTGACCCCTTCCAGCTTTCAAATGGGTGTCACTAACCCCATCTAAAAACAAATGCTCTGTAAGTCTACAAATTTATTATTGCTACTTTTTATTACTCATCATTTATTCAGGTCCTATTCATATTCTAGTCTCTTATTCAAATCAATGTTTGGTTGCTAGGGTTATTTGGACCAGATTGCTGGCATTGCAAACTCAAAAACCACAAATAAAAGAAAAAATGAAACCCAGTTGTAAATTGTGTCAGAATGTCACCATCATACTAAAAGTTAACTTAAATATGAACAACCCCTTTAATTAAATCTGGTCTACGGTATAGATGAACTTGCAGAAACATTCATAGACACACAGCAGATTCTCACACTCGGTTGAATGAGCACATGGCTATCCATGTGAGCAGTAATGCCACGTCAAGGCTTCAACCATTCAAACACCTTTCATACCAGGTCTTAGTTTTCTTCAGGTAGTTGCTACAACAGTCAGGTAATGGGGTTGGGGTTTAACTGTGTATATACCCCAACTTTGATGGAGTATGAAAACCATCATTACGCCCTTAGCTCTTTCATTTCTCCATTCTCTCACACATTCACACACCATTCACTGCATACCTAATATTCATATAATTAAAACAGCTGATGGAATCTTATAAACTCCTATAGAATACTATACTTTTTTTAACACCTGTTGAAGGAAAGTTAGTCTCTAATCCTAAATTCTAACAAAACCAATGCGAGCTTATGTTATCAAAACAACAAATGGAAACTTTTAAATGAACATCTCATATTATTGTAAAGATCCTAAATTTATGGTAAACTTAACTACAGTAGCTTAAGCTATAGCCAGGCTATTGCAGCGCATGGCTTCTGGACATGTGGAGGCCTCCACATGCTAGGACAGATGCCCACATTTGATGGCCTTAGCTGTTTTGTTGTCAAGTGAGTATGGTTTAGCCCTCTGCATACTCCTGCCAGATGGGATTCAGGAATGAGAACCCTGGAGGGATGTTGATGTTATTGTATCCAATGTTATCCTATAGCTCCAAAGATAACGAGAGCTCTTCAGCTTCAGGATGCATCGAGGTTCTCAGATAATGGCTACAAAAAAAGCCCTTGTTTTATCACAAAATAATAGAATGCCAAACATGTTTTAAATGAAATATCTGCAGTGATTATTCCCAAAGAATATATTTTTTTCAGATTTTGCAGTAGGTCAAATTTTTTAATACATTTTATGAAAAACACGAATGTGCCACTGTATGTTGGTTTAAGGTAGTTGTGTTCTATTGTATCAAGGTTTTTATCTTGAGGGAAGACATTAGTGTAACAAATTTTATGCACCTTGGTGTAGAAATTGAAGAAGCAACTAATGGGTCAATATATGATGTATTGTCTAAGCGTGACTGGATTGGGGGCTTTAACATCTGCCTTTTCAGCTCCATCCAGTCTTTAGATGCAAAGAAAGGGTGTTTCCTGCTATTCCCATTGGTGCCAAGTCATTGCTGTTGATTTTTCTTCAAGAGCTTAAGAAAGGGAAAAAAAGTTATTTGTGCTGCAATTAACTGACATAAGTAAATATAATATCCTACCCCTTGGATTGGAGAATTCAAATATACAGCTATCCTAATCCTGTTGTGGTTCAACTTCATAAACATGTCTAGTTCCTTGATCTATTTCTCATACCTAACTCTAAGAGACCAACTGGATTTTATATGGCCATTACCTTAGCCAAGAGGCCACACATTTGTATGTACAATATAATTATATAATACTTATTCCCACCTTTTGCAGTATATGCCTAAGTGTTCCACTAAGCCACTCAGGGTAATCGGGCTTCTCACTGACAGTTGACTCCTGTACCATTGTTCGGACATGACCGTTGTAGAATGGAGATCTGCCTGTGGCCATTCGGTATATAATAATATCAAGTGACCACCAGTCTGCAGCTGCGTTGTACTCATCCATTAGCATGACCTTGGGGGAAAACAGAATAGTTAATAACCAAACAGGAATTTCCTGTTATATACCTAATTATCCAATTTGTTTTTATAAAATGTATATCAGTTTACCTAATTAAAGTAACATTACTCCACATTTTACCATCCACACAATATTATTGTGTTTTCTAATTTAAATAAGCAGCATAAAGTATAAAATTATTCGCACCCCATGTTTTGGCTTATTCTCATAGAAAATTGATGCGCAATTAATCACGTCAAGTTAAAACATATAATAAATAAATCATAAGGTATGAACACGCCTATTTGAATGAGTACTGTAGACCACAAACATTTGCTGAGAACCTAATCAAGAAGATACATATTTTTTAGTGTATGGATACAAGACGACTTGAAATGTCATGAATATAAAACTGACGGCAAGTAAGCATGAAAAAAATAATTCGCAGCAGTTATTTGATTTAATTAGTTCCATCAAAGGCATAATTGATGCGCATTAACAGACAAACTTCCAACAGAGGAAGCTCTTAAAGCATGAATTGATAAATAAAATATAAAACATGAACATGCATTGAATGAAGTCTGTAGACCACATCCTCTGCGTAAACTTTCTAAAAGAGAGCCATGCTTTTTTTAGCTTTGATTAAAGTACCTTGCAAATGTCTAATAAAATTGAATATCTGGTCATGGCTCGACTGAAAAGCGAATTTTCCAGAAGTTTAGTAAGGTTCCCTCCACGCTGCTACTGCCAGTAAGGCTAGGAGCATTAAAGAAAACATTAAACAGAGGAGCTGAAATGCATGTAAGTTTGTAACAAAAAATAACCTCGTTGTAGTCAGTTGAGACTTCAATTCTAAGACCTGTTTTATGTTAGTTCTTAAATTAATGAATATGGCTTCAACGCTTTCATAGCTAGTCGTAGCATCTCAGACTAAGTGCAGTATTAAACATAATAAGCTGAAATATGAGCACTGAACACAATGGATATCACATGTTTATTCATTACAGCAGACATTTGTTAATGGATATGGCATACAGATGTACAAAATCAAGTTGCAGTCCTTATTCTTTAAAGCTGCTGTATAAATAGACTTTAGGGATCATTTATATTACTTTCCCAGGGTGCAAATGCTAGAGCACTTGTGCACTGAGAGTGCTGCAGTCTACATCTCACATTAAGCAGACTTACCGCAATATGGAAACAGCAGAATGTGTGCAAAGTGCAACAAAATGGCCAATTGCAGTCTTTTTGCACTGTCCCTATTCTTCCTTAATTTTTGAGATGATTTGTAAAGTGTTCCTTTGAAATAAATTGAGCAAAGTTTTGCTGAAACACTACCTTAATGAAGACTGGCAACCCTGACACCATCTTGTAACTTTGACTGGAATGCTGCGTAGGCGCGGCAAAGGTAAGGGCTTCCTTCAGAAATCCTTAGAGCATGATGTTCCTCCACGATCTCCGGCCTTGTCTGCATTATTTTAATTGCTACAAGTTGATTGCTTTTGGTGAATAAATCCAACAACACCTGAGAAAACAGAGTAAGTATTACTGAGCCTGTTGTAGTGACAGTAGTACAATAAAATGCAGGTGCTCAATGGTTTAATACATTGCACATTCTTTTTTAAATTCTAGGTGTGGGATCTCTTACCCAGAATGCTCTAAAATACAAAAAGGCCATCTCCCATAAAGTACATTTTTAAACAAATAATTCCTGTATATAAAGCAGCATCTTTTACAGTACTTGATCCTAATTAAGCTGCATTAATATATATATCATATATAAATTAAAAATATACGGTAGATTATATATATATATATATATTTTAAATCTGCCTTAAAAAAAATCTGACATACAAAAATTGTGTAAATATACATTAAATATAAAATAGTAATAGTGATAGCTCTAGTTTTATAAATCAGGACAAGCTTGTAGTGTTTTCTAGTCCATACCTGTGGTGGACTTAAAAGGATGCACTTTCTATCAATCTATTAGTAAAAAATATGGCGATAATACTGGCCCCTAATTCATAGATTAAAAAATTGATATTTCTCATATACAGTATTTAAATTATCATAACCCTCAGTTCTATTGAAAACTACCCTAAAGTAGATTTGTTTACAACTGAAATATCCCATTAACCATTATTAATATTGTCCCCTTTTTCTATACATTCTCTAGTGCCATGAGATCTTAAACTAGGTACTGACATTACCCACCATATTCAAGATTAGGCCATACTTATTATTGCTATACTTATTCAAGTGCTGTAGACATGCTTGTTATTTGCAAGAACTCACAACCCCGTCCATAAAGACATAACCTTGCAGATATCTACACTATTGGGGTTATTTTACGATTGACTATGTAAATGCGACTATGAAAATGTTGCTGCAAAAACGACTTTTATCAGGCAAAAACCCAGGCTTTATCGGATTATCAAGTGCAGATCACAATGTCAAGAAGCAACTTCAGGGACATCTGCCATTGACTTCTACATGACCTCGACAGGTTTGAGATGGAGTATTTTCGTATTTTAAGCAGCTTTGGAATGCAGTATAATAAATCTCTAATGAAGTGTTCCTCTTTAAAAACTAGATCAGATAAATATGAGGTATAATAAATGGCCCCTATAGCAACCATTTAGTCGAATTGTAATTTCAACAAGATACCTATATTCTGTACATTTGTGTCATCGTTTTAAGTGAACAGTTTAAAATCACTGACACAGTATAAGAAGAGCAACTGCAAAAGAACACAAATTAGATTCTCATTCACATATTGCATAATTATTTTGGTCACTGATTGATTTAATGCATGCAAATATGTTTGCCAGTTTCTCATAAAATCACTTATTTGCCAATAGCATTATCATATCTAGCTAAAATTGACAGGCTATGACAAGCAAAAAGCAACTCCTCCAGCACCAGTCAAACGTATGAGAATTCTAAAAGTGTGTTGAACTCACTAGTATTCTTGAGCCTATTGCATATGGACCAAGAGCTTAAATAACATGCATTTTGTCTGAATGTTTATAGACCATTACTTTTGTCAATCCAAGAGATCTGTATTTGTGATAAGCCTTCTGTATAGCGAAGTACCTGTATTTCTATGAAAAGAAAAGAAATAATGTCTTTGTAGTATCCATTCACCCTTCAGAGACTTACACCAGAGCTGCTTTAAGGGTGTTCACCTTAAATTAACTTTTAGTATGATATTCTTAGAACAATTATCAATTGGTTTTCATTTTTTATTATTTTTTGGTTTTTAAGTGATTTAGCTTTTTATTCAGCAGGTCTCCAGTTTATAATTTCAACAATCTGGTTGCTAGGCTTCACATTACACAGTGATTTGAATAAGAGACTGGAATGTGAATAGGAGAGGGCCTGAATAGAAAGATGAGTAATAAAAAGTATCAATAATATATTTAGCCTTAAATAGCATGTTTTTTTAGATGGGGCCAGTGATCCCATTTGAAAGATGGAAAGAGTCAGAAAGGAGGTAAATAATCCAAAAAACTAGAAAATAAACAATGAAGACCAATTGACAATAACAATAAAGTTTGTAGCCTTAAAGAGCATTTGTTTTTTAAATGGGATCAGTGACCCTTTTTGAAAGCTGGAAAGTCAGAAGAAGGGAAATCATTTAAAAACTATAGAAAAGAAAACATAAAAAGCTACTAACATGCTAAAATTAATTTAATTGTTAAAAAGGACATCACTGTGTCAGTCCTTTCACCTGCAGCAACTGTAAAACCCCTACTATAAAGGTATTTCTTTAATTAAAGATTTTTTTTTATTGTGGCCGAGGAATGGAGATGGGAGATATCCCTATGCCAATTTATTGGGTTTAGCCCGATAAACTGAAAAATTTGGTGTTTTCGGCAAAAAAAATTGTGCGATTTGGATTTACTCTCAAGTATTTTCCCAATCCGATTATTTTGAATTATTTTAATGGTAAATAAGCGAAAATCATGGGTGGGGGAAAAAAAAATTGGATTTTGGTAACTAAGCCCCTTAAACTGTTAAATCTATAATATTGCAGTTCTATAATATTGCTGTGCTACTAGCCAATAAATTAAATATATAACATATAGGGAAGACAAACTCCTACCAAAAGATTTCTGTGTAATTAAAGGTAGATGAAATGTTTATACAACCAAAATGCTCTGAGCATTGCTTGCAACAGTACTAAAATGTTTTAAAACTACTTATGAACTTGCCACTTGACTATAAGAATTTGAGTTATGTATGCAAATGAATTTTAAAAAGTACTGTTAGCACATATAGCCATTAGCACATATAACTTATTGTGTCACTTTTTAAAAGCAAATATCTAATTGGTTGCTGTAGGTAACTGGACATAGAGAACATTTGTATAGGATGCAAAGAAAGAAATTGTTCAATTGGATGATAAACCTGTCATTAATCTATGCTGGGTTAATTGCCTCACAGAGGAGGATCCCTGGTCAGCAATCTACTAACAGAAACCCCTGTAGAACATTTTAAAATTAATTTTACTTGAGATACTTTACAATTAGAACTCTCTTATATAATTGGTAGCTGACCATAAACTGCTTCTCATTACCTATCACATTGTCATAGTGCAAAGCACAAGGTACACTGTTTTCACTTTGACAGTTGCAGAACATAGGCCATTGTTACATGAATGCACATAACATGTAAAACACATGTGCTTGATTAGCATAAGTTACCTTTGAAGCAACACTGCACTAGTGATACATACACAATAAAAAGTGTAGTCATATGTTTGCAATGATTGGAATTCATTGACCCTTACATGTAACATTTTTTGGCTAAGTGAACACTGCAGCATCGCCATAGAAATATGTTAGAGCAAATTTTTGATGTTTCTAAGTGCTTTTCCAGATGTTATTGGAAAGGGCGCCAATGGATGTTAGATATGGCACACCTTGGTGCTGACAAAACAATATATATATATATATATATATATATATATATATATATTATATATATATATATATATATATATATATATATATATATATGTTAGAGCAAATGCACTTAGATGTTTTGAAGTTCTTTTCCAGATGTTATTGGAAAGGGTGCCAATAGATCTTAAAATGGCACCCCTTAGTGACGAGAATGAAGCACAGTGTAAACAATGGGATGTGTTGTTTGGGAGTCAATCCCGTCAGTGTCGGACTGGCCCACCGGGATACCAGGAAAACTCCCAGTGGGCCAAGGTGTCAGTGGGCCCTCCTGCTTCTAACCTTTTGGCCTATTTCATAGTCATTCTCTATTTCTTTATGGAAATAAAGAGGCGTAATAATGGAAGAATATAGTATGTAGAGAAAAGAGACTCTGAGAATAAAGAGGTTGAATGCAGAGAGGAGGGATAATAGATTGGAAAGGGGGCCATCAACCTAAGGTTTTCTGGTGGGCCCCTGGTATCCCAGTCCAACACTGAGTCCCGTTGCTGGGTAACGGACAAAGTGATACCTGAAGCATCAATAGGGCAAAGTTTGTTACCAGGAGAAAATAGGCAAAGAGGCTGGTGTCAGTTGGAAAATGACACAGACTGGAGCTAGAACTGTGTCCCCTTCCATGCTCCCTTTCCCTCCGATGTTGAGGAGCTTCAGGGGGTGGAGGGGGAGCAGCAGGTGGACCAGGGAATTCACCCTCAGCAGCGACCCCCTGGTCGGTGAGGCTGGGCTGCCACCAGGTCCTGGAATCCACGATGGATGGTCATCTGGGTCTCCCGAATCTCAGCATGGATTTGGGCCATCTACCGCCTCATCCAGAGTTCCTGGCGGCGCTGCTGATGGAGCATAGGCTGCATGGCAGCCACCATTGCGACGACGAGCCCCAGTTGTGCCACAGGTTGATCACCCAGTCACCGTTCTTCCTCCTGTGGTGGTCCCCCAATGGCTGCAGCACTGGCAGCAGCACCATCTACAACAAAAATCAAATATAAATATATATATATATTTAGTTGGCATGTGCACAACCCATAAACAAACAAAAGTTTACAAAAGGTTCCAAGTTAGATTGGGGTTGGTGTTTATGTTTGGGGGGGGGGCTTAAACACAACATTAGAGTGGAAATTTCAAACCAGTCTCTAGCTTTGAAAACATGTTTGTTTTTGTTTTTTAGAAAAAAAAAAAAAAAAAAAGGATTGTTTAAAAGGACATGTAAACCCTCCCCACAAAAATGTAATCAGTGAACGGCCTCTTTTAAAGCTTCAGATAACTGGCACTGGTTTTTAAAAGGTTAACAGTAAAGGCTGCAGTATCCCCTTAATCACTAAAAGGTGAACCACCCCTTTAATGCAGTTTCCAAACATTTGTGGTATAGTGGGGGAATGGTTAATAAAGAAATGGTTGCCATTTTGTCAATGTTACAGCTGCACTTAATAACTAGTAATAAACAGAGAAAAGCACAAGAAACTCCTCTAATGCAAACCAGGAGGAATATTTTACCAAAGAAGTGAAATTCTAAAGGGGAAATTAGACATTTATCTAAATGATGGGAATATGGAAAAAAAAGGAGTCAGATATTTGTTTCGATAAAAGTCTACTTACTTCTCCAGTCTGTGTCCAGTCCTTCACAGCCCTCTTTGCCCATAATGTCCAGAAGCCGGCGCTCATAGGGTTCCAGTCTGAGTGGAGGGACACGCCCTCCGCCGGTCTTCTGGGCTTTAGCTCTCCTGGTAACTAGCTTTGCCCTTAGCCAACGCTGAAGCGTTTGTACACAGTGGGGCGATCCCTGTGTAAAGTGCCTACAGTGTCCGTTACCTGCTGTCAGAGTTGTTGGCGTCTGGCAGCACTGATGCAATGGGACCGACTCCCAAACAGCACATCCCATCGCGCTACCACCTTGTCAACCAGTGCTACATTCTAGTCACTGAAAAATCTTCGAGCCATTTTGGTGGTGCGGCCCGCCTTTCCGCTGTCATCCGCCTCTCTGAGGCAGTTTGTGCTGCCGCTGCCTCCTCCTCGCTGCTGGGCAGCCTCCGTGGCCTCCGTGGTGCGTGACACGCTGCGTGCCCCAGATGGTGAGCGAGACACGAAGCGTGGGCTGGGGGACTCCCTGTGTGGGCTGGGGAACACCCTCCTTACACTACGATCCTGCCCTACGCTCCACTCTCCTTCTATGGGACCCCCCTGCCCTACTCTCCTCCCCTCTACGGGACCCCACTGCCCTACGATTCCCGCCCCCTCTCCACGGGACCCCCCTGCCCTACTCTCACCCCCACTACGTGACCCCCTGCCCTAGTCTCACCCCCAATACGGGACCCCCCCTGCCCTACTCTCCCCCACACTTTGGGACTCCCCACTCTCCTCTTCCTCCTCCCAGGAACTCCTCCCAGTGACTCCCCAGCCCGTGTCCTCCTCTCTCCCCCCTCCTGCGACGACTAAGATCCCACATAGTGTGGGATCTAGCCGCCGTTGGCACCTCCACAGGGCTGGAGAGACGTCCCCCCTCCTCCTCAATCCTCCTACTTCCAGACATTTGCAGCCAAAATTAGCAACTTGTCTCAGACACCTCCTCCACCTGTGCAGTCTAAATAGCAAGTGCGCAATCAGGCCGAAAATGCACCTAAAATGGCCACTGGAGGGCTTCCTGTGTGAAAAAAATTTCAGAAAGGAAGTGGGGTATAAAACTTTGAATCGATCGATTCGAATACAAGTGGGTCAAGGTTCACTTAAATCCTCTTCGACTATACGGTACGACCAAAACCTTTGAATTGTAGACGCTATTAAATAGTTTGATCATACGATTCTACTTCGATCGGAAACGGCCGCTTTCGCATGAAAAAATACTTTGACTATAGAAGTATTCAATTTCGATGGTCGAATTTCAACGTTTTTTTTCCACTTCGAACTTCGACCCTTGATAAATCTGCCCCTTAATGTAGATTAATATTTTGAAAAGACATTTTTAGTGTCAGTATCAGACTAGGCCTGTCAAAGCTTTCTGTGTAATCAAAGGTAGAGGAGATGTTTATACAGAGCATTGATTGTAACCGTATTAGTATTTTCTAAAGCTTCTGATGAACTTGACTCTTGATATATTTGGAGCTTAACTGTGTTTGTAACGGTAATGGAACCCTATGAATTCTTCTTAGCTGGGTGTTTCACTACCCTTGCACTTGACTGAATTGCACTTTAGAAGTTGTTGCATTATACAGTAGGCAGTAAGAACAGCGCAGGGGGCACTCTGCACCTTTGATTCTTTATCTGGAGTGAGCTGAAGAGTCTTTAGCGCTGCTACACTGCTGCCCTGGTGCAGGGTAAATTACCCTAATGTGTCTCTATAGGTAAAGACTATTGCATTTAATGAACAATAGATCCAAAATGTAACTGTATGCTAACAATATTCCCTCTTTTCATGTTTACTTTGATCCTGGTTGAGACTTGACCATATGCATATTGTTTCCCTGGCTGACTTTTCCCTTAAAAGCCACAGTTAAAGGGAAACAAAACTATTTAAGGGAAACAAACCCTCCAAAAATTAAATGTGCTTTTATTTATGCAGATCACCTCCGCAATGCCATGTCTGGTTTTACTTTTCTGGAGAAGATCCCTCTGCCTGGCAAGCAAGGACCATGGATTTCTTTTTAACCTATGGTTATACATTTGCTCCCATGGGCAGGTGCTGGTATTATGTAACAAACTCCCTCTGGTCCTGTATAAAAAAAAATTAACATGATGCAATATGCTCATTCGGTTACACTGCCGTTTACGAGAGAACATAATTCTAACATGCACCTAACTTTTATGACATTTAACTTTTATGACATTTGCCAAATGTTGTTAACATACTAAATCAATACCATATGCTAACATTTAGCAACCAGCAGTTGTAAATGCTCATTGACAATGCAAAGGGGTAAAAATCATATGCAAACCACCATGTTTTCTACTATTTGCACCCAGCCCCATACCTATCACCCATAGACGCAGGTGAATAAATGCTTTTAGATGAAGATGCAGAAATATCTCCTATTTATATAGTTCCTTGTATTCATTAAATAATTTACAGACGCCCTCATTATATATGTTATCTGACAGCATGTGGTATGAACACCCACATTTTGTATCAAATCCCTCAGCAAGTAATGTACTCAAAACCTTAACACAATGGTTAGCCTCGCCAGAGCATAGTGCTTGTGTGTTCAATTGACAAGCAAGATAAGGGGCACCCATGTGGCACCCTTACTTGCCATTCATGAATACAGCCTTGTTCAATCCAGACAGTGCTGTATATTCATTGAAAAAGAGCTGCAGAACTAGGGTGCAAAAACCAGTGTGCACTAGGTGACAAACTCCAAAGCCCTTTTTTGCATTTTGCACTATGCACTCTAAATTAATCCTAGAAATTAGTCCTGTAAAGTGTGATTGGCGCACCACCCAAAGACGCAACACCTGCATATGGCATTGATTTAGTACGGTTGCTTAGCAATTTTATGGTCATTCATCTGCACATTTAATAGTGTATTCCATTGAAAAAAAAAAAAATAATTTCTGATATAGCATGAGACCAGGGAGTTGAAATTAATCCATTGACATTTTGTATACTTGAAGCACATTTGCTAGGTCAGTCGGACAGGAGGAAGGTGCAGAATATGGCCCCACGTGCTATAGTCAATGAACACTCACACCTCATTCCTACTAATCTCAATGAAAGCTCCACTGGGTAATAAAGCATCAGATATGTGTGAAATTAGAGTTGTCACTAGGCTTGGGCGAATTTGACCCGTTTAGTTTTGTCAAAAATGTGCCGCCGGCGAAATTACGCCAATGCCCCCTAAAGTCTATGGTGGCAATTTTTTTTTTTTTTTTTTTTTTTTACGCACATCATTTTTTTTGATGCGCAATGCCATATAAGTCTATGGGCCGTCATTTTCATGGCGAAACAAGGCGAAAAAATTCACCCATCCCTACCAATTTTGGAAACAATACTACTTTGTCCATATTAATAACATTGGCATCAAGTATAATTTTTACCAGCCAGGTCAGTGAAATATCAGCGAGGTGACTGGTATGGAGAAATGGCGACCAAAACTGCACTTCATATTCTAGGTGGCGCCTTACCAGTGCTTTGTAAAGGGGAAAAATGACTCTCCTGTCCTGCTAATCTATAACCCTTTTAATATCTTTCTGAATGCACTGCATCTCCTATGTATTTGCCTAATGTAGTACCATTAAGGATATAATTGGCTTGCATTTATTTCAATCCCAAATGCATAACTTTACATCTATCAATGTTAAATCTCATCTGTCTGTCCAGAACCACCTACAAGTATGTCACACCCTGGATGGATTCAGTTGTATGTGCATAGTTGTCAGCCATTGACAGACACAGATACATTGCTGATTAAATATATGTGGGCCACAAAACAGAACCTTGCAGCACACCACTTGAAAAAAAATTTACTCATGCATTTTGGTGAAGTGTGGTGTATTGGACTGGGTTTTCTTTTTACAGCTTAAGTGATAGCTTGTTTAAAAAGGAGTAGACACTGGTAAATTCCATCACATGTCTATGTGGTTTTCTCTTAATACTGTATATGTAGACATGTTAATTCACTCCTGATAAAACTGACCATAAAATATGTGAAGGTGATAAGGACCTTAGCTTGTAAGCTCCGCTAGGGCAGAGATTGATGTTAAATCTCTGTAAAGCATTGAAGATATTTATTTTAAAAACGAGACTGAATATATGGGTGATAAAAAAAATTAATATTAACAATATAAATCTTGCCTTCCAATCATTGATGTCCAGGGTTTCTGCTTCCTCCGCTCACACTTCTAGTGTCCAGGTCCCAGTGCAAGGTCATGGAGGTGAAAGGAGGCTGCAGGTATTACAATCAGAAGATTATGGCTCTGCCTGACCCTCTCGAAAGCCCCCATTATACCCTGACCCTACTTAAATTCTGCCCAAGCCCTGCTGACGATCCTGCTTCTTTACTTCTGTGGATGCTTTTTAATAGAACAGTTAGTTATTATTTTGGACTAAATTACCGACTGCAGGTGACAGGCCTCTTACTGCAGGTGACAGGGTGAGGTGGTTAAATCAGAGTGGCCCATGAAAAGTACAAGCTGAGTTGACATAGTTCGAAAGCAGCAAACTCTTGTGGTGTTCCCTCTTCGCCTCTAGATAAGTCCTATCATTTCTTTCCAAGGAAGTCTGCATAAGGCAATACTGAATCAGTTTTATATACTTGACCACACTTCATTTTATCTATGAACGGTAGCATCCATTTTGCAATGGTGTTTTACTTAAATAAATTCAAAAGCTATAATAAAACTAATAAACAAATTGAACTCATGCGATAGCACTTATACACACAAAAACTTCATATCATAGCACTTCATGCATGCACACTCATAAATGCTTCTATGGTGTGTTTAGGAAATGTATGAGTTGAAGACAAATTGCATGTCATGAATTGCAGGGGTGCCATACTGTGTCTGTCATGAAATACACTAAAGTATGGGAATCTGAGATAATTATCAAGCTTACAGAAGTTGACTAAGATTGTGTATTTTAATTAACTCAGGATGGTACAGAAAATATGTGATGTTAAATTTGATCTCTACAAATGATTGTTGGAGATGTGCTGAAGGTGTTGGCACTCTAACGCACATTTGAGACCAAGACTTTTGGCAACATGTATCAAATATTTGTACAAAGATAATTGGGTGCCAGGTGAAACTAGATCCCCAGTTAATAATGCTTTTCTATAAACTTGAACCCGACCCTACTAAACGGGAACTTTTACTTCAATTAGTATCGGTCGCCAAATCCACCATAGAAAATAGTATAAAATAGCTAACGATACTTGTAATATGGAGGAGATAACAGCATCAATACACAATAATTATCTTGAATATGTAGCTACCTGGCTATCCTGGAGGGAATATATTTGGAAAACTCCTGGGTCATTTAACAGCCTATAGAAGACTGAACTACAAGTTTAACACATTCTGACATGTAATCGCAAATATTGGCTAAAAACACCTAGGGGCAGATTTATCAGGGGTTGAAGAGAAAATTAGACTTTGACCATTCACCATCTAAAACCTACCGAATCACTGTTTTAGCCTATGGGGAACTCCTAGAACCCATTTGGAGTCAATTGGTGAACTTTGAAAAATGTTTTTTTTTTTTTTTAGAAAAAACTTTCAATCGCATTTGATCGAATACAATGTGACTTTGATTCGTACTAATCTAATTTGAACAAAAAACGGCCTATTCACCCTGAAAAAAAACATTGATTTTTTAAATAAATTTTGGTTGGTCTTTTTTTATTCGAATTTCAAAGTCTTTTTTTATTCGAAATTCGACCCTTGATAAATCAGCCCCCTAATTTATATTTTGGTTAGTTCTTTACATTTATTTTTTTTTTCAACCTCATTCTTCTGTTTTCAAGTACTCTGTTTTTCCTCACAGTGCTACTTTTACTGTTATCTTGTCCTCACAACACCTGATGACTGTAAACTGAACTATAGTACTGGATTATATACCGGATAATTGTACATAGAAATGTGAAATGCTTTGTGGGATTTAACACTGTGTAATATTGGTTAGTACAAGAAAAAAGAAATACAGGGGTGCCGCACACTGTTCTTGTCATGAAATACCTGGGTGCCACCTGCTGTTACTATCATAAAATACAGGGGTGCCCGGGCCCTGGTGGCCTCTCCACAAATCCGGGCCTGAGGGTGCCATACACTGTTCCTATAATGAGTCCTCAAACATTTCCAGTGCACATTGTGCTGCATTGGCAGTAGACGAGAATGCCTGCTGACAGTGGCTTAACTACCATACAGCAGACCCAACAACCACATGGGCGGTTAGTGGACAGGGATGGCTGGATTGCAGAGACTGCGGTATGGCAGTCCCACTCACTAGTTGTCCTCACAACACCTGATGACTGTAATCTTTATCTAGTTTAGCGGGCCAAAGCTCGGAGCTCTAACAAAATGTGTCTTACTCCATGCGCTACTAGGCCACGCCCCAAATAGGCTTTTTTATTATTATGGTTCTTTCTGTATTTAGTTATTTATTCCTCAATATCGCTATGTTCCCCTAGATTCAGCGGTTCTCTGAGCCTAGTGCACCGAAACAGTGCAAGAGCAGAGAAGCAGTCTGTCACCCTTTTATTGGGAATGGGGTTAGCCCTGGGCACTCTCAGCTGGAGGTCTGACACTGCCAATAGTTATTAAGCCAATTTTTGGATGCAGTCTGTAAAGGGGGGTGCCCATATATGCCCATATACTTAGGGGCATATTTATTATGCTGTGTTAAACGACTTTTGCAAAAAAAAATAAAAAAACCTGAAATAAATGGTTTATCAAGGTGTGTTTTATTTTATGCCACATGTTTGCCAGATTTGTCATGGCATAAGTCACTAAGAAAAAATGTGTAAGAAAATGTATGCAATTTTTTTACATAGCGAAGCCTGGTGATGTATGCTGAATTATCCCTCAGTTTTTTTACACCACATACTAAATCTGCCCCATAATGATGACCTGCCCGTGTATGGCCAGATTGAGTGGGCAAATAGCACAATAGTTTTGTTGTTTGCAAATAAACATGTTCATACATTACTAAGAAAGGCTTGAATACATTTGAGTACGTTTATATAATGTGTATATACCATGTTTTTTTTGTAAATAATTCCCCTTTAATACAGTAGCACTGGGTTTTTGCTTTGAAGGTGAAGAAGATTGTGCAAAGCCCTCTCCCTGCCGTGTTATCATCATCACCTACGTGTCACGTGACAGGCACCGTTCACAATCTCTGAGCCTAATAGCACCTGTGGCTGTTTGCCCATATCCTGTTGCACTAAGCCCCTCCCCTAAGCCCTGCCCTTTCTCCTGACACAGGTACGGCTGAGTGCTCTGCCTTTAGCAAGGAAAACCTTTAGGTCTCGTGTGGAGATTACATGGGAACGGCAAAACACAGAAACTAGTTTATTCCTAGAATTTGGATTCACGTTTATTCACATTTAAATATCTGTCTGCTGAATGCTTCCTGGATAGGAGGAAATCGCTGGTTGCCGGTCATGGCTTTTGGGAAGAGTTCCAAGGATCCGTTTAGCACTCCTGTGGGACACTTAATTGGTACGTAACAGGGAGCTGTTTCATCCTGTTTAGTTTCGGTGTACGTCAGTCCTCCACTCTTACATACTTGGCTTCACAGATCAGTCTGTCTATATAGTATATATATGTGTTACAAATGTTTATATATTTATATCTTGTCTACTTAAGGGCATACCACCTTCCCTGAAGAGCTCATTGTATAATCGCACAGTGATTTTAGAGTCTATAAAGGTTAAAGGGCATATAATCCCAAAAAATTTTGACTATTGAATGAAATTCTTTGTAAATGCAATTATTACTTAAAGTAGCACCTGTTTTTCCTTGCTATTCTCTGTTCCCTGCTGGTTCTGATAATTGGAACAGAAACCAAATCTCCTTCAGTTAAGTCCAGTGACTTGACATGCTTTTTCACCGGTCTATTAATTAGCTGTCTTCTGCTGCATTGTTTCAATGGTCAGAACCAGCAGTGTTAGGGAATAGCAAGGAACAGACAGATGTTGCTTCCAATAGCAATTACGTTTACAAATTAACTTCAAAAATTAGAAAACATATGTGGCTTTGCGAACCCCTTTAATGATCATTTATATAATTCCAATAAATACATTTTGCTGCTCTGTTTCAGTTTGAAAAGAAAAAAAGGACATGGGAGGTACAGGGAGAGGTGGATAATAGATAAGCAAAGCGGCCCTATGGAATAAAACAGATGTGGGACTGTAGTTCCCCTTTAATGTGTGATACAATTTAAACCTGCATATTCAACAATTTGTCAGAATGCTTTCCTTGAACTTAATTCATGAAAGGAGGCAACCCATGAACAGGTGTGCTGGCTCTGGAGGAAGCATTTTTTTTTTTTCTTTGCACAGCCGATTTTTCCAGTTTTTCATTACATTGAACAGTTCCTTTAAGCAGCATTGTGGAATAATGGATTAATAAGTGACTATAAAAAGCTTTCTTCTTTAACTTTTGTTTCTTAGATATATTGCACAGAGCTGGATAACATTTATGGCATGTGAAAGTCCAACCGTTGCAGTGGTAGTTAGGGTAAACAATGGGTGATAAAAGGAACCTACGCCACAGGGCACCTTTGTGTACAGTAAACTTTAAAGGAAACCTGTCACTTTTTCACATGTAGTGGATTAGTTATGAAACAGATAATTGGAATGATATACCTTAATTATTTTCTTCATTAAGTTAAGTAATGTAGGAGTTTAGACACAGTAGAAATGCGCGCGAGACTTCAGCAGACCCGACTTTGTCAAAGTCGGCACGCAAAGCTTCATGGGAAAAGGTATGGGAGGTTGTACTGTCGCTGCACAGCAGGGGTGTGAGTACGGAAGCTCCTCCATCGGAAGTTAAGTTCGTGAATGTGCGCATATCCAGAAGTGACTGGGTAAAGTACAGAGAACTTATGTGAATCTGCGCACCGGTCTCTCTCTCCCCCCTTCAGAACTACGTTTCCCAGCATTCTAAGCTCCCGGGGGCTTGCTGTGTGGGAGTGAGGTAACAGCAGGGCACGAGTGGGTGCGCTACAGCTTCAGTTTTGCGCTTCACTGTTGCTTATTGGGGTTTTTCAACAACTCCACTTAGTGTTCTACTTATGTACCCTGTCCCTGCCTGGGATGAGCACAAGTATAGCGTGTGTGCGCGCGCGCTGATCCACTGACACTCAGCACTTGTTCCTGCTGCTGCAAGGGAGATTCTGCCACTGATTTTTTTTAGGTTTTTTTTATCTTACAGGTTTTTCTTTGTGCTGGCTCAGCGTTTCTGCTGGCCAGCGGGGGCGCGTCACGCCGCAAAAGAGGCGGGGCCATGATATAAAAGGGGTGGGCCGCGTCGTGAATGGGCGGGGCCTGAACATAAAAGGGGCGGAGCTGGAACATAAAAGGGGCGGAGCTAAATTGCGCAAGGGCAAGATGAGGAAAGAATGGTAAGTACACATCAGCATCACCCTAGGCACCTACTTCCTATTACTGGGGCCCTCTAGAACTGCAGCAGTTTGTGTGTCTGTGTTCAAAATTAGCTGCAGTCTTGTCCAAGTTTGTTGTCAGCCAAAATAACCCTTAATTTAAAAAACAAACAAAGTATTAAATGGCATAAGAAATAGCCTGATTTAACTACTGTGAAAGCCCCTGAGTTATTCCAATAGGAATATAAACATGTAGCTCCACCAGAGATTAAATATTTAGTTATAACCCCACTGATTTGGATATCAACCCACTACCCAGCTATAATAAAACAAAGTATAACTATGCACAGTCCCCATCAAACAGGAATTTTGCTTCCCAATCAGGCTCATTTAGTAATTTTGGAGCAAAAACACAATAATGCATAAAGCCATGTATTCAGCAATTGTAATGAATTGAAAGAACTGAAGCATAGGGGTACCTAGAGGAAAGGCGCAGAAAAATGCCCCACACTTCGGAAGGGACTGTGACTGTGGGATAGCAGGTATAGTAGGGAGAAATGTGCCTATGACGCAGTGCAGCGCTGATGCAGCCCATACGTGGGGGGTGGTTGGGGGCCCAGTTTTAAATTTCCGTACCAGGGCCCTTAGGGGTGTAGTTACGCCACTGGATTCTGCAGTGAATTCATTGCAACCCCCCACCTCTCTCTCTCTCTATATATATATATATATATATATAAATATATACACACTGTCCTATCTCTCTCTATATATAAACTGTCCTATCTCTCTCTCTATATATATATATATATATATATATATATATATATATATATATATATACACACACTGTCCTATCTCTCTCTCTCTCTCTCTCTATATATATATATATATATATATATATATATATATATATACTGTCCTATCTTTCTCTTTCTCTCTCTCTCTATATATACATTGTCCTCTCTCTCGCTCCCTCTCTCTCTCTCTCTATATATATATATACCCACTGCCCCATCACTCTCTCTCTCCCTCTTACAAATGAGTAAACAGAAATTCTCTCATATGCAAAACATACATACATATATGTTTTTCATACATACATAAATATATGGTTTTCTGGGGTGAACTTACTTTTTTCTATTTTTGCCCCCCACAAAACTAGGTAAATGTGTTGATTTTGCAGTATCTGCCATTACAGAACTGATAGCTCTACATTTTAGGACCATCAAACTGTTCAGTGGTCCCCAGGCTTTCATATTTCAGAAACAAGACATTTAGAAATAAAGGTGGACTTAGTAACACTGTGTGAATCCCAGCCGCACATTTGTTTATATGAGACACTGAGACGCATAAGTATTGATGGTGCTGCTTCCGTTCGAATTTCCACCTTAAATAACATGTTTACATCTTAGTGTCTCATACAAACAAATGTGCGGCTGGGATTCACACAGTGTGTGAAACAATGTTATAGTTTATGAAGTGTGTGTGAGTATCTGTCTGTGGCCCGGCTGTTTGTGTATTTTACCGCATATGGCCCATGGCAAAAAAAAGTTTGGACACCCCTGACATAGACCGTTCCAAATCGGCTGTGTTCCCGTACATAAAATAAATGATGTTTCTGGTATATGTGATTGTTCGTTATGAAACATGATTTTTTCTATTTTATTAGACACTTAGAAGCCTATATTTGTTTACAGAAGTAGAAATTCTTGCATATTTTGAAAGTTCAGGTTGTCCTGAAAAAAACAATATATTGTTTTCCTTGGTAAACTAAAAGACCACCCCAGGTAAGGCCCTTAGAGTGCAAAACATCTAAAAACTGCTGGCAGTAGATGTTCGCATCTAGGGCAAAACATCTGGCAGGGAAAGGGTTAAGCATGCATGAGATTTGGCAGTTTGGCTCTGCCTACACACCAAACAGAGGGGTCCTGATTCAAGATGGCAGCACCTATGAAACACTTTTTACATGTAGGATATTTTCTAATCCATTTTAGATATAAACAAAAACAGTTGACTAAAGGGTTTAACTAAGGAGGGAAAGATATATATTACTCATATCTCAAGGTGACAGGTCCTCTTTAAGGCTTTTGCAGTGGCACATACATTTTGGCAAGTCACAGATGTACAGATAGGATAGGTTAGTTTGTTGCTGATTAGATCTTAACAGTGGAGCAAACTTAAATATTAATATTTTACTGAGCACTTTTGCAATTTAGTTTTCTGAACTCTGCATTTGAGATATTAGTTTTAGACTGCTAGTATGCCTGATGCTCTGCATTGCGCTGGCTTCCATAGGGTTAATTGAGTGTGCATTAATTGACCTTGGAATGCTATGAGCGCCATACAAATGCTATGAGCGCCATACAAAACCAGCACTGTTCCTCACTAAAGTATTGCAGATATGTTAATGCATTATCTGTTACTATGCAATCCTATGCAAGTTCCGCTACAGTTTAGTACTGGTATATATAGGATTTATTATGCAGAATGCTAGGAACCTATGGTTTTCTGTAGTTTCTATCACCATACCTTAAGTAGTTTAGCCAGCACTATGGATTCATGCAGCTTAATTACAGTTGAGTAGAAGGCCGTTTTTTATTATTAGAGAAAAATTAAATAATTTTTATATACAGGTATTTAGAATTATTTGCTTATTATGGACTCTATGTGAGGCTGCTATCCAGTAATTCAGAGCTTTCTGGATAACCGGTCTCAGTATAAGGGATCCCATACCTGTAACTGATTAGCCGAATAATGCCAAGAGCTTTGTCTGAATATGGAAAATTTGGGGATACAAGGTACTGTAGATCACAATGTTGACAATAGGCCAAGACAGGGACAGTAGCTAATTGTCCAGCCAGTGTTGGGCTGGATCAATATGAGACCACCAGGGAACTGGATGTCTAGAGTTTCTGTCTGTCACATGGGACCAGTCCCATCCCCAGAAGCTCTCCAACTATCTCTCTAATATGAAACACATTGTTCAGGTAGGCTTCAAATACCCCTTTCTATCTTATATTACATTATTACAAAAAGGGGTTTGAGCAGTTCTGGTTGCAAAGGGTGACCTATGGTTTTCCTCATACATTATCATTCTGTACATATGTGTACACTGTACCTTTTACACCGTCTTTGTAGAACAAGTAAACCGCCGTACACAAATTCTGAACTATAGTCAAGGATGTGTGGAGTCCTGATGCAATAAATCTGGTGAGCGGATATTCCCACGTTACGTGGTAGATCGAATGTTTCTTTTTTCCTGTTAACAAATGATTCATGCTGCTCTATTGCTCATTACAGTTGCATTGTAATTATATATATATATATATATATATATATATATATATATATATATATATATATATATATATATATATATATATATATATATATATATATATATATATATATATATATATATATATAT
Source organism: Xenopus laevis (assembly GCF_017654675.1). Classification (NCBI taxonomy): domain Eukaryota; kingdom Metazoa; phylum Chordata; class Amphibia; order Anura; family Pipidae; genus Xenopus; species Xenopus laevis. The sequence goes on from NC_054387.1 coordinate 31,693,771, forward strand.
ATATTTTCATGGTGCATCATCACGTGAGATTTTGTCATCTCCCTTGTGTTCTGTTGTGTCTAAGTTCAGCTCTCCCAAGTTAGGGAAGCAACACAAGCCTAAAGAGTTCTCCTAAAACACACCTTGTTTTATAGGCCAGTAAAATCCTTCATGGATTGTTTTATGGCACTACTTGATATTTGGCATTTTGTGGCACATCTGTCCTAACAGGGCTGTTGTCTTGTATGGAAAACTGTTTTCTGTTCCTCTTCTAATCCACTGAGGCCACAGAGACTTTTAAGTTCTTTTTTATAATGTTTACATTATTTTGCCTTTTACTTCTGACTCTTTCCAGCTTTGAAATGGGGGTCACTGACCCTATCCAAAAAATAAATGTTCTGTAAGGCTACAAAGGTATTGTTATTGCTACTTTGTATTACTCAGCTATCTATTCAGGCTCACTCTTATTCGTATTCCAGTCTCTTATTCAAATCTTTGCATGGTAGTTAAATTTAGACACTAGCAACTAGATTGCTGAAACTGCAAACCAGAGAGCTGCTGAATAAAAAGCTAAATGACAAAAAAAAAATACAAATAATAAAAAACGAAAAACTAATTGCAGTGTTTCAGAATATTGCTCTCTACATCATACTAAAAGTTTTAGTTTCAGGGATGAACAAACCCTTTTAATATCTAATTTCTCTGTTCTGTAAGTACAGGGAACTTTTCTATATTCTTAAAGTAATTAAAGCAAGACCTTAAGGACTCCAATATTAGCTGTCTGTTTTTTTTTTTTCCTTTAAAAGATGATTTTTTTTAATAATGAATTTAAATGAGAATAGCCATGAAAACACTATGTAACTGGAATTGTCCAGAGGGTTTTGACTTTTCGTGGTTTAAAAAGACGGTCTGAAGGAACAGAAGGTGATATTCATTTGTCCCCGGTGGGAGTTACACCCTACGGATAGGTTGAAGAGTTGGCAGTAGTGCTGCTATCTTTTCTTTTTGGAAACTCTGTAGAAGTGACCAAAAAGTGTCCTGTGCAGTGAAATACACTCAGGCATTCACATTTCATGTACATGCCTTCACCTGCAAATTAAAAAAGAATGTTAGTGTAGGAATTTGGACATATTACTGGCCTGCTGTTTCTGCTGCTATCCGATTACACACACATTAAAATTAAAACCACAGTATACCATAACGTTTCTGATGATGCAAATGCACACACAAATGATTTCTGACCAACATATAAAACAGCATTGTTTCCTTTAATGAATGCTTAATATATTAGCACTGAGTTTGTTGCCATCCCAAATGATATACTGACAATGGAACCGGTTGGATTAGTTCTACCCTAAGCTCACTGGCAGGTTGGCAGTTGTTCTGTTATAAACAAAAGACCTTCAATGTGGGGCTTTCATTACATATTCACATTTACTGTTTAACCCTAAATACTGCAGCGTATTTACTGTATCTACTTCATAATATATCCAGTGTTTTAGGTTAGTTTCTTTTCATTCTTCTCACTCTCCAAATTGAGCAGCTCATATTTTTGAGCTCATTTATGATCACTAGCTGCAATGCTAGGCACAAGAATTGCGGCCATTAAAATGCTATATACAGCACAACACAGAGCTGTATATACTCGTGGCTCATAATGCCCATGTGTAGATTTCAGCCATTTTGGTGCATTAGTTGTAAGGAATAGTACAAATAGTCTCTGCACTCAACATCTGCCTTAGCTTGGAGATACATACAGGGCACCTTTGTGTACCATAAATGTACACTCCCATGTGCTGTCCTTACAGGTACAATTTGTACCCAACTTCAATACCATTTGCAAACCAGAGCAAATCTTTGGCACTTTGCCATGCAGTGCACAATTTTTGCTGACTGCACTAGTAATAATTTTACTTAGATTCTAGGAGATAATGTTAAAGGAGAACTAAACCCTAAAAATGCATATGACCAACATTACCATATTTTATATACTGCACTTATTGCACCAGCCTCAAGTTTCAGCTTCTCAATAGCCGCAATGATCCAGGACTTTAAACTTGTCACAGGGAGTCACCATCACCATTATCCAGTAGAAAATGAGGTTGTCCTGTAATATAAGTTGATGCTACAAGGACTGTTTATTAAATTCTGATGCTAGTTGCACTGGTTTCTGTTCTGCCACATAGTAATTATCTGTATTAATTACTAATCAGCCTTATATTGTGACTTTTATATTCTTAGGGGGTTGAGAATTTATATTCTTAGGGGGCTGAGAAGTTTGAAATCCGACCAACTCCGATTGCCCGAATAGACCGTATTTATGAAGAAAAATGCTCAAAATATAGGGTCGGCAAACTTCTGAGCTTTCCCGGAAACTCAGAATTGTTAAGAGTTTTGTGCAAAAAGATTTTATCGGAGTTATCAGAGTTTTTTGCGCAGAAACCACAAACTCATCGGATATCGGTACGAACCATCAGCGTAGACACGGACCTTCCCCATTGACTTATACAGGACCTCGAGAGCTTTTAGATGCCGGGGTTTCAGAGTTTTAAGACCATCGGACTTTAATAAATCTCAAAAAATTGGTATTTTTTTTTCTCCAAAAACCACAAATTATCCGAGGTTCGGTTATTCAGACCTTGATAAATAACCCCCAATGTGTACTGTATATTTTGAGTAGGACCTTAAGCGCAGTAACTGAGCATGTGCAGTGAATCAGCAGAAAAGAAGATGGGGAGCTACTTGGGCATCTTTGGAGACACAGATCTTTATTGCTAAAGGGCTTTGGTTGCCTTGGGCTGGTATAGAAGCCCAAAACATAATGGACAACATTTCTAGCCAACTTCTTGAGTTAAGCTTTCGGTCTCCTTTAAAGAGCCCTTTTGTCTCCCAATATCTCTGGGTAAAGTATACCATTAAAGGAATATTGAAAGATTGACCTACAAGTTCAAGGGGCTGTAGACCTGAAAATAAGTGGGGTGGTATTGCCCAGTATTTGTAATCATGCCAGTATCTTTTTAAGGTGCAACATTTAAAGTGTATTAAATTAAACATTTTCCAGGAGCCTCACAATACCTTTTTAAGTACATAGGACTTTCTTGTGCAGCATAGGGCAGTAAGATATACAGATTTTTACAATAGAATTACATAGAGTACAGTGTTAATAAAGTGCAGTGAGTTCAATATAATACATTGTTGCAACATATAGTAGTAAGTGCAGTGAGTACAGATATATGTTAGACCAGTGAGTTCATGAGAATAGATAGTTCATGGTGGTTGTTCCTCTACTATCCGCTGGACTCGTTTGCAGTTAATCTAACTGCTTTTGGAAAGAACCTATAAAATAGTCTTTTACACTTGCAGGCCTTCTTTAGCTACGTGCAACCGTCAAAATTTATTAGAGGTTTGCCAGAGGTTCCGGTTACACATTTTTACTAGAAAGCAGAGAATTTGCCAATTTGCTCTAGCAGGTAATACATTATACAACCACATAAATTAATATGCAGCAAATCTATTGTCCCACTGATATTATGTGCTGCCCCAGGGCACAATAAAGCAGTGTTTTTTTGATTAAAATAGTCCACTTCTTTATTAAATCATTGTGTATATATTTCCCTCGTCAAAAAAGGTGTACATTGGATTGGCAGAAACACTAGTATAAGTGACTGGGGAGCTATTTTAAGTATTACAAGCTTGTTCTAGTGGTTGGTATTGACAGTTACAAAAGCATTTACTTTAGCTAACTAGAAAGCCTATATGTTAGAAAGATTGCATTTTGAGTGTTGCTGGTAAGATCAAATAACTATTCATGGGCAATTCATCACATTTTGTGTGCAAAACCTGCCTTTTGGACAACATCCTTGCTGTACTTATTTAAACATCAAGGTTATCATTGTTGAAATATAACTACATGGCTTCTGTTGCGGCCCTGTTTAGTTACAATAATTCAGATATGAGTATGGTCGTCCCTTCTCCATAAATGTAATTTTTTAAATGTTTTTATTCGGTCTATAAGTTCATCCGAAGTATTTTGTGCAATTTTATCAGGGATAAAAACCAGGGACATTTCTTAGAACAAAAATTTAGAAGCTTAGTGAAAATCTGTTTCTGTCCCTGGATAGTAAGGTTTGTTAGAAGCTAGACAACTTAAAAATATGAAATAATATAGTGGGCAGAAATTGCCTCTAGTGGTAACTGAACTATTCATTTTCTCATTTATAGCATTAATGTTACAATGTGGTTTTAAAAATGAGCTATAGCAACAGCTGGAAATTAATCAATAGTTAAACAAAATCAAATCATTGAAAATGCCCAATATTCATATAAATGAGTTCACATGTGCTGACAATCACCTGACTCTTTTTTTAGCACACAAACAAGTTCTCTTTTTCCCTACCCATTCCAAGTCCTAATTTACATATGCAAATAAGGATCTACATTCGGTTCTGTATTTGACCAAATTTTTCATGAAGGATTTTTGATTCCTGTTATCCCAAAATAGTGGATTTGGTTAATCCTTAATAAATTATAATAAACCATGGAATTAACGGGGTTCGTCATGCAACGTATTGCCTGGCAATAGATCAATTACTTTGTACTGCAATAAAAACCCGGACTTTAGACCATAAAACTTGTTTTGATAGGCTGGATGAGCATTGGCAGTAAAGTCAAATGAATATGGATTTTTTTTGATGACCATTAACCTTGGGCTTGGTACAGAAACAGCTCAAATAATAATAGTATTATTAGCAGACTAGAAATGCACGTACGTGTTGGTGTCAGTTTCACGTAAACTTGTTGTTTTATATAAAAAAATTTTTAATGTTATTCCATTTAAGTGAAATTATATTAATTTAGAAAACAAAACATCATTTGCATGATTTTTCTTGCTGATTTAAGACTCACATTTGGACTTCTTTAATATCAGTCTGATTTTTAATAGATCAATACTCTGTATTTGTGTAAACTGATGTACGCACAGTTGAAAAGGAAGGCATCAGAGGAAAAAGGTGGCCATATACTGGCCATAACTATTCTGTTTTAAACTGATCAGCCAACAAGTTGAGTTGAAAGACACTTCATGAGTGGCCACATGGCATGACCACCTGCTTATTGTTTTTGGTTTGGTACAAATATATCAGATGGCATCATCTATCATGTACAGGTGTGGACTAGGACTCAAAACAGACCCAGACATTTCAGGTACACAGAGGCCCAACCAGTCTCCCACCAGCCCACTCCAGTGACTGTCTATGTCATCTTACACCAGCCCCGCTAGCATTTGCCAGAACTCTCAGATTCCCAGTCCGGGCCTGATCATGTACAGTAAATTGTAAAAAGCAATTTTACCAGTGGTGTAAATACATCTTTCTGCATAGAATTGCATATTCTAATTTGGTTTGAAACATGGTGATAGTAAAACACTACTACTCCCTGTTATACTTCCATAATGGTTGCTCGTCTTTTGTTCAAATACTTCAATTTACAAGACAAAAAGCACTCAAGGGCAGAGACACACAGGAGATTTAATCGCCTGGTGATGAATCGCTTCTTCTTCGGGGCAACTAAATCTCCCTGAACTGCCTCCCGTCGGCTAGAATCTTAAATCGCCAGCGGGATGGCACTCGGATCGATTTGTTTAACAAAGTCGCCTGAAGTTTCCTCGTGAGGCAACTTTGGAAGACAAAGTGCTCCGATTGCCATCCCAGATTAACGGCGCAACTTCATTTTTGGCTCGTCTGATCGTGCCGAAAACGTCTGTGTAGTCCTATCCTAAGGTTCTAAACATACGATACAACAGCCTCTGATAACTAAAATATCTTAGTGATGTCATGAGTTTTAATCGGTGCGCAGGCTAATTGCCACACGGCTGATTCATTCTGCGGGCAACACCATAGTTGCGTGTCTGCACCAGAAGCCACTGTCTGTCCAGGTGCAGCCACACAGAGAGGATTTCAGTGCAGACATACATGCATGCATTTTGGTGCCAAAATGAGATCCATGTGTCTGCACCTGGCTCAATGTACTGGTTCCGAGTGCAGACACAAAGGTAGGAGATAAGGGAGGAGGGACTGTTTCTCAGCATGTGTATAAGCAACAGAATTGTATTAAAACACTCAATCTGTGGCTTCATTACTTTAAATGACCATAAAACTCATCTGTGAATTTTAATATTATATGACTTAATAAGAAAAGGGTGAAATATGAGAAATGAAGCCAAGGAAAAGCAGAACATATTGGAAAGGGTTTCTAAGTTCTCTAATTTCACTTCTCTTACAGATTTCATAGGGTTTCGTAGAACTATGTATGCACCCAATATGTATAGATTAAAATAGGGGTTGTGTTGAAAGCGTTACTACCTGCTTTGCATTTGTTATCCTAAAATTTAATGTGAGTGGTATGAATAGAAGTGCCTGTTATATAATTATTCGTTGTCTTGAGCCTAGCAAGAATTACAAGGGCATACAGCCTCTTTTTGAAGTATTTATTTAAGAAACAGAGGCATTTTATATGCTTATTTTCAGGAACAATAGATGTTTAATTGGTTGCTATTTCAGTAGAATGTTTACTGAAATGTGAAACAAATCTTTAAAAATTGAACCATCTTTAATGGCCTTTTACTTTCTCTCTATCAGTATGTGACAGTATTTTATAGACTCACAGCATAGAATCATTAGAAGGCCATTGGAAATGTGTATGGGCAAAGGAAAGTTATTTAAATGATGCTGTTTGGTGACTGCTTATTTTCTGTACTTATTGCTGTAAATATTAAAGTACTGTGCTCTGCAGCGATCATGGCATTTAACTAGGAACAATAGGCCCATGTCAAAGTGACTTTATTTTTCTAACTACTTTAGGGCTTTATGTAAATCACTTGTGCTCTCTTTGCATTAGCATCTAGTTATTATAGCTAGTAAGAACTGGTGTCAGGCAGGGCAAGGCTAAAGTCTATGCAAATATTTGTTTAACAGGGAAAATCCAGATACAGTGGAGGAAACTTTCTCTCCAGGCATGTGTACTGCAGAACCAGAATTCCTTCCCTCTGTAGTGTGTTTGAGCTATGGGAGCCTGTTGGTTGGAAAATCGAATGTGCATGTATTTGTAACATGATCTACAGTATTTGTCAGCCAATGATCACTTACCAGCTGCCTACTGACTTCAGGCTTAGTAAAAATAAAAACACTGTGGGAGGAGTCATTCAAGGTATGAGTTTAAATAATGTGACTTGCCAACAGTATTATTTGTTAACAATATTATTAATGCTAGCTTAAACCACTGACAAAGAAAAGCCAGGGTTTGACACATTGTGGGAAGCTGTTGTAGTGTATGACCAGCATCTGTAGCAATGGTTTGCTTCACTACCAATTTTGCTTAGCAGCGGGCTTGATTTTGCCAAATCTATTCCATATCTGTGGGTTTCCTATCAGTAAGAGGTTTGTAGGAGCCATAGATCAAGCTCATTTTATTTTGTGTGTAGTGCCAAACCGTCAGTTATGATAAAATGTAATGCATTATTCATATTTTGGGATCTTCTCTACAAGATGTAATACAGATTTGCACACAGAAATTCAGACACATTTACAAAGCATATGAAAAAAATATAGGAACTATTTACTATGGAAAGGGGAGCAAGTGCAGAAGCACCCCTTAGAGACCATAAGGCCCAGATTTGTGGCGAGGCCACAAAGGCCCGGGCCTAGGATGGCCGCCCACCCACATCCCTAAGGAGCACTGGGGACTCAAAGCTCCTCAGTACTCGCGTGCTTGAGAGCGCATGCATGGGAGGGTGCGTGCGCTATGGAGCCGGCACTTGGATCATGTATCCTCGAGAGGATGGGGCGTGCGTGCAAGATGCAAACCACGCTGGGACTATGTGGCCTTGGAGCTCCGCGTCACAAATTCAGCCCTGGAGACCATAGAGAAAGCTCCCTTCTATTTCAAATGCAAATTGTGCAAACAGGGGCAACCTCTGCCCTAGCCACATGTAACCACAAGGCTTACTCGTCTTTTGTCACCTGGTCCTACCCATCTCCCCTCCAGGGTATTTTTTCTTTATCCAAATTCTCACGTGTTTAAAAATGAATAACTACAGATAGCAAAAGTTTTATTTAGATATTAAAATGGAATACTATGCCATCAGATGCTAATACAGTATTAATATGGGCCTACATTTAGCATGGGCCTAACCACTGTGTTCAGGGCTTATTGTTTGGATCCACATGGACCTGTGATCAGTATATTCAGTGAGTGGTCTCTGCTGAACAGGAAGTAGATTAAAACAATACTGACATCTTTTTGAAAATAGGAAACTTTGCAGCTAACTACCAAATTTTATTTTGTGTTTTTCCTTTCCTTATTTCATGCGTTTTATTTCATGTGTTCTTGTTTTTTTTAAACCCTGCCAAGGTTGATGGTATTTATGTAAATGTTCAGGTAGTTTATTTCCTGGCTTATTATTTCAATATTTATTTATCTACTACATTTCTTTATCTGAGAAATGTGTGTAAATAGCTTTCGCCTGGTTCAAGTTCATTCTATAAGCTCCATGCCAAATAGTTCTGTGAGTAAATATGAATAGCTTTTGCCTGGTTCAAGTTCATTCTATAAGCTCCATGCCAAATAGTTCTGTGTGTTTGAAAAAGAGTATGTACGCCAATTATACATGTTATAGATTTGCTCATTAGTACTAATATGTTCTGTCTAGAAAAGAAAGTTATTATATTTCATCTACTATTGAGTCTTCTTAGCGAGATCTGGTTATTTCAGACGACAGCCAGGGTCGGACTGGGCCAGCGGGACACCTGAAAAAAAACCCAGTGGGCGCGCCGGCCCAGACCTGGTTCCCCAGCTGCCACAGAAAAGAAAGTTTGTGGTGCGCGTTGATGAAGGCTGCCCAGAAAAGAAGGTTAGCGGCACGGCGTGTCTTCTGTGCAGGGCTCTGGAGTTCAGGAAGGGGCCCTGTGACAGCAAGCCCCAGTGGGCCCCAGGCCTACAATCTGACCCTGGAGACAGCAGGGCATTTTTCATCCTGACTACTCATTGGCAGCCAGATTGGCCTTAGACCCAACCATTTGATTGAACCTGTTTATCTTGCAGCCGAAGATCTCCCCACACAATCATTTGGAAAGAAAAGAAAATAGATTTACTAAATTTTGAAAGAAAATAAACCCTTCCTTTTGCTTGAAACAAAATCGAAATAAACATAGATTTGAAATTAAATGGCAATCAGGTCTTTCTCACCCATTTCTGCAACTTGTGCCCAAATGCTCATTATTTAATACCATGCACTAACATTTCCACCAGTTACTCTTACAATGGAAGTCTTTGAAAGAATTGTTTTTTTTTTCCACCAATTGCTATTAAATGATCCCGATCCCTTATAACGTTTACACAAGTAATGTAAGTATTTATTTACAGACCAACGCTACTATACAATTACATTTTTATGTTTATTTGTGTATGCATTTTCCCAGACATTCACACAGTTGGAACTCTACAAAAGGAAGACTGGGGTCAGTTTATGAATATATGTGATGCAATTAATTCAACAGCGGATGGGTAAGTCATTTACAGTGCTTTGTATATTTTTATAATTAGTCACTTTTTAGTGCTTCACATTTGTCCACTTAAAGAAACCTGCTGAAATTGAAAAAACTGCAAAAAAGGAAAATGATCCCAAATATACTGGATATTGTACATATCTGTAGTGTTTAGTTACCACGTTTTTTTTTTATTTCTAAGAAAAATGTACTTGTATTATGAGCCCCATACCGATAATGTGATGAATTGTTTGCCTGAGAGAAAATTTGTTAGTTTGTGCTTTATCTTATCTAACAGATTCCAGTGCCAGTCAAGGATCTTGATTACAGCAGCAGGAATGTTCCGCTATTAGTGGATATGTTAGTATTAAGCTATAGTAAAAGCTATATGGAAAAATATGTTTCTTTAATTGTACAGCCACAAAGCAAAAAATAAAGGCAGGTATTAGTTGACTGTTTTGGCATTCGCTGGGAGCATCACAGAATTCTTAGAAGTTCCATTTCACACTGGAGTTTATCTTCAGTTTTCCCTCAGTTACAGCCATTGCTGACTAACATATTTGTTAAACTGATCACAATTATGCTGTGTTTGAAGAAACAAAAGAGCTTTATACTTTAGTCTTTATACTTCTAACTTGGCCATTCGTATTAAAAAAGGCTTGAACAGGGCATGTGATTGTGAGTTAAAGGAGAAGGAAAGTCGTTTCACACTTGGGGGTGCCAAATGTTGGGCACTCACAAGTGAATGTATTTACTTACCTGAAACCCTGGGCCAGTGCTCCTATCAGCAGAAAACTGCACCGGCCCAGGGTTATTCCAGCAAACACCACCGAGTGCTTCTCTATTCCAGCTTCTACTTTCTTCAAATTTCCCAGGGCAGACGCATGCACTGTAGAATGAATTAGCCGGCTTTTTAGTTAAAGTTTGGCCTTTCACTCTAATGCGAATGCGCAGCCGCAAGAAGAAGCCTGGACAGATCACTCCGTGGTGCTCACTGGAATAACCCTGGGCCGGTGCAGTTTTCTGCTGATAGGAGCACCAGCCCAGGGTTTCAGGTAAGTAAATACATTCACTTGGGGGTGCTTAACATTTGGCACCCCCAAGTGTGAAACGACTTTGCTTCTCCTAGGCATAAATAGATTATCCTCATAATATACCCTTTGTGCAAGCAATAGCTTTATATATCCACTATGCTATTATCTATCTATCATGTCATATGACTTAATAGTGCTTATACACAGGCAGATTTAAAGGAAAACTATACCCCCAAAATGAATACTTAAGCAACAGATTATTATGAAAATGGTTTATTTACACGAATCCGAGTTTTACATATGAGCTGTTTTATCTTTTTATAGAGACCTGCATTATTTGGGGGCTATAGTTTTCCTTTAACCTGCAGATTTGACCGCTTCAAGTAGTAGAATTTATAGTGCGGGTTTTGGTGAATGTGCAAATTTGAAGTGTCTTTAATTTTACAGTCCATAATGTTTAATATAAGTGTATTACAAAATGCTATCCATTTTTCAGGCCAAAAGATGCAGTCAAGGCTTTCAAGAAAAGGATCTGCAGAAACTACAACCAGAAAGAAGTAAAATTTTCACTTTCGGTAAGCAGTAGGAGGAATTTGTTGTAGGCTACTATTATGCAGTAGTTGGTTTTAAACACGTGATTAATTAATAGACTGCTATAATTATGCCCCCAGTAGCAGCTGTTCTAGGAGCTAATCACTGCATCTGCTTCAAACCAAAGAAAGTATCTTAGTCTTATTTTTTAGGGAGGACAATGCTTCTTAAAATTGACATATACAGTATAGGTATGGGACCTGTTATCCAGAATGCTCGGGACCTGGGGTTTTCCGGATAATGGATCTTTCCGTAATTTAGATCTTCATACCTTAAGTCTACTAGAAAGTCACGTAAACATTAAATAAACCCAATAGACGTGTGCTGCTTCCAATAATGATTAATTATATCTTAGTTGCGATCAAGTACAAGGTACTGTTTTATTATTACAGTGAAAACTAATCATTTTTAAAAAAAAAATTATATGATTATAATGGAGTCTATGGGAGACTTCCTTTAGAAATTCGAAACTTTCTGGATAATGGATTTCCATTTACCGGATCCCATACCTGTACTAGAAAGGTGTTGGTATATCTTTTACAAGATACTTAATTTTACCTTGCCGGGGCACCCATTACGATAGCCTGCTGCTCACCTCACATTAAACATTAAATAACCAAATAGGCTGGTTTTGCTTACAATAAGGATTAACCTTATCTTAATTTAGATCAAGTACAAAGTACTGTTTAATTATTACAGTGAACAAATAAATAATTTTTTTAAAAATTTAGATTTTTTTTTTTTTTTTTGGATAAAATGGAATTTATGAGAGATGGCCTTTTTGTAATTTGGATCTTTCTGGATAATGGGTTTCCGGATAATGGATCACATACCTGTACATGTATAATACATATCCTGTTTCATTATAAATGGTGTTTGGTGATGTAATGTCTGCCACATTCACATTTCCAGGATATTAAGAGTCACTTGGAGTTCCATGGCCTAATATCCTCATATGATACAATGGGGGGTTATGTTCTTCACTCTATTTTAGCTCCTATGTTGTTCCACCCCTGACCTGAACGATTACACCTACAACCCAATCATGCCCTAAATCCTCAATCAAATAAGTTTCCTTCCTTGTATTAGTTTGGCCATTCTTCTGTGTTTAACTACACTTTGATCAACGGCCTTCATTGATGAGGCCTTTTTGGAGATTTTTTAAAATATGTACTGGAGTAGCCTTGGATTCTGTGAAATTGGAACCTTATTTTGGTGCCCAGTATGGGTTGTGATCGAGTGGACATGGGTTATATGTTATATCAGCCAATTAGGTGCACCAGTAGTATTCCTCGAGTTACTACTTTTAACATTATGTTTTGTGCAGCTGCTGGAGATGTGCATGCAGAATTGTGTCCCTAATTTCCAGTCCTTGGTGCTGAAGAAGGACTTTTCCAAGGATGTGCTTGTCAAAATGTTAAACCCAAAATACAATCTGCCAGTGAGCCTGCAAAATAAAATCCTTTATTTAATTATGGTAAGCATTTTTAATTCTTGATATTTTAACAAGCTGAAAAAACCTATAACACGTTGTAGTATAAAATACAGAAGAAATTGCCATTTATATACACTTTATACATGAGGTTTTATGTAGATAACGCGTAAAAAAAAAAAAAAAAAAAACACAATTTCCGGCCTCCAGTAACTTAAAGTTTCACAATAATTATAGTTTGGACTTGGCTGAGCATAAAAGGTTTGTATAAATCCATCAAAAAAAAAAATCAGTGGGCTTGTTGTACATTACAAAAAACTTATGCTCAGATTATAAAGCAGTGCTATTCTCCTTTTCCTATGTAGTAAGATCCCCCTTAACTGTTTGGGAATTAAATTAAAATGATATGGTCGCATCTAACCCTGTCCCTGTTATTAGAAAGGATATAATTATGCTGTAAATTTTAAAGTTAAAATTTAATGAGGAGTTATAGAGGCACATGTTAAATAATCTGTTTTATCCGCTTGTGAATATATTATTCACTGCAACATTACAAAGCAGTATATCCCGAGAAGCTGATGAGCAAAGAGGCAAAATATCCTGCCCACTTATGATAATTGATCCACCCTTTTTTTAAGTACCGTAGATGCTCTGTCATACGTTTAAAAGCAGGCTATATGATAAAGTGTTATGAGTACATGACATGTATAAGGCCACCTCTGTTGTACTTCAGTAAATCTACTTGACTTTTACAAGCCTGCCTGGAGGACTGCTCATTGAGTGTCTGCTCTTAAAGGTAAGGTTTTTTCCACTCCCCTAGCTGAAGACTCAGGGCAGTGCCTAGGCCTCCTCCTATCTGTGGTGAGTTTCTGGACTAAGTCATCTTTTTTTCTTTCATAAAAGCTTGACATGTAAAGGTCACTTGCATCTAAATTGCACCATTGTGTGCCCATTGATGCAAACCTTGGAATTACTGCCGCTCTTGAAAGTGGTGTTAGCTCCAGGGTTCCCATAGTATATAACCCGATTCTTTTGCCTGACTTTTTTCAGCCAATGCATTTAAATGCATTTGGGGTATTTGGAGTATTTTAACTATGTCATATTTTTTTTTACAAAATATTTATCTCATGTTTAATTTACACAGACATGGGCACATGGTTTAAAAGGGAAAGTAGATGCAATGGAGATACGAGAGGTGTATCTAGAGCTTATAAAAAGAGGGATCAAATTCCCGTCCTTGCAAGACAATGGAGAAATGCTGGAAACACAAGAGGTGAGTGTGAAAAAGGCTCATACCCCCTCCAGCCCTTTTAGTTATCACTAACCTGTGCTGAAAGACTGCATACACTGCTTAAACTATTTACTCCAGCCTGTTGGATCCTTGCCCTGCCCCAAACCCATGATAATAGATTCAGCAGCTATAAAGGAAGGCTGTCATGGGGACTAGAGGTAGGTAGTTCTGTTCCTGCAAAAAGCCAGAAGATGTCAAAATTGCTTTAAAAATAGTTAATTCAATTTGGGCTTTTTAACTATAAAAGAAGATTCTAATTTAAATTATTCTTTACCTTTTACCACTGCTGGCAAAATTTATTATGGGTGGAGAATCTTCTGCCATCAAATTCAGTGTTGAATTATACTGTTATTTGGATTTTATGAGAGATCTTACAGAAAATTCATAACTTGTACCTGTAATACATTTTAAAAGGAAAGAGTGATCTGTTGCATCGTGTCGAGATTGTGTGAATTATTTCTGGGGGTAAATAATTTGGCCTTAAAAAGTGACTTTGTTTTTTTTTTTCTTCCTATAAATGTATCTGTGCTTTGTATGTGGTTGACCTCTACTACAGGGAAGATCATCCAACCTCAAAGCAGAAGTTTACATGTCAGCAGTGGTATTTTAAGGCAACTTACAATTAGTCTTCATTTGTTGTGATTTCTTGTGGCATTAACATCACAATGTATTTCTGCAGGCTCCCAAACAATCAAGCCATTCCCCAGTTTCCCATCAGTCACCAGCAGATTTACACATCCTTACTCCTGAGCAGGTATGGAATAATGTGAATAATATACTCCTATTTCTTAAAGCAATTTATACTACACAGGGAAAAAGATAAAAACTGAGATAAGCCAAAAATGTTTCTGTTGTGCAGCGTTGTGTTGCCAATTTGCTGAGTAGTTTAGTTGTAGATATCCTTCTAATTATTCAACCAATAACTCCACATTGTAAATATCTGAGGTTGACCCCTTATCTTGCAGGGAAATGCTGGCAATTAAAGTGCTCTTTAAGCCAGTTTTACTCATAGTAAGACAGTGAGGGGAGGTAATCTCATACAATTCCATAAAAACTACTTTTCAGCTAAAAACAGACCTATACCGAACCAATGTCGCCCACAGTAGCACATATTTAAATGCAGACAACTAAGCAACTGAACATGACACCCTTAACATGTGAGTCCCTGCACAGAAGTAAATTACTCCTGATGATTTGGCTCAATCGCAGAAAATGCGAAGACATTTGACTATTTGGGAATTTGCTGAATAGGGCGGTGTTTAATAGGGCCGGTATACCCAATTGTGTAACATGAACTCAACTTATAGGGTTTTTGCTGAACATAATTTCTTATGCTAAGCAGGAAGTTGATGCTATCCATGTTTTGCAAGGTAGATGATAAGATATATTAATATAGCATTTCTTTTTCAATTGTAATTTGTATTGAAATTTTGTTGTAATATGAACAGCAAAGAATATTGGTCTCTGTGAACCCACATAATGTAGTCTTTTATCAAATGCATAATACAAAGGGCAGTGAGATTTGCATACTTTTAGCATTTTAATCTGTTGCTGGACAGCATGTGGTGTGTTATTGGTCCATGACAGCCGGAACTGTAGAATTAAATACATACGGCAGGCAGGCAGTTAAAGACATTTCAATTACCTTCTCTAACAAGCACTACAAGGTTCTCCTTGGTCTCTTACAGCTGATTAGAATATATATATAAACAAAAAGGAAACAAGTTCAGAGGCAATCTTTCTACAAACAGAGCATCGGGTGTAAAAGTACAGTTATGCATGACGGAAACTTTGAAATTTAGTGCAAAGTGTGCCTCCTACATAAGCTTAACGATTCGTTTACATTAAAGTATTGTTAGTTGGGATGAACCAATTCCAGGATTCAGGGGTATAACCAAAGTTCTCATATTAATATAGATGTGGGGTATAACATAAGTTTTCATGCAGAAACTGGCCAGTCAAAATGCAAACCTTCCCACATTATCACCCATTCTAACATTTACTGCTGGCCTACAGTGATTAAAGGAAAACTACTTACCCCTCGGCGCAGGTCCTGTCCACCGAGTTCACAGGCGCCATCTTCTCCCGTGCGGTCTTCTTCCTGGATTGATTGGCGGCGCATGCGCAGTAGGAGTATTTGCCGGTTCAGCTCTACTGCGCGTGTGCCGAAAGTCACAAAGTTTTCTGACTTCTTTTTTCGGAAACTTTGTGACTTTCGGCGCAGTGGAGCTGAACCGGCAAATGCTCCTACTGTGTATGCGCCGGGCAATCCAGGGTGAAGATGGCGCCTGTGAACTCCATGGACAGGACCCGCCCCGAGGTGTAAGTAGCAACATAGGGGCATTCAGGGCCGGCCTATTGGACCAATAGGGCCCCGCACCTCTGGGGGCCCCGCACCACAGGGCAGCACAGATAATATTTCCCTCAGCACATGATGCTGCCTGGCCTGCACCCAACTTTGAGAGTCCAGCCCATCCCCAAATCCATAGGTCCAGCCCACCCCCAACTCTGATAAGCCAGCCTATCCCTCAACTCCATAGGTCTAGCCTGCCCCCAACTCTCATAGGCCCAGCTTTCCTCCAACCTTGATAGGCCCTGCCTGCCCCCAATCCAACCAAGCCTGCTCCCAAGCTGAATCGGCCCAGCCTGCCCCAAACTAATTGGCCCAGTCCACTCTCCTATTTCCTCCCTCTTTCTCTTACCCTGTGTGCCCCTATTATGTGCCCCTATTTCATCCCTCTCATTCTCTTACCTTGTCTGCCCCTTTCCTTTCTATTTTGTGCCTGTATGCCCTTATTTTCCTAAATACTTGGTGTGTCAGTAGCCAGCAACACTTTGTCTAGGGGCCCCGCCAACATGGTCCCAATTGGGCCCCACATTTGATAGGATCAGCCCTGGGGGCATTTGCCCGGGGTGGGAGGAGAGAGGGGGGGGCAACACAGGGGAGGGGGAGGGATTTTAGCGCCGAAGGGGTTGACTTCTCCTTTAAGGACTAAGGTGCTAACTCAGGTTTTCCTATTATAATTGCCAGATAGGTAAGCTGTACAGTGAAATGGATATCGTGAGAATGAACGTGAAGGTAATGTCAGAGATCCTACTGGAAACTAGACTTGGAGCCGAAAAACCTGAAGACATGGACCTTTTAGAGGTAAGAAAAGAAAGAATGACCGTTTCTGATGAAAAGGAAGCAAGAATAACTTGTATATTGCTTAGGTTAACTATAATTATTAAACTTATAACCCCCTTCCTCTTAAAGGGGTTGTCACCTTTAAATTATTTTCAGTTGGTTTTCATTGTTTATTATGTAATGATTATGTAATTATATAATGTCAGCAATCCGGTTTACAACTATGCATTGATATGAATAAGAGACTGGAATATGAATAGGAGAGGCCCTGAGTGGAAAAAAAATGAAAAATGAAGGCCAATTGAAAAGTTGCTTAGAATTAGCGATTCTATAACACACTAAAAGGTAATTTAAAGGAGAACCACCCCTAACATTGTAAACTTCTCCCTTATTTGTAAGAAGAGGTCCAAATTAAAATATTTTTCTGTATTTTGAATAAAGCAGCTCACTGTGCAAGTGTTTTTATTGAACATTTGAGTGCACTAAAAACTAGAATCTAGAAAAGGTTCGCTCTAAAAATATGACACAATATTTAATGCAGTACAAATTTACAAAAATAGCTTGATATTTGCTAGGACAACTCAATTGATTTCCACATGAGCTTACGAGCTTTTACATGTTGATTCTTTACATTCATAAGTTTTTCACTTAATAAATATCTCCCTGTTTTTTTTTTTTTCTTTATTTTTTTGTTTTGCATTTCAGTAAAAATTCTAAAAAAAATCTGCCGCTTAGTATAAGAAGCCATACACATCTTTTCATTTCATATTGTTGTTTTCTGCATTCATGACTGGTGAGTGTGCTACACACTTAACTTGGGTATGAAGAGATGTTTTTGTATCCATGAGTGCTGTTATGCACTATTCAATTATTCAGTGTATGAAGAATAACATACTTGTGTGTGATAAAAAGTATACACCTGATCCTGCAGAACAATTGCTAAACCCATTACTTTTCAAACTCTCCCACATATTACAAGTCTGATTCATGCATTCTGCTTTATGACTTGAAACCCTCATTTATTTTGGTCACCCACCCGCTTTTATGTTGTAATATGTTCTTTCGTATATTTGTTAAATTCCCTGGCAGATTACATATTTTACAAGCAGGTCCATTTCATGAATTCACCACTATGAGCTTGACATCCTTTTGACCAAGATTATTTATTAACCTCCAACAGAATTCCAGACAGTTTGTCATTAGTGCTGATTACTATAAGGGATAATAAACACCCTGTTGGTTAAATACTGTGCTATTTGCAGTCACTGACTATGCAAAGGTGCAAGGCCTCAGGCCGAATGCTTTAATATAGGTCATGGAAACTCAAGGTGACTTCGTATATATACTTAAAATTAACAGTAAGTTTACACTATCATTACATGAGCTATGGTAGAGATGGCACAGAGGACTACAAGTGTGGGAAATAAAAATGCAGTCTGACACTCTTATTGACATGACCTCATTGACTGGACTGCAGAATTTAGACAGACTTTGAGCTGTCAATCAATGGGTAGTAAAGTATATGGGCACAAACCACATGCTATTTTTTTTTCTTTATAAAAACATATAAGGTATTCAGAGGATCTTGCATGTGTAAGATGTGTAAGCTGGTTATGTGTCAGAACAGAGGCCAGAGCTCATTTATAAGGCTTGAGGCAGGGTCCAATAATCCAAACCACCATGTTTTCCCACACTTTGCACTGTGATGCCACACTCAAAGACAATTTTATTCCAAGTCCCTATTGTCAAAATGCTTATTGTGACAATAGAGACTTGTAGGAAAGCGTGAAGGAGGCTTTATATGCAGAATTTCAAATGTTAAAATGCGCCCATAACAATATATGCATTACGTTTGCCATAACAAAGATTTTTTTTTTTCTTTTGCTGTTGAATAGGAACTGAATAAAACATGCCTGGAAATGCAAAAGAGGATTCTGAAGCTTCTAGAAACAGTGCAAAATGAAGATGTCATTATTGAACTGGTGCAAGTGAATGATGACTTGAATAATGTTTTTTTAAGACACGAAAGGTAAACTCATATTTTTTTATATACAGTTACATGATGATGCATTTCTATGAAATGCTGTAGACGAGAACTGCATTGCATATTCAATGCTTTGTTAAATGAGTGTTTCACCATTAAAGTTAACTTTTCGTTTCCAGCTTTTAAATGTGGGTCACTGATCTAAAAAACAAATGCTCTATGAGGCCACATATAATTCCCTTTAACAAGCAAGGGAAAGTTGTGCTCACCACTAATTTGTCTACATGTATTTTGTGGTCACAACCTCATTGCACCCCCGCCTAATGGTTTTAAAAATGCTTTATTGAATGTTTTGTGCATGTAAGGTCATTATTCATATTTCAATGTTTTAGTCTGAAAACCTTCTGGTATGAGGAAATTAAACTGGTGGAGAAAGACCATAAGCCTAAGGTTTGGCAGAATTGAAACCTTTCTAAAAGTGATAGGTTGTGGTGCAGCCCTAGAAAACAGTCAATTTTTATTAGCCTTGACATTTGTCCTGGTTTGTTCCGTTTGGGCTTCATTGAAAGATTTCCATATCGCAACTAAATCCACTTCACGTATTCTAATTTCACACATTTTCTATTAACTTAAAGCACCTAAATTTAGTTTTACTTCCTATTTAGTTATTAGGACAAGAGAAAAACCTTAGTAAGTACTGTACTTTTTGACCCAGAGTAAAAAAAATGATGTATAAACTAAAACAAAACATTTTGCAGGTTTTCTCGTGCTAAAGCCAATCAGTCGACGGAACAGAGAAGCCAGCCTGAAATAATGACCGTAAGATACAAATATTTTGTGTATATCCTGGGTGCTTGTTTAATATTTTGTGTATATCCTGGGTGCTTCCTTTATGGATACAACTTCTACACAGACAGATTCCTGAAAGAGATTCATATGAGCTATGGAAAAAGCTAAAATAAATAAGCAGAAACATTTGTAAGGTAACCCATAGATGGACTTGATGGTATAGTGTAGGGCAGAGCTGTCCAACTGGAGTCTTGCCCAGATGTGGCCCTCCAAAGGATCTTTATGGCCCCCAGTCTGCTGAAAGGCTCCATAGACTTCATTGCATGACATCATTTTACTTTAATCTGGCTTCTAACATGCTGTATGAGAAATAATTAGCCCACTACATGTAATAAGTTGGACGGTACTGGTGCAGGAGTTATGGTTTTAGTGTGTGAAGCCACAGTAAATACAAGATATGCAGGTACATTTTGGAAGAAAAGATTATTACTCTAAAACATTGTCACTTATACTACTATATATGTATTGGATATGCACTACAAACACTTATTACGTACATGTTTGAAAGCATGACCCTTTTGCTTTATTTAGATAATATATATATATATATATATATATATATATATATATATATATATATATATATAGATAGATAGATAGATAATTCCTAATTCATATCAAATTCATATCAAATACGTCAAAACACGTGTTATCGCATTAATTTCCGCCATCTCTCCTTTCAATATTTAGTGAAAATTTGGTTCCCACCAACATTTTCAGTCCTTCTCTGCCCCTTCATTTTTTTTAGGACTTTTCTGTTTTACTGTTGAATATTTAAAGGAGAAACAAACCATAAATAAAAAAAACACTACCCCCCTAGCCTACATAGACCCTTCCCCCCGCCTAACTGCCCCCTCTGAGGCTAATAAGCTTCTGAGGCTAACTCTTTACTTACCCATCAGTGCAGATTATGTCCAGCGGAGTTCACTCCATCTTCTTATCTTCGGAATGAGACTGGCAAAGCAGCGCATGAGTAGCTGGAGAAATTTTCTGCTTCATGACAACTGCAAGTGCGCCAAAACTCACGAAAATTGCAGAAGTGCTGTTCTCATTCCAAAGATTACCGAAGCGGCTGAAGATGGCGCCCATGAACTCCACTGGACAGAATCTGCACGGAGGGGTAAGTAAAGAGTTATGGGCATTCCCCGGGGGGCAGCTAGACTGGGGGGAGGGGGATAGGGTTTTTTTTATTAAGGTTTTGTTTCTCCTTTAATGCACAGACCACCAATTGATTTTAATAGTAACGCTATAGGATCCGTTATCCAGAAACCTTTTTTAAAAACAATTTCCGCTTTCTTTGTAATAATAAAACAGTGCCTTGTACTTGATCCAGACTAAGAGATAATGATTCATTATTGGAGGCAAAACAATGCTATTAGATTTATTTAATGTTTAAATGATTTTCTAGTATAATTAAGATATGAAGATCCAAATTACAGAAAGATCCGTCATTCGGCAAACCCCATGTCTCAACCATTCTGGATAACAGGTTTCCATACCTGTACATTTTTAGACAAGTTTAGGAATAGAATATGGCACAATATTTCATAATGTGCAGAACAGAGGTATGTGAACTTCATGTGATACTATGCAAAGGGTTTGGGATTAATCTGCAGATTGGTTTTGCAGGTTGATAGCAATGGTCCTACAGCGCCTTCCTCTGAACTGATAGACCTAAATGTACCATCAGTCCCTGTGCACCCTGTCCAGTCAAACGGTTTTCTTCTGCCAGCTCCTACTATGCCAATGCACACATGGCCAACACACACCTCTCCGTTGCCAGGTAAATTAAATTGTATTATATATGATCTATAACTATTATAGTGTTTTATTACAATGCCCTATTAGTGTTTTTATTGAACTATCTGGCTACACACAGCTTGGATTTCTTCATTTTCCCCATAAACGAATCCTAGTTCCTACAAAGTTTAAATTTCCAATATACATGACTTAAAACCTTTATCAATGTATTTAATGCAATTGTTTTTGAAAGCAGTATCTCTTTGTCTGTAAATATGCTCTATTATACTGGCTCTGATTCCTGGCTCTCTTTCTGGAATAATGTGGCAGAAACCAGCCGATTAACAGACCTGGAGGAGACCATATAAGTGAACCATTCGTTCTCTCCTACATAAAGCTGGATCACAGTAAACGTGAATAAAAGTCTGTCAATTAGTTCAGCCTTTATAGCAATAAAAGCTGAAATGTCATTAAATTGCAGTTAAGTTAAAACAGGTCAGCAAGTATCTTAAAACCTTGTCATCCTATTTTTTTAACTGCCCATAGTTACTGCTGTATAGTTTTCTGTTACATTAGAGATCCATTAAAGATTGGATTACAATACAAAAGCTTATTTGTAGAAATAAGATGAATAGCAGAGATATAGCAAGTATAAGGAAACTGTATTAGCAATTGCTGCCAAGAGTTTTAATAGTAGCACTATTTGAAAAACAGATAACGGTGGTATGGAGCACCAAGTTCCTTTCCTTTATCCCCAAATGGATTTACAAGGATTGCGGGAAGCAGTAGATACAAGGTGAGTGAAAGCAACTTAATGTTATATCTGACCCACAATAAGAACTGATATGCTCGTTCTCTCTCTCTCTCTCTCTCTCTCTCTCTCTCTCTCTCTCTCTCTCTCTCTCTCTCTCTGTATGTTTACCTGACCAAGGCCACGGTGAAGAGCTGTAGCTTCAGAATAGGGACTGGTGGTGTGTCTGCATATGATCTCCGCAATATTAGTCATCTGTCATTATATACCACACTGTATATAGTGCAAATCCCAAGTGGCAAGCATGTATCCCTAGGGAAACACTTCCAGCATTGTCTCTGCTGACATTCGCTGGTATGGCTGCAGGCAGAAGTCTTATCTATTATATAACTATGGTGAAAATTCAATTTTACCCTGATTTTCCGGTTTAAAATACTAACCAGATACATATTGTGCCATAGTTCTGTCTGTAAATAGTAAAATCCAATTAGAAAAATCTGCACCTCCTACAGCATGCACAACTCACTTATTGCTGTAGCTTGTGCATGTTATTATCAGAGGTCTTGCACATGCCCTACCCCTATAGTGTAACATTAATGCTGCACTGCTCATCCCCTGTCATTAACACAGTGAATATTGTATTTCAAAGTAAATCTGACATATGTGCTTATATCCATTGAATACTTAAACAATAAACACATTCCCCTGATTTTACATCTTCCCAAATTTTTAAAATGGGGATACTATTGTACTTTTAAAGCTTCTGCAGGCAGACTCTACTTCTCAATATATTTACCTCTCTTATCTTATGTCATATCAGTACATTATAAACAATGTTGTCCACATTCTTCAACGTTACTACTCAATAGTGTTTTGAAAATTAATTTGGGCATCTATATAAAAGCCATGCATTTAAGTGCTAAAGTGAAGTTTATCTAGGGATGGCATCAAAGATGGAGTAATTATTACAGATAATGATTTACTGGTTCTTACTTAATAGAGATACGTTGCAAATACAGCATCTTCTGATGTGAACCCCTTAAGAAACTATACTTTATGTCACAGACTTTTCATATGATATATTGATATTTAATTTCAACTGATTCAGTCAATTGCCCGCTTGGCCTGTACATTGCCCCAAAACATTAACATCACAAGCATTTGTTATGTCCTACTACTGCTAATTAAAATCTTTCATTCTCTTATCCACTGTGCCTAGCAATGCTGCAGAAAGCTTAGCTCTCTTCTTTACAGTAATTCTTCCCCCCGCATGTAATTCTGTGCTGTTTTCGCAAGTTCACAAACTAAATTGTCTCTGCTTTTACCACAGATTTGTACCAGGAGTCCAGTTACCAATATTACCTCCAAGAAACATATATGACAATGTAAGTGAATGCACTACTTAAAAATAAATACTGAAATGATGTCTGAAATAACTGTATATAATACATTTTGATTAGTCCCTGTTACCCAGTTGTCAGCAAGTGACTGAAAAGAAAATGTTCAATATGAAGACAAGTTTGCACAGTTAGGATTGATTATATTAAAAGAGATGCATGGGATTACTATATATAAGGTATATATACACAGTATATATTAAGGGCACAATTTCATTGTAAATTGGAGCAGATATTCTCAGAGGAGAAAACTGCATCTCTTGCAATGAAGGTTTCATGTTAATCTGCACAAAGGTTTCTATTGTTTTCAGTGCACAGTAGTAAAGGAAATCTAACCCTGAAAGGTCTGTACTGGCAGATACAGGAAACAGTAAGAAAAGGTAGGAGACAGGAGAAAGTTTTTTTTGGTCCTTATGCATTTTATATATTCAGTGGTTGATGCTATTTCTATTTTACAGTGTATGTACCATTTGAGGAAAAAGTGGTGGCTTCCTTAGAAGTCAACTAGCAGCCTAAGATTAATGGTGGTCATAATGGAGTCCATACCCCATGGTGGTTGTCAAGAAGTTAGAAGCAGCAAACCACCCCTTAATATACAGTACAAATCTGGTCAGAAACAAGGCCTAAATGGCTAAATGCAATCTGTTTTGACCACTGTGGTGCTGTCGGGAAAGACTTTAGTAGTTAGAATGCCCTTAATTGGCTGTTACAGCTTTTCAAACAAAAACATAGGAAATACTCCGCAAGGAGTATTTTTATGGGTAGGAGTCAGGACCCCTGTGATTCTCCCTGATTGCAAAAGTATACTTCAGTACATGAGAATTGTTCTTAGTCTGAGAAAATCAGTCCCCCACATTGTCTGATGGCATGCATGCAGTTGAACAGGGCATCTGATTTCCTTTCCCTCTGTAGCATTATGATGTCTAGGATATTGTACACAGCTACTTGAATTGTAATGCAAAAGCATTTGAAATGTGTTGATTAAGTATTTTTTTAAAATCAGATTATTGTATTCAATTTACATAATTTTGGTGGTAATAAATATTTTATTTTCTTCACGACTAACTGCAGGTTCCAGCAGAACCGACTCTCCTTCCGACAGTTCCTGCTCTCAGCCCGACTGTTGTCCCAATACTGAATAACCCAACATCCAAACCATTAGAAGAAAACAAATCAGGTAGATATGCTGTGTCTCAATGTGAATTTTCTCATTGAAAACCCCATGCAAAATATATAGGAACATATGAATTACCTATTGGGTTCTTGAATGCTATGCAACCCAAATATAAGTACAGTTGAATTTTAAAACTGGTTTATCACTGGTTTTCATTTTTTAATTTTTTTGATGCTCATGAATTGTAGTAAAGGGATGTCCAACCAACAGAAATCTTATGACACCAGGATTCAATCAAATAAACTTGATTCTCCACTCTTTATAAAAAGCAACTGTCTGTTTAATCAGGATCTGCAGGCTTACAATGGTTTATAGTGGTAGACATTTCAGTCGTAGTGGCTGACCTATTAGCTTTAAGAAGTGTTATGAAAGATAGTACAAGTTGTTTCAGGGACTAGTCCGATTGCCATCTTGGAATCAGGATAGAATTATGTCCCCTCTGAGGCAAATTGGAGATGCTTCAAATTGTTTTTGTTTTTTTCGCTGGATCAACTCCATCATCAGTTAGGCAGGTTATATAGGCTTAAAAGGTTGAACTTGATGGATGCATTTTTCAACCTAACTTACTATCTTACTACTATGTTACATTTTATTTAATGGCACAGGAGGTGGAATGATGACAATCCTATCCCCCATCAACCTGTACTATCGCCAGTTTTTTTTTGTGTAGTTCTCAAGACTATGCTTCCCATCATACATTGTGACTATTTTGTTTAAAGAGATGACGACAAATTTAGCCTTGTGTTATGTTATCCCTGTCACAACAAAAAAAAGTGCCTGTATAGAAGCCCCAAGCACTTACCCGTTACTACCTAGAGTACTTCCTATCCTGCACTTTACTGAAAAACTAATTGCTCGTAATTATTCTACTGATAGAATTGATTCTCACCAATAACAGATTTCTAAAACACAGATATTGTATTCTTGCACTCATATCCCTGGAAGGGGATAAAATGAGGGTGTCAAGCAGGAATTATTTTAAAGCTGACTTTACACGGGCTGTTAAATGCTGCCAACTTGGTAGATGATTGGCCTGTGTATGGGGCCTGCCAGACTGACATCTGGGTGAAAATTGGTTACATATCTATCAAGCCGGTTTGAAAAACCCATGCAGATGAGAAGCATTGATGCAGTCTCCATAGGCCCATATGTATAATCAGTTTTTTGGCCTTAGATCAGCCGATTTGGCCCAGCATGTGGGTACACAAATTGGGACCTAGATCCAATCTTTTGGCAATATGACCAAACAAGCAGAATTAGATATCTGAGTAGTCACACCGTGGGACAAAGCATACCGCCTATGCAAATAGCTTGGGTTTTATATCATTTTTATTTTAAATATATTTGATACTGGATTTCTGTATAATTGAATTTAAACTGGAGCCTCCCTTGTTTTGCTGGGATTAATTCTGTCGGCACCCATTCCATAAAGAGAAAACATTGCCTTATTTGGCTTGTTTAATAATAATTCCTTTGTATCTCTTTAATGGGGAATAAAATGTGATGTTTTTTGGTCAGGTGCAGCTGAGAACAGTTCTTCGTTGCCAAACTACTATGAACTTTTAGAATTTGATCCTTTGGTTGAAACTAATGAAACAAAGTAAGTACACTTTATTTCATTAATATAATATAACATTTAATATATATATGATTTACTGAGAGGTTTCTCACTTTTTAGGTGCCATCTTACATTTATGTAATATTGTTTTATCAACTTAATTTTAGTGTGCATAAAGTTCATACTTTTCTGCTTAATTAACCAGGTTTAGGAGATAATTATTCCTGGCTGTCGCAGTCTCTGATCACTCTTTTTTTAATTTCAGTGCCATATATGAAGAAATTGATATTTCATCATGGAGAAAAAATGCAAAGAGTGTCACTGAGTGTTAGCATCACTAGCTGTAAGTTTTGACTTTGCAATAGACTGGAATTGCAATAGACTGAAATCTAAAACCTATTTACCAGATAATTTATTGTTTTGCTTTACTAACAGCTTGAATGTGGCTGATAATTCTGTGCCAAAGTCACCATTTGCTGGGGCTTGTGATACATCAGCTAGATCAGTCTTCACCACAGATCCAGCCAAATTGTGCATCCTTTAGATATCATCAAACTGGCATAGCCAAACTACTGAGCAACTAAACTGTCACAGCATAAGTCTTGATATGCTATCCTTTCCATAACTTCAGACTACACCTGTGTAGGGCCACTATGGCTTGTAATTCTACCATACTCTGTTACATACTCCATACGCTGTTTGCTGAATTTTGTAAGGTTAACATTTACAATAGATGGCTATAAATTTTAAAAACATAGTTGGGTAATATTGCTAAGAAGACCATATAGTGAGAATTTTTTTTTTTTTTGCAGGACTAATCTTATCCTTTTTATGGAAGTTGATGTTTTTAGCCAATGATAGGAGATGGGACTGCATATCCTGAAATATTCTTCTACGCAATGATTAAAACAGCCTAATACTGAAGAAAGGCAGAGCCACTGCCATGATAAGACAGAGTTTTTATTAGGCTGCCATCCAACAGAATTAATTCATCTAATACTATTTCAGCCTTAAATTCCCAAACTGTATAATGTTTACGCTCATTGTTTTATTGCACGTTTTATTTCTTAGAATAAAATGGAAAAATATGATGCAAAGTTAAATTCATTAAGGCACAATCGGTTTTGGTAAAATAAAAAGTCTAGAAGTATATTAAATGTGCACAACTGGACCTACTATATATAGTTCTAGAGCAGTAGTCCCCAACCAGTAGCTCATGAGCTCACCAACCCCTTGGATGTTGATGACCTCAAAATGATCCCCCAACCAGTGGTTTGCTAGCAACATCTTGCTCACCAACCAACCCCTTGGATGTTGCCTCCAGTGGCCTTAAAGCAGGTGTTTTTTTTTTTTGGGGTGGTTTCAGGCTTGGAGGCAAGTTTTGGTTGCAAAAAAAACAGATGTACTGCCAAACAGAACCTTTTGTAGACTGCCAGTCCACATAGGGGCTACCAAATAGCCAATCACAGACATTACTTCGTACCCCAGAGACTTTTTTCATATTTGTGTTGCTCCCCAACTCTTTATAACAATTGAATGTTGCTCACGGGTAAAGAAAAAAAAAAGGTTGGAGACCTCTGTTCTAGAGTATTGCCCAACCAGCAACAGCAAGAAGCAAACATATTAGTCTTGCATAGGCTGGCCTAATAACCTTGCGTCGAGCCAGGGTAGTGCTATCCCAGCGGGTCTCAGGTCAATCTTTGTTCTTGGCGCCACTTTGCCTCCACATCAACTGCCTCCAAACCCATTGTCACTGTGTCGATGATAATTATTTAAAAAAGCAATAATAAAGTGAGAAGGTAGCATAGGAGGAAGTAAAATAGGAGAGGGATATTTTTACTATTGAGAGCTTATAATCATCATGTCCCCTTTTGTGTCTTTTGCTTTAGATATCCACATGTAGTACATTCTCTCAGGCACCAGACTGCTCCCTTCTTTTACCATCTGTATATAACTCTTTAACAGTTAAATATTTTTCTCTCAAGTTCCCCATTTTTATGTTTATTGCACCTCCAATTCTTATAGTATTGAGCTCAGTGTCGGACTGGCCCACCAGGATACCAGGAAAACTCCCGGTGGGCCCAGGTGTCTGTAGGCCTCTTGTTTCTAACCATTTCATGGTCATTCCCTATTTCTATTCTGGAACAAAGAGGCTAAATAATGGAATAATCGGGTATAGTATGCAGAGAAAAGAGACTAGGAGAATAAAGAGGTTGAGTGAGGAGAGGAAGTTTAATAGTTTGGAAAGTTGGCCCTCAGCCCAACGTCTTCTGGTGGGCCTCTGGCATCCCAGTCCCACACTGATTGAGCTCTTTCATCTCATCATTTCAAATTCTTCTTCATCCTTGTATGTTTTCTTTCTGTTTTTTCTTCTCTCGTCCTTAGTTATTTCCGCTCTGCTCTCCCGAACCCTCCTGTGTTCATTCTCTTCCATTTCAACTCATTTGTCCCTCGCTCTCGTCACTTATTCTTTCTATGTACTGAGAGCTCTGAGTTGTGTCTGAGCTGGCCTCTGTGCCTCTGACAGTGCAGATGGTATGGCTTATGCAGGGCTCTAAGATGTATGGCTCAGTCAAAGCACACAAAAGCAAGCACATTTGCTCAATCACAGCTTAAAGCTCTTAAAACACAATGTGCCTGTGATTTTTTTTTTTGTAACTCTCTACTGTCCTCATCCCCCAATATGTGTTGGCACTGCCCACCTCCATGGTTTCTCTCAGTTTGCCCCACAGTTTGGAATGATCTGGTCTAGGGGGTTATCTTTGATAACAGCCTAACATGGCACAAGCTTTAGGGAAGGGTGCCAGTGTACAGGATGTGGTAGGTGGCCTAAAGGAATAGGCCTTGCATACATGCAGAATGTTCTAGATCAGGGGGAGATGTGTAAAAGGGTATAAAATATAACATTGTGAGTGAAACAGTAGCTTGATAAAGGGCTGGAAGCAGGCCAAAAATGTTGCAATTGTCGAAGTTCAAAAGTCATATATTCTTAATAAAGGCTTTTTAACTTGATTCTTCAGCGGTGCTGTGTCATTTACTTGAATGTTCTAGATCAGAGGGAAATGGAGCTACAAGTATAGGGCATACATACGTAGTGGGTTAGTTTACCTTACAGGATTTTGAGGTACAAGGCAGACATATAAGGGCAGGCCACAGTAAGAAGTGTTTCAGGAGACTACAGAACTTGGGCACACATACAGAATAAAAGCAACAAAAATATGGCTCATAGACACGGCATGAGCACTGACTGCAGAATGAAGGCAGAGGCACACGCAATATTCCAAGTTCTAAAAAAACTATACGTATAGGACATGCGTTACATATTGGATATAATTCTGCTTTAACCCATGCCCATCCTATATTACATCCCTTTCATATTTTATTATCCCTTCTTCCAGGCCCGGACTGGCAATCTGTGGGTTCTGGCAAATGCCAGAGGGGCTGCTGTTAGGTCCCATAGAAAGTCATCATTTAGTGGGCTGGTGGTGGATGTTTGGGCCTCTATGTGGGCTGATTGGGCCTCTTTATACCTGAAATGACAGGGCCTATTTTAATTCTCAGTCCGGACCTGCCTTCTTCTGTCTAGTGCCAGCCTTCTGCCATCCAGCAGCCATATTATGTTAGTGAGCTATACAGACTAACACTGGCCCTATATGCTGGGCCCTCCCCGAGAGAGTGTCACTGCAAAATACTGATAACCCTAAACCCAGAACAGATACCACACTGACTGAAAACCCAATGCAATTTGTATTGCAAGGTTTCTGGCATGAGCTGGCTTTGGGGGAAGGCTCTAGTTTTTGGAGGAAGATTATTTTGCTTGATGCAGGAAGGAGGTACAGTATGCAGTTGGGATGTTTAGGTTAATTGCTTGTAGCTGTGGCATTCTTATCTATGCCAGACTTCCTTACTTGTCCTAGAAAACATCATCTTTGTGTGTCCAGGGACAGGTGGGTAATAGCAGGGAGTAATTAAGCAATAAAATTGTGGGGTTTCTGTTGTGGAACCTCTTGTTTAGTGATGTGTCATGCACACCAAGACAGCATTTTGGGTCCTCAAGATCCTTTATCAAGCCTTGGGTAGGGTCTTTAGGGCCCAAAATGTTGCATTATTTTGGGTTTTTGGGCTAAATAAGCCATTTTCTACAACTACAACTTACTTGGTGTGCTGCTAGTAATTGTTTTTAGTACATGGTTATGGCCCGTGGCAGATGTGGGCTCTCCAGTACACCACCTGCCACCACAACTTGGGTGTCTTTTAGGAGTTTGAGCTCTCCATATCCACTACCTACACACAGACCAAGAGTCGGGCTAGGAATGTACAACTCAAACTTTTGTCAGAAAGTGACTTCATTGGTTTTTGTGACTCTGCTGCCCCTTGGTTACTGTACCAATCGGGTTGTCTGATGAACTAAATCTCCCAGCATGCACCATGCACGAACGGGGATGACAGACTGGACCAACTGTTTAACATACGGTACACATATGATAGAAAGCAACAACTATATGCAGCTCGAACACCACATAGATAAAATTAAACATATCTGCCCTCCAGCAGAGAGTTGTTTACAACAGTTGCTGGTGCTTTTGACAGTACATATTGGTGTGTGATGACGGCTCATCCCACGCTGGATTGGGAAATCTGCTGAATGGGACATGAGTGCATTTTGCCAATTTATGTAATACATGGTGCCAAGTTTACTACAGGTCTAGTCCCCTATAGTAGTCAATCAGCTGGTTGCTATAGGTTATTGCACCTGGGCAATCTTTTTACCTTTTATTACATATGGCACTAATTTGCTGCTGTATTGGTAAAACTTGCATAAATTGCAGTACACTCTTTAAAGTTCTTGGAGGAGGTGCTAATGTGGCCCAATATTTAACTTTTTGCACAGACAGACTCAATCTGAATCCAAATGTTTAATGTTGTGGCACTAAAGCAGTGGACAATTGTCTGGGGCATTTGTTCAAAGACAAGTGTGCCATCTTGCTCATTATATGCGTGCGTGTGAAAACACTGCATTCAGTTGAGGTGAATAGCAACTAAAATTTGTTTGCCCATCTTTTACATCTGATTCAGTTGCTTATTTCTGGATAAACTGATCTACTATATGATGTTACTGACTGGGGGTGGGAGCCAGGTATATACTAGTTAAGTACAGTGGAGAAGAGAGTGGGGCTCTGTAATTGTACCTGCATAGGGCTGCTGTCCTTTGGGGCTGGTGAATCAACTTTGTCCCTTAATACAAATACTGAATGCATATTATTATAAATGAACTGCAATTTTTCTTAGATAATTATTATCCGTATGTGAATAACATTTATCTTCAGTTTCTACTTTAATTTTACTGTATTATTACAATTTGGTCACTGAGCAGGGAGGTGAGTGTAAGGAAGCAGCTGTTAATGTCAGTATATTTATAGATTTTTGTCTAGTGAGGATAATTATTGTAACCAAAGAAACGAGTCTTGGCCTGAGCCTTGTTGGAGGGATTAGCAGAATAGAAGAGCTGCTGATCTACATTAATGATATAACTGGAGGAGACTTATCTCTTATGGAGAGAATTAAAGGAAGGCCTTCTCCCATATACTCCATTTTAATCAAATCAATTTTTTTAATTGATTTCCTTTTTCTCTTTAATAATAAAACAGTACCTTGTACTTTATCCCAACCACGACATAATTAATCCATATTGGTGGCAAACCATTCCTATCAGGTTTATTTAATGCTTCAGTGATTTGTAGCAGACTTCAGGTATGGAGATTATGGAAAACCTCTGGACCCAAGATAATCCTTTACCTGTACCTTGTATGCCTGCAAGCCTAGGGCTATCAGAGCTGCTTAATATAGGGCTCATTTACTAAAACTAAAGGCAAGCATGGTAATAAGATGGGCAGATTTACTGGTCGCAAATTTACAACTAAGTGGCACATGAGATAAAATGTACGTAATTAAGTGCAGACTACTTGTATCTTTAATGACACCAAGGTGAAACGTAAATAGAGGATGGAGGATAAAGGGGTACATAAAAATTATTTTTACTGAACGGGAGCACTGTTCTGGTGCCAGATACCAAATTGTATTGTTATCATAATTTATACCACTAGTGGTCAGCATGATCTTGAGTATAGATAACTTCCATTATGAAAATGAAAAAGCAAGGAGGTGTTTTATGAAAATTGACTCATGCTCATGGATTATGCTTCTTAATGCAAAATATACGCAAAACATCCCTGTATATCAGATGCTTGATCATCAATGGCTTGATGCAACGTACATATTGCCAGACAATGATTTCTTGCTAAGGGACCATGGGTGATGAAGTGTTCTGTAATGTATGGGGAGTAAATGTAAGTACTGCATGGGATTTTTGGGACCTGGCCTCAAAGTATAAGCTATATGAGAGGTGTAGGTGGGATTTGCTTCAATTCAACCGCAGAAGCATTTATGTGCCTGGCTCACAGTTGGCTTTCCAGAAGACTTGCAGACCACTAAAGTACTTCTTATTCCATCTCTCCAAACTAAGTCTATATGAACCCCTTTTTGTGCCACATGCAAGTAAATGTTGTGCTTGATCTTGTGCAGTGTTTTGATTAACAGTTCTTGTGCTGCTGGTGTATTATATGGCTGCCTTGATACTTTCATCCATAAAGTGTATCTTTGATGGTGGTGTTTTGTTATTGGGAAATATCCTCCCCACAACCAAAAACTGTTAGAGGTTTTAAATAATATAAAAAATTAGCCTAGACTAGTTTATCATACTTTAAGATGTGGGAATGGAAAGCTGTGCAAGATACTACTTGGCTATGACTGCAAGGATGTCAGACACAGGGTTGCAAGTGTCCAAAGGTAGAAGTCACAATACTGCTGATCAATGCCTGTGCAGAAAGCATTTGGAACAATGGCTTTATTGTGATAAAAGCATCTGATTTTTTTAGCCAGCTCAGGCCATGAGCCAGATTTGCGATGTTCAGTGTTTAGCTTTCCTGAAGACTTGCATTAACATTAGTCTAATTTAGAACGGATGAATGGATTGACATGCCAGCCCTACAAAATTTAAATAAAAGAAAAAAAGTTGATGTAGAACTGTAATACAGCAAGCAATAGCAAAGCTTGTGTTAAATGTGTTTATTGTAGCAGAGTCACATACAGGATAGCCAGAGGTCACAGATCAATAACTGCCATAAAAATAAAACTATTTGTTGTCTGAAAATCTGATTAAATGTGATATGAATGCATCCATTACAATCTTTTTCCTTTATTTTTCAAGATTATCTTGTATCATTGGTTGGTGTATCATGTAAGCAAACAAAATGCATATTAAATGTAAAATGCAGATTAAACAGAGCAAAATTAAGGTATTTACTAGGTGTATATAAAAGACTGGATTTCAGCAAGTGGAAAACAGTTTACATTGGGTCTTATTAGACACAAGGTATAAAATCTTGGATGCGTGCTACATTTCTGTTAACCTACATCAAGATCAAGGTTACTGTAAGTTGTACGTATAACAAAGTTATGCATGGTATACAGTAGTTCAATAAATCAAAATAAATAATGTTGGTGCTGTAATGTGTCCTCAGATGCTAATGCGTCTGGTAGACATGGCACACAGTCAGCTGACGAGCACACATTCTATGATCATTTATTTTAATATTGTGGTGTTGGGGGCATATAACTACTGTTTTCATTATGTGTATAGGAAAAGCCCTATTTGGGAGATTGCCTTCATTACACCAGGTAAGGGAGCATTGAAATCAGATTTTAACAGCAGATGGATGTGCACAAGGACAAGGAGCAATGGATTTTATACCAAGCAGGACCTCTATTCCCAGTCAGTCTATCAGTAAGTTAAATTCATTTGCTCCCTCTAAAAGTAAAAAGACCCAGCTTGTGCATTTTTAGCTGAGTAGGAGCTGCCATTGTTTTATTCAGCCTGGGTAATACAGAAAGCATTATTTATTGTCATTGATTTTGCATCTGTTGTCTGTAAAGAATTAGAATTGCAATAGTAAAAGCAGTGATCAAGTGACTTTTGTTTACAAGTAACTGACCGGCAGGTTTTTTTTTGTTTAATATAACTGTTTTTTTATGTGTCTTCCATATTTTTCTGTTCCTTCTTATAGGCTCACCAACCTAATTTTGATTTTGATGCAATATTTGATAATCGGCAGAAGCTACTCAGCTTTGCAGTGCCCAGTACTGAATTCTCAATCAAATTAAATTAGATGTCGCCTTGGTGAAACTGTGTCCAGTGCTCCAGTGGTGGGGTTTGCCAGGTCGACTAAACATTTATAGTATAGCAAATAAATCCACTGGAGAGCAAGTCATACTTCTGTGTAGTGTTTATTTAAATATACATAGCACTACATGTTGCGGACCTCTTGGGTCCTTGTGTCTAGTGTCTTGTCTTGGCAAGAGTAAACATAAACTGTGGAATTTGGAAAGTCCACTACCGTGCGCCAAAAACCATTCCTGCTCCCTTTTAACCCTAGAGGGCTGGGCTTTTGAGCTTCTACTGAATAGTGTGATTACGTCTCGTTCCCTTGGGGATGTCCCTTACAAGGATACAACCCAATACTATTTATTTTATATGTATGCAATTCTGCAATTCACTTTTGTCTAATTAAATATAGGTATGGGATCCCTTATCTGGGAATCTATTATCCAGAAAGCTCTGAATTCTGGGGAGGCCGTCTCACATACTCTATTTTAATAAGAAGGCAGTGCCTAACTACTTTTAGGTAGTAGATCCAAATTACAGAAAAAAAACCAAGGTTCCAAGCATGCTGGATAATAGGTTCCATAACTATATATCCATTTTTTTCCAAAATGAAATATTTTAGGACAATTCTCACTGCTCCCTTGCTAAGTTTTCTTGCACTCCAAGTGTAGAAATAAAAAACACTAGGAAGAATGAATATGCACTTTTATTATTTAAAAGGTAAAAGCATAGCAAACTAAACTTTTTGTGTTACTTTAGAACAGAGTCTTAAGAGCCAGCTTGTATTTGCAGCCACAGAAAGCGCACTGTCGGGTAATTTTAATTTTTCAACTTTTAAGGTTTATATATTTGATGAATGTAGAACTGCTATGCGCAATGCAGCTTTACTCTCAGCACTGCTATGTAAAAAAGCTATAAAAGATGATGTACATTCATAAAATGTGATATAGCAGGCCTAAGTTAGTAGAGGACAAAGCTGAAAAATCCTCACAGGCACTACTATGGGACAGATTTATTATGTGGTGTAAAAAAATGGCAGAATAATTTGCCACATATTTCCAGGCACCGACATGTAAAAAAGGAATTTTTTTTACCAGCTTTTTCTTTGAGCAACTTTTGCCGGAACTTACTTACAGAGTCAAATCTGTAACACCTTGATAAATTTGCTATTTCATTTGCACAGCTTTTTACACCTTTTTTTTATGTATTTCCTTTTGCACAGCATAATAAATATGTCCCTAAGTGTTTACAAAAGACACAATGAATAGATGCCTCTAAATCCAAACAAGATCAAGTTTCCATGGAAGCGGGGTTCTGTGATTTTCGTACCATGTTTAGCAGATTGCATTTGCTAGCCTACTCTTTTACATGTGTTCATTTAGTTGGGCTTCAGTTGCATAAAGATCTTGCAAAAATAAGTATACACTTGATTCTACAGATCAAAAGGAAACCATTATTATCTGCTTTTGCTGCAGGGACTACGTCCACCCTATCCAACCCCTTCCTCACTTAGTTTAAATGTGAATTTATGGATTCTGGGGCTCTACTTTTCAGAATTTCTGTGCATCACCCACTATGTAAAGCAGGAGGACTTCAAGTCCTAGAATCTATGAATTCACAATGGATCCTCTGGGCCAACCATTTTATTATACACTGGGGCCTACAGAGGTCCATCCAACATGAACCACATCAGTGTGCCTATGCGGTGATTGTTCACCAGGATTTTCATACCGGATTATTATGTTATTGTGATGACCATTTACCACACACACTTTTGCCTCTTTTCCCCTTCAGCTGTTACTCAGACTCATAATACCGCCTCTCTCTCCATTCATTGGTATGGGGTTGTTAAAGGCATATTTATCAAAGTTCAACCTTTTGATAATTACACCTTTAAAAATCTCATAGAAATGAATGGAGAGAGGCGCTATTTCATGCTAGCGGACTGTGGCGATCTGCAACTTCACTCTTTGATAAATATACCCGATGGTGAGGAGAAGAACTGCTTTCTCTGGATCCTGATGTGTGAATGAAAGTAGAGAAACTAGAGATGGTAAGTGATGTGTAAATTTGACATTTTCCTTTTAAAATACCTTTATGTATTATTGTGTAATCTTACTACATTTCCCATAATTCTTTTCACTTTAAATGTACCATCACCATCATTTTTCTATATTGAAGGCACTGTTCTATTGAGAGAGACGCAAACTAGATTTTCTCTTCCCACAATAAAGCTGAATGGTGCCCATATTGAGATCTGCAAAAGGTGGGCCAAAACATTTAGCCCAGGCAATGATCGTGTACCCATGGGGCAAGAAGTGTGCATGTGATCAGGTGCTGTCATTTCCAAATGAAATTGAGGATGACTTTTTTGGCCCCAGGCCAATATGTAGCCTACCTGGCTAAAATGGGAGCGATAGTATGGCCACTTATTGTTTATTCAATCCAAAAGGCAAGCATTTTGACTGCTTCTACTCTTATGTATACTTGTAAACATCCAAATGAAGGAATATTCTTTGCATAACAATCTGCTTATATGTGTATTTGAGATCACATATTACTTTCAAATACACTTATAAAAATTCTTGTCCAGGGGCAGGTAGGCATGAACCCTACTAAAGTAGGCTGTTGTCCTGACTTGAGCAAAATTTTATTTGTCTAGTAACCTTTATTAAAAGCCAGGAAGAATTTTACATTGTTATTACCTATTACTATTAAAGGGCCACTTTACGTATAATTTCCTTTTTATAGCTCTAGGTAAGCTGTCATTGCCTCTTGGCCAAACAGGCCACAAACCTATAACCTCACATACCCATCCTGTTTGTATCAATAAATTCCCTTAATAAAATAGGTTCCCAGCAATATACAGTTTGAGGTGAATGTGTATTCCTAGAAGCCAAACCTGAAACT
Organism: Xenopus laevis; assembly: GCF_017654675.1. Classification (NCBI taxonomy): domain Eukaryota; kingdom Metazoa; phylum Chordata; class Amphibia; order Anura; family Pipidae; genus Xenopus; species Xenopus laevis. Next base: position 31,731,348 of record NC_054387.1, read on the forward strand.
AAGAAGAGCGTGCAACTGTAGCAAAATGACACCAAGGACACTTTTTTAATGAATTATAGCTTTTATTAAAGAATTTTCTGTAAATAAAAATGGGGTGCAAGCCATCAACACACGGTAAAAAGATGAACTAATTTAATAAGATTAATTAGTTCTCAAGCTATATCTTTATAGTAAGTAAGTTATGTTGAAAGAATTCAATTCAAATAACCTTTTAATTATTTTTAACCTGCCTAACTGCCAGTTGATCAAGAGGAAGGCAAAAAACCCCATCTGAAGCCTCTACAATTTGCCTTAGAGGGAGAAAAAATTCCTTCCTGACTCCAAAATGGCAATCGGACTAGTCCCTGGATCAACTTGGACTATGAGCTATTCTGAGAATGCAAGGTCCAGACTCTCTACAACACTTCATTACTTTACATTACAATTTCTATTCATATACCAGTCTTTAATTTAAACCACTCCTGGTTGCTAAGGTGATGTTACCCCTAGCAACCAGATAACTGCTGAAAAGAGATACAAAGGGGTCCCTGTTAGTGTTAGTTGCCTACTGATATTACAGTATCACTGGTACACAAATTTAGATATTTTTGTTCTTCTTTGTTCATTCTTCTTCGTGCTCCTATCAGCAGAAAACTGCACCGGCCCGGGGTTATTCCAGCGAGCACCACGGAGTGATCTTCTTCTGGCTTCTTCTTTCTTCAGGCAGCTGCACATGCACATTAGAGTGAAAAGCCGAACTTTAACTAAAAAGTTGGCTTTTTCATTCTACTGCGCATGTGTCTGCCCTGGGAAATTTGAAGAAAGAAGCTGGAAGAGAAGCGATCCGTGCTGCTCGATAGAATAACCCCAGGCTGGTGCAGTTTTCTGCTGATAGGAGCACAGGCCCAGGGTCTCAGGTAAGTAAATACCTTCACTTGGGGTTGCCTAACATTTGGGGGCACCCCCAAGTGCTAAACAACTTCCCTTCTCCTTAAACAATACCTAATATTCATATAATCAAAAAAGGTAAATTAATCTTATAAACGCCTATAGAATAATATACTTTTTTTTAAAACCTGTTGAAGGAAAAATCAGTCCCTAATCCTAAATTCTAACAAAACCATCTGTAAATTACATCTGTTGAAGGAAAATCAGCCCCTAATCCTAAATTCTAACAAAACCATCTGTAAATTATGTTATACTATTTCAAATATTTATTGCATAACCACATAAATATTAAAATGTACTTACATGTAAATAAATCCTGTGGGAAATAAATGATAATCATTTTAAAAAATAAAACATTCAAGTCTTCACTAAACTCCTATAGAATACTATACCTTTTTTTTTAACACCTGTTGAAGGAAAAGTCAGTCCCTAATCTTAAATTCTAACAAAACCTGTTGAAGGAAAAGTCAGTCCCTAATCTTAAATTCTAGCAAAACCATCTGTAAATGATGTTATACTACATACACATACATATTAAAATATATACTTAAAGGGCACCTATCACAGCCAAAATCAAACACATATTAACAATCTGACCAGTACAACCTAAACATGTCTAATCAAACTACATATATAGTTGTTTTTTGTTGTTTTTTTTTTTTTAAAAAATGCAGGTTTTAAAAAAATCCCTTCACTGAGGGAGGCCATACTGTGGCTATAATATGCACTGACTACCCAGAATGCCTTGTTTTAGTAAACTCCTCCACTAGAAGTATCACAAGATTTCCCTATGCTTGCCTCAGCTAGAATTGCAGTGGAGAACTTTGACATAGTGTCTTTACTTAGTAAATGATTTTAGCTATGATTGGTGCCCTTTAAATGTAAACTAATCCTATAGGAAATAAACGATAATCATTTTATATATATAATGAATATCTATGTAATAAATAATAAAAGATTCAAGTCTTAACAAGGCCTAATATCATTAATATCATATAATCATGCTAATGGAATCATACATTTCTATAGAATACTATACTTTTTGCAATGTTGAAACCTTATGTTAAACTTATCTACAGCCAGGCTATTGCAGCACATGGCTTCTGGACATTTGATGGAATTGGCTGTTTTGTTGTCAAGTGAGTATGGTTCAGCCCACTGCATACTCCTGCCAGGTGGGATTCAGGAAGGAAAACTCTTGAAGGATGTTGATATTGCTGTATCCATTCTCTAAAGATAACGAGAGCTCTTCAGAAGATGCACCGAGGTTCTCAGATGATGGCTACAAACAAAGCACAAACTTGTTTGGACACAAAATAACAGATTATCTGCAGTGTTTATTCTTTCTTTTTTTTCTTTAATTTTGCAATAGGTCAAAGTTTTTAAAAAAACTCATGTACCGCTGTATGATGGATAAAGGTAGAAGTGTTCTATGATATTACGGTTTTTATCTTAAGGGAAGGCTGTTACAAAAATGTAATTCTAAGTGTAGCAGGAACTTACCACTTGAGGCTGGATAGGGGGCTTTAACCTCTGCCTTTCCAGCTCCACCCAGTCTACAGATGCAAAGAAAGGGTGTTTCCTGATATTGCCGTTGGTGCCAAGTCGGTGTAGTGGATTTTTCTTCAAGAGCTAAAGAAAAGAAAAAAAGTGCTGCAATTAACTGACATACCGGTAAGTAAATATAAAATCCTACCCTTAGATTGAATTAAAATATACAGCTGTCCTTGTGCTTCATAAACATGTCTAGTTCCCTCAGTTCCTTAATCTCTTTTTCATACTCAACTAGAGGAACAGCTGTTGCCCCAAAGGGTTTCCATGGCCATTAGCTCAGCCAGGAAGCCACACATTATTTGTACAATATAATTATATCATATATATTTTACAATATTCTAGTATTTATTCTATAAATAATTATCAAATACGAATTCCCACCTTTTTCAGTAGATTCCTAAGTCTTCCACTAAGCCACTCAGGGTATTTGGGCTTCTCACTGATCGTTGACTCTTTTACCATTGTTCGGACACGACCATTGTAGAATGGAGATCTGCCTGTGGCCATTCGGTATAAAATAACACCAAGCGACCACCAGTCTACAGCTGCGTTGTACTCCTCCATTAACATTACCTTGGGGGGAAAAAAGAATAGTTAATAACCAAACAGGCATTTCTTAAATGTATCCATGTTTGTGTAAATTAAATCTAATTAAACTACTTAAATGTATCCAAAAGTATATGTGTTTTCTATCTCAGAAACTGTTACTTTGCTCTGGTTTCTTACCTCTGGAGCCATATAGCCGTAGGTTCCAACAAGGCCTCTGGTTGTTCTTTCGCCGAACATGTTGTGAACAGCAAATCCAAAATCACATATTTTAATGTGTCCATGTCCGTCCAACAGGATGTTTGCTGGTTTGATGTCACTATAATAAAAGGATGAGCAAGAATTGGCAAACAAATAAATTGGCACCCCCATGTTTTGGACTTTATTTGTCCTCTGATAAGAATAACTAAATTGCTGCAAGCTTAAAGAGATACTGACACCTGAAATTTTTTTTTTTTTTACATCTATTATAATATTGGCTTTGCAAGCTACTTCTAACTTTGCCATAAAGTATTTGTATGATGCTTTTACATTACCTGTCTGATCCCCCATGTTCCTGTATGAGGGGGCTGCCATATTTGTGCAGCAGGAGTCCATTAGCATTAGAAACTGTAACTAACAGGCTGAGATGGGACAGTCAGGTTGGCAAAGTCAGAGTGTCAGAGAGTCAGGCTTAGGAACTTCAACTAACAATTATATACAAAAACAAACCTCTCAGCAAAAAATGATCAAGATGACCTATAGGTAACATTTAATTTACATTCATATGCTAAAATTCATTTTTAAGTGTCAGTATCACTTTAAGTGACCCATGTCTCAAAATGTCTTGCAACATAGGCTTTTTACCGCCTTACAAAAATAAAAGGAAACTGTCTATAAACTCATTAGAGGTGAGACTGGTTTACTAACCGATGAACAATGCCTTTCGAATGAAGGTACTGTAGACCGCAAACAATCTCTGCTGCGTAGAACCTTAATAGAAGAACATACATTTTTGTTAGTTATAGATATAAGCACACTTGCAAAATTAGTTTTTTTTATTTTGTGTTTTTTTTAAATGATTTGCCATTGTGTTCTGTCTCCAAACTAGAATTTAAATTGCTGATTACTTTGGCTCAATGACACCAGCACTGAAGAAGAATATTCATAGGAAGATTATTATTTTGTATTATTAGTAAACAATGTAGCAAATGCAACTTAAATAGAATATATAGAGTAAATAATGTAGTTTAAATAATATAAGTACACTAGTTTCACTGCACACTGCTTTGCCCCCATTTCTTTTAATGGATGTTGCACAGAGCTCAATGTGTGATTTATGTTTTACCCACGATAATGTGGTTAATATTTAATTGCATACAAAAGTATGCACTTGTTTGGGTGTAAAATCTAATTTTTAGAGTCCCATGAGTAGAAAATACCTATAATGTGAATGACTTCACTACTGTTGTATACTGTAGTTACTATAAGACTTACATAACGGCGCTTGACGAAAAGCGTCCATTTTCCATCAAAGCTTCAAGGTTTCCCCCGCTGGCATACTCCAGAACAAAGAAGGCTTTCATCTAGTTAAAAAGACATATAATAATAATAAGCTGAAATATGAGCAAAATAATGGGTATCACATAACATCTATTAATTATGGGTATGGCACAAAGATGTACAAAATTTGCAAAATCAAGTTGCAGTCCCTATACTATAAAACTGTTGCATAAATAGACTTTAGGGATCATTTAACTAAGCACTTTTGTGTCCTGGGAGTGCTGCAGTCAGCATCTCACAATGAGCAGAGACGTACAGTAATATGGAAACAGCAGAATACAGTTTAAAAAGTGCAACAAAATGGCCAATGGCGGCCTTTTTGCACTGTGCACTTTAGCCTTCTGCTAAGTAAATGATCTCTATTCTTCCTTAGTTTTTGAGATCATTTGTAAAGTGCTCCCTTGAGATAAATTTAGCAAAGTTTTGCTGAAACACTGTCCTAATAAAGACTGCCAACCCTGACACCATCTTGTACCTCTGACTGGAATGCTGCGTAGGCGTGGCAAAGAAAAGGGCTTCCTTCAGCAATCCTTAGGGCATGATGTTCCTCCATGATCTCCGGCCTTTTCTTCATGATTTTAATTGCTACAAGTTGATTGCTTTTGATGAATGAAGCCAACATCACCTGAGAATAGATTAAAGAGAGTAAGTATTATTGAGCCAGTTGTAGTGACAGTAGTAATAGAATGCAGGAGCTCAATGGTCAAATAAAAAAATACAATTAAATGTGAATCTAAAATACATAGTAACATACATAGTAAGATAGGTTGAAAAAAGACACGTCCATCAAGTTCAACCTTTTTACTTTAACCTGCCTATCCGCCAGTTGATCCAGAGGAAGGCAAAAAACGCATCTGAAGCCTCTCCAATTTGCCTCAGAGGGGGAAAAATTCCTTTGTGACTCCAAAATGGCAATCGGACTAGTCCCTGGATCAACTTGTACTATGAGCTATCTCCCATAACCCTGTATTCCTTCACTTGCTAAAAAGCTATCCAACCCCTTCCTAAAGCTATCTAATGTATCAGCCCGTACAACTGATTCAGGGAGAGAATTCCACATCTTCACAGCTCTCACTGTAAAAAAACCCTTCCCAATATTTAGGCGGAACCTCTTTTCTTCTAATCGGAATGGGTGACCTTGTGTCAGCTTGAAAGACCTACTGGTAAATAAGCATTAGAGACATTATTATATGATCCCCTTATATATTAATACATAGTTATCATATCTCCCCTTAAGCGCCTCTTCTCCAGTGTGAACATCCCCAATGTGGCCAGTCTTTACTCATAGCTAAGATTTTCCATGCCTTTTACCAGCTTAGTTGCCCTTCTCTGTACCATCTCTAATACAATAATGTCCTGTTTGAGTGATGGGGGCCAAAACTGTACGGCATATTCTAGATGGGGCCTTACCAGTGCTCTATAAAGTGTAAGAATGACCCCCTCCTCCCGTGAAGCGATGCCCCTTTTAATACAGCTCAAGACCTTATTTGCCCTTGATGCTGCTGACTGGCATTGCTTGCTACAGCCAAGTTTATCATCTACAAGGACTCCAAGGTCCTTTTCCATAATGGATTTGCCTTGTGCAGTCCCACTAAGGGTATAAGTGGCTTGGATATTTTTACATCCCAGGTGCATGACTTTACATTTATCAACATTGAATCTCATTTGCCACTTAGCTGCCCAGTTTGTCAAGATCCTGTTGCAAGGATGCCACATCCTGGATGAAATTAATTGGGCTGGATAGTTTTGTGTTATCTGCAAACACTGATACATTACTTACAATACCCTCCCCTAAGTCATTAATGAACAAGTTAAATAAAAGTTGACCCAATACAGAGCCCTGAGGGACCCCACTAAGAACCTTACTCCAAGCACAGAATGTACCATTAACAACCACCCTCTGTACACGATGGCCATCTCCCATTAAGTCAGTTATAATTCTTTAATTTTACAGTACCTTGTACTTGATTCTAACTAAGCTGCATGAATCCATATTGATGACACAACAATCCTTTAAGGTTTTTTTTATTGTTTAATGTTTTAATATGCCCCATATCTCAGAACTGTCAACGTGTCTCACACAGGGTGAACTACATTTATACTTTAGAATCATGACACAGACAGGATTATTTAATACCCCACGCTCCATAATATTGTAACAATAGATAAGCTTAGATAAAGACATATCCATCAATTTCACTTTTTATTTTTATAAATGAATATTATAAATAATATATTACTCACATTGCCAAAACTGCCTTGTCCAAGCTTCTTGAGGAGTTTATAACTCCTTATCTGCAGTGGGGCTGGTCTCCTGACTCGAGCCCGTCGCTTCTTCCTCCTGCCGCCTCCTCCTGGGGAGAAAAATTTGATTAACACCCGTACTAAAATTGTGTAAAAAATATACATCAAATATAAAAAAAATTGTATAGGTATGGGATCTTTTATCCAGAAACCAGTTATCCAGAAAGCTCTGAATTACGGAAAGGCCGTCTTCCATAGACTCCATTTTATCTACATCAAAATTTTGAAAAACGATTTCCTTGTACTTGATCCAAACCAAGATATTAATCTTTACTGGAAGCAAAACCAGCATGTTGTGTTTATTTTTGCATGATTTTCTAGTAGACTTAAGACATGAATATCAAAAGTATGGAAAAAAACATTTTCTGGAAAAACCCCAGTTCCTGAGCATTCTTGATAACAGGTCCCATACCTGTAATAGTGATGGCTTTAGTTTTATGAATCAGGACAAGCCTGTAGTGTTTTCCGTCCATACCTGTGGTGGCCATTTCCATATGGAGCATTTCTAAAAAGGGTGAGTTTTCTATTAATAGTTTTTGAGAAACTGTTTAGTAAACCCCCAAAGTAGATTTGTTCATAACCAAAATCTCCCATTCAACATTACTAATATTGTTCTTTTTCTCAATATAAAAAAACAGATACCCATCATATTCAAGATCAGGCCCAATTCTTCATATACATCAAGTGCTATATATATATGCTGGTTAAGAACTTACAACCCCATCCCTAAAGGATTCACTTATCTTAGTGCCTTTGCAAGGGTTATTAGACATTGTGTTTTGGTGTACAGACTTAGCATTTAAACTGTTCATTGGTTGCTAGGTGTTAAGTAGCATAGCAACCAGGGAGTACGATTAATAAAAGAGGGGCTGAAAAGAAAATGAGTTGAAAATAAAACATAAACAATCACAAATATGATAAACCTGAAGCCTTGCATTCTGTTTTTGGTTGCTGGGGTGAGTAGTGCTAGAAAGGCCTAGATTCGGAAGGGTAATAAAGCAAAAGCATGCATGATAAATAACAACTGAAAAGTTGTTTAGAATAGGCCCGTCTGTAACATTCTTTAAGCGATGGCCTGCATATTTTTAAGACATTATGTTTAAAGTTGCTGGGGTGAGTTATGCATGACAACCCAAGTGCATGATAGAAAGGACTAGAATTGGAAGGTTAATGCAAAAAACCTGCAAAATAAGTAAACACCAATTGAAAAGTTAGTCAAATTGTATAAGTGGCCTGCATGGTTTTAAGACATTCTGTTTATGGTTGCTCGGGTGAGTTATGCATGGCAACCAAAGTGCAGGCTGGAAAGGGCTAGAATTGGAAGGGTGATAATGCAAAAAACATGTGAAATATATGATAAAGACCAATTGAAAAGTTGTTAACGAGTCAAATTGAATAAGTGGCCTGCATATTTTCAAGACATTCTGTTTACTGTTGCTGAGGTAAGTAGTGCACGGCAACCAAAGTTCAGGCTGGAATGGGCTAGAATTGGGAGGGTAATAATGCAAAAAAAATGCGAAATAAATAATAAAAGATCAATAAAAAGATAAATAAAAAGTTGTTTGGGATAGCCAATCTATAACATTCTTAAAGTGAATGAAGAGTCAGATTGTGTAAGTGGCCTGCATATTTTTAAGACATTCTATTTATGGTTGCTGGGGTGAGTTATGCATGGCAACTAAAGAGCATGTTAGATAGGGCTAGAATCGGAAGGTTAATAATGCAAAAAACATGCAAAATAAATAAAAGTTGTTTAGACTAGCCCCATCTTTAACATTCTTAAAGTGGCTTGCATATTTTTAAGACATTCTGTTTATGGTTGCTTGGGTGAGTTATGCATAGCAACCAAAGTGCAGACTGAAAAGGGTTATAATTGTGGGTAATAATGCAAAAAACATGCAAAACAAATAATAACGATCAATTGAAATATTGTTTAGAATAGGCCTATCAATAAAAAGATAAAATAAAAAGTTGTTTGGAATAGCCAATCTATAACATTCTTAAAGTGAATAAAGAGTCAAATTGTATAAGTGGCCTGCATATTTTTAAGACATTCTTTTTATGATTGCTGGGGTGAGTTATGCATGGCAAGCAAAGTGCAGGCTGGAAAGGGTTAGAATTGGAAATGTAATAATGCAAAAAAAACATGCAAAATACATGAAGACCAACTGAAAAGTTATAACTTTTTTGAAGTAAAGAAAAGTGTCAAATTGTATAAGTGGTCTGCATATTTTTGAGAACCAAAGTGTAGGCTGGAAAGAGATAGTTTTGATGGTTAATAATGCAAAACATAAGCAAAATAAATAATAAAGACCAAATTGAAAGTAGTTTAGAATAGGCTTGTCTATATCATTCTAAAAGTTAATAAAGAGTCAAATTGTATAAGTGGCCTGCATATTTTTAAGACGTTTTCTTTACGGTTGCTGGGGTGAGTTATGCATGACAACCAAAGTGCAGGCTGGAAAGGGCTAGAATTAGAAGGGTAACAATGCAAAATAAATAATAAAGACCAATTGAAAAGTTGTTTAGATTATGCCTGTCTATAACATTCTTAAAGTTAATAAAGAGTCAAATTGTATAAGTGGCCTGCATATTGCAAGACATTTTCTTTACGGTTGCTGGGGTGAGTTATACATGGCAACCAAAGTGCAGGCTGGAAAGGGCTAGAATTAGAAGGGTAATAATGCAAAATAAATAATAAAGACCATTTGAAAAGTTGTTTAGAATAGGCCTGTCTATAACATTCTTAAAGTTATTAGTCAAATTGTATAAGTGGCCTGCATATTTTTGAGACTTTCTGTTTACGGTTGCTGGCGTGAATAATGCATGGCAACCAAAGTACAGGTTGGAACTGGAAGGCCAATAATGCAAAAAAAAAAAGAACATGCAAAATAAATAATAAAGACCAACTGAAAAGTTGTTTAGAAAAGATCTGTCTATAACATTCTCAAAGTGAATAAAGAGACAAATTGTATAAGTGGCCTGCATGTTTTTAAGACATTCTGTTTATGGTTGTTTGGGTGAGTTATGCATGGCAACCAAAGTGCAGGCTGGAAAGGGCTAGAATTGGAAGGGTAATAATGCAAAAAACGTGAAATAAATGATAAAGACCAATTGAAAAGTTGTTTAACAAGAGTCAAATTTTATAAGTGGCCTGCATATTTTTAAGACATTCTGTTTATGGTTGCTGGGGTGATTTATGCATGGCAACCAAAGTGCATGCTAGAATTGGAAGGGTAATAATGCTAAGAACATGCAAAATAAATTATAAAGACCAGTTGAAAAGTTGTTTAGAAAGGATCTGTCTATAATATTCTCAAAGTGAATAAAGAGTCAAATTGTATGAGTGGCTTGAATATTTTTAAGACATTCTGTTTACTGTTGCTGAGGAAAGTAATGCACGGCAACCAAAGTGCAGGCTGGAAAAGGCTAGAATTGGGAGGGTAATAATGCAAAAAGATATGTGAAATAAATAATAAAGATAAATTGAAAAGTTGTTTGGAATAGCCAATCTATAACATTCTTAAAGTGAATAAAGATTCAGATTATGTAAGTGGCCTGCATATTTTTAAGACGTTCTATTTATGGTTGCTGTGGTGAGTTATGCATGGCAACTAAAGTGCATGTTAGATAGGGCTAGAATCGGAAGGTTAATAATGCAAAAAACATGCAAAATAAATAATGAAGACCAATTGAAAAGTTGTTTAGAATAGCCCCATCTATCACATTCTTAAAGTGGCTTGCATATTTTTAAGACATTCTGTTTATAGCCAATCTATAACATTCTTAAAGTGAATAAAGATTCAGATTATGTAAGTGGCCTGCATATTTTTAAGACATTCTATTTATGGTTGCTGTGGTGAGTTATGCATGGCAACCAAAGTGCAGACTGAAAAGGGTTATAATTGTGGGTAATAATGCAAAAAACATGCGAAACAAATAATAAGATCAATTGAAATATTGTTTAGAATAGGCCTATCAATAAAAAGATAAAATAAAAAGTTGTTTGGAATAGCCAATCTATAACATTCTTAAAGTGAATAAAGAGACAAATTGTATAAGTGGCCTGCATATTTTTAAGACATTCTTTTTATGATTGCTGGGGTGAGTTATGCATGGCAACTAAAGTGCAGGCTGGAAAGGGTTAGAATTGGAAATGTAATAATGCAAAAAAACATGCAAAATAAATGAAGACCAACTGAAAAGTTATAATGTTTTTAAAGTAAAGAAAAGTGTCAAATTGTATAAATGGCCTGCATGTTTTTAAGACATTCTGTTTACAGTTGCTGGGGTGACTAATGCATGGCAACCGATGTGTAGGCTGGAAAGGGCTAAAATGTAGTGATGTGTGGGCCGGCCCGATACCCGCGGGTTTACCTGCGGGTCTGGTGGGTTCGGGCTGATCCAGCAGACCGTTTGCGGGCGGGTCCGGGTTGAGCTCTATTTCCTGCTCTCCCTGCCCACCACCTTGAACTGCCGGCTTCATTTTTTAAAGATGACGCTTGTTTCCCCCTGTCCCTTTTGTGCCATCGTCGGTGGGGCGGCATGGGTCTAAAAATGGAAGTCAGGTGGAGGGAGGGCGACTTAGGGTCAGTGCGGGTCGTGTTTTACCTGACCTGCACATCACTAGTAAAATTGGAAGGGTAATAATGCAAAAGACATGCAAAATAAATAATGAAGCCCAATTGAAAAGCTGTTTGGAATAGCCCCATCTCTAACATTCTTAAAGTTAATAAAGACATTTTCTTTACGGTTGCTGGGGTGAGTTATGCATGGCAACCAAAGTGCAGGCTGGAAAGGGCTAGAATTAGAAGGTTAACAATGCAAAATAAAGACCAATTGAAACGTTGTTTAGAATATGCCTGTCTATAACATTCTTAAAGTTAATAAAGAATCAAATTGTATAAGTGGCCTGCATATTTTTAAGACATTCTCTTTACGTTTGCTGGGTTGGGTTAGAAAGAGCTAGCTTTGAAGGTTAATAATGCAAAAAATATGCAAAATAAATAATAAAGACCAATTGAATAGTTGTTTAGAATATGTCTGTCTATTCTTAAAGTTAATAAAGAGTCAAATTGTATAAGTGGCCTGCATATTTTTAAGACATTTTCTTTACGGTTGCTGGGGTGAGTTATGCATGGCGACCAAAGTGCAGGCTGGAAAGGGCTAGAATTAGAAGGGTAGTAATGCAAAATAAATAATAAAGACCATTTGAAAAGTTATTTAGAATAGGCCGTCTATAACATTCTTAAAGTTAATAAAGAGTAAAATTGTATAAGTGGCCTGCATATTTTTGAGACTTTCTGTTTACGGTTGCTGGGGTGAATAATGCATGGCAACCAAAGTGCAGGTTGGAAATGGAAGGCTAATAATGCAAAAAAAAAAAAACATGCAAAATAAATAATAAAGACCAATTGAAAAGTTGTTTAGAGTAGTCCAGTCTATAACATTCTTAAAGTTAATAAAGAGTCAAATTGTATAAGTGGCCTGCGTATTTTTAAGATGTTTCTTTACGGTTGCTGGGGTGATTTATGCATGGCAACCAAAGTGCAGGCTGGAAAGGGCTTGAGTTAGAAGGGTAATAATGCAAAACACATGCAAAATAAATAATAAAGACTAATTGAAAAGTTGTTTAGAATATGCCTGTCTATACCATTTTTAAAGTGAATAAAGAGTCAAATTGTATAAGTGGCATGTATATGTTTTTAAGACAATCTGCTTACAGTTGTTGGGGTGAATAATGCATGGCAACCAAAGTGCAGGCTAGAATTAGAAGGGCAAGGGCAAAATTCAATATACACTTTGAAATCACTAAGAAACATATGACGAGCAACCATAAAAGCACACAAATTGAAATGTGGTGTTTAGTCTTAGAGCAATAATGCAACATGTGAGTGAGCCCCCGATAAGTGCACATAATATTCTATGTGTATACATGCCAGGCATCTGCAAGCCCATGGGCAATCTACATATATCAGCTTTGCTGAAACACCACAGCCCACATTCCTGATCTTGCAAAGACTTTTTTTTGTTGTGTCCCAGGAAGGGTTTTAAAATAGTGGCTTGTTTATTTATTGGGGCTGCCGAGACCCAGCACTGCCATCAGTGATTCAGCAAGGGGAGCCGAAAGTGGGAGGCCTCTATAGCCCCTTCATTAGGGAACTGTCTGTGGGTAGGAGTTTAGGAGGTAGAAGCAAATTATAAAATGCCTAAATTCCAGGAGGCAAACCTTCAGTAGGTTGAATGCATGAACTACACTCATATACTACAGCCAGCTAGCAAATATATAAGGCAGTTCTAATTATAAAGTTACTTTATCAGTGAAATGTAACTTCAAATTTTCTACAGAGGTGTAAAACACTCCTTAAATCCACTTTTTGGCTGAAACTCTCCTATAGCTGTGAGCTGTCTTATGCTCAGGCTAGCACGTGACAGTTAAACTGTTAAATCTGATGCAGCTCTATAATATTTCTGTACCCCTAGCCCATAAATTAAATATAAAACCTATAGAGAAGACAAACTAGGTCTACCAAAGCTTTCTGTGTGATCAAAGGTCAATGGAATATTTATACAGAACCATCATTCTTTAAACATTGCTTGTCATAGTATTAAAATGTTTCAAAACTACTTATGAACTTGCCTCTTCACTATAAGTCTTTGTGTTAATATGATTGAAACATGAAAATGTACTGGGTTTGTAGGTATTATGGAAGGAGGACAGTTTTAAAACAAACCCTATGATTTATGCTTAGCTGGGGATTTGCTACCGTTGCCATTGACTAACCTGAATGGTTGGACTTTATGCCAGTCTCTTCATTTGGTGTCTAGTAACCCATATAAACCCATCAGCAAGTAGCACATATTGTCTATTTAAAAGCAAATATCAAATTGGTTGCTGTAGGTAATTGGACAGGATGCAAAGAAAGAAATTGGCAAATTAGATAAAAAGCCTGTCATTAATATTTACTAGGCTGGGTCATTTGGCTTACAGAGGAGGAACCCTGGGCAGAAATATCAAGGTTCCTAGATGGACCCAGCTAGACATAAAATTTGCATGGATTTTGTGTTCAAAGGAGAAAATTCTCTGTAATGTACTTATCACATATTTAGCAGATATATATAGTCGGTCATAAACACACACCCCTGTAGAACACTTATTTAGACACTTTACAAATATAATTGGTAGCCAGCCATAAACTGCTTCTCATTACCTTTCACATTCTCTGGACTTCTTGGTCTTTTCTGAAGTCTCTCCTGACTCCTCATGTCGGCCATCTCTACTCTCCTCCAAAATAATCAAGTTTTTAAAGTTTTTCTCCGTAAATCGCTCTGTAAATTCGCTTTTGACTGAGACAGTCTCCTCAAAGCTGCTGCTTTCACCAACACTCTCCTCTCAACTGTCAATAACTGTCTCTTTCTCCCCTAGCTTTGAACTGTCTCACGCTCAGATTGTCTAGCATGAGACAGTTAAACTTCAATCTGATTCAGCTCAATAATATTGCAATGCCACTAGCCCATAATTGAAACATAAAACATATAGGGAAGACAAACTAGGCCTACCAAAGTTTTCTGTGTAATCAAAAGTAGATGAAATGTTTATACAGAACAACCATTCCTTGAGCATTCCTTGTAACTGTATTAGAATGAGCAGAAAGAGGAGAAAAGAACTGACCAAATAATTGCACCTTCCCATCTATTACATCCGAAACCTCATGTGTATGATGTTAAAATGTAACCTTTAATAAATAATTGATATAAAAAGTCCAGTGTGAATCATTTAAAATGAGGGTTAGGAGTAGTGATGGGTGAATAAATTTGCCTAGCACGAATTCATGGTGAATTTCCATGTTTTGCCACCAGCGAATAAATTTGCGAATCTCCAGAGAAATTTTGGCGGTATCAAAAAGTTTTGTCGCAGCAGAAAAGTCGCTCATGTCAAAATTGCCGTGCGTTAACACTATTCAGACGCCCATTGTCTTTAATGCCTACATCGAAATTGACGCAATCAGCTTTTCGGACGTGTGTCCAAAATTTAAAATGTTTTTGCTGTTTCGCAAATTTCGCTGGAAATTAGCTAATTTTTTGGCAGAAATTCACCCATCACTAGTTAGTAGCAGGGGGACGGAATAACTGCGCTTTGGACTGATCATAATAAAAAGTGCATTGCATTTTGGAAGAAGAACACTGCATCATGCTGTGGGGCTGTGTGGCTAGTTCAGGGACTGGGGCCCTTGTTAAAGTCGAGGGTCGGATGAATTCAATATCAACAAATTCTTCAGGATAATGTTCAAGCATCAGTTCCGCAGGGGTTGGATATTCCAACAAGACAATCACCCTAAACACACTTCGAAGGCATTTATGCAGAGGGAGAAGTACAATATTCTGGAATGGCCGTCACAGTCCCCCATCTTGAATATCATCGAAAATCTACTGGATTATTTGAAGCAGGCTGGCTATGCTCCACAGCCATCAAATTTAACTGAACTGGAGAGATTTTGTATGGACGAATAGTCAAAAATACCGCCATCCAGAATCCAGACTCATCAAAGGCTACAGGAGGCGTCTATAGGCTGTTACATTTGCAAAAGAAGGCTCAACTAAGTATTGATGTAATATCTGTTGGGGTGCCCAAATTTATGCACCTGTCTAATTTTGTTATGATGCATATTGCATATTGTCTGTTAATCCATTAAACTTTGTCACTGCTGAAATACTATTGTTTTCATATGTTAAAATGAAGTTGCTACTTTGAAAGCAAGAGGGGTTCCCAAACTTTTTCACATGACCGTATGTTGTTGTTTATCCTTATTAATAACATTGGCATCAAGTATAATTTTTACAGTCAGGTGCCTGGTATGGAGAACTGCAAACAAAACTACACTTAATATTCCAGGTGGGGCCTTACCAGTTCTTTTTAAAGTGGGGAAAAATACCCTCTTGTCCTGTGAATCTATATCCCTTTTAATATGTTGCTAACCTTTCCTGTTGCTGATTGCACAGGATTTTCCTAATGTAGCTCCATTAAGCATATAAGTGGCTTGCAAATATCGGTATGAGATCCGGAAACCCGTTATCCAGAAAGCTCTGAATTATGAAAAGGCTGTCTTCCTTATACTCCATTTTATCCAAATAATCCACATTTTTACAAATGAATCTCTGTAATAATAAAACAGTAGCTTGTACTTGATCCCAATTAAGATATGATTAATCCTTATTGGACACAAAACCAGCCTATTGGGTTTATTTAGGGGCAGATTCATTAAGGGTCGAATTTCGAAGTTAAAAATACTTTGAAATTCGACCCTCGAATTGAAATCCTTCGACTTCGAATATCGAAGTCGAAGGATTTAGCGCTAATCCTGCGATCGATCGAAGGATTTTTCGTTCGATCGAACAATTAAATCCTTCGAATCGAACGATTCGAAGGATTTTAATCCAACGATCGAAGGAAAATCCTTCGATCAAAAAAAGGTTAGCAAACCTATGGGGACCTTCCCCATAGGCTAACATTGACTTCGGTAGGTTTTATCTGCCGAAGTAGGGGGTCGAAGTTTTTTTTAAAGGGAAAGTACTTCGACTATCGAATAGTCGAACGATTTTTACTTCGATTCGTTCGATTTCGTTCGAATTCGAACGAATTTAACCAATTCGATGGTCGAAGTACCCAAAAAATACTTCGAAATTCGAATTTTTTTCATTCGAATCCTTCACTCGAAGTTAGTGAATCTGCCCCTTAATGTTTAGATGATTTTCTAGTAGACTTACGGAATGACGATTCAAATTCTTGAAATATCCATTATCCAGAAAACTCTAGGTCCAGAGCATTCTGCATAATGGGTTCCATACCTCTACTTAAAGGCCACATGACTTTATTTGGCCATTAAACTACTCTCTGACTATTAATCTCCATATATTTCACATTAGGGGATGTGACGAGTAAAAGGCTGGGGTTTTTTTCTGCAGCTTCATGAAAAGGCCCCTGTGTTATAAAATAAAACGTGAGAGTTTGTAAATTCCATCTGGCCTAACAAAGAGTTTTTTATGAAGACAGGTTAGCTGGCTCCTGATAAAACTGATCATGATATATATGAAGTGTGGACCTTAGGACCTTAGATTGTAAGCTCTACTGGGGCAGAAATTGATGTGCATGATGTATAATCCTTGTAAAGCTCTGAGGAATATGTCATTGTTGCATAAATACCAGGAAGAACAATACAAATTCTTATTTTAAGAGCAAACGGAAAACATGGGCAATATTAAAGCTAATAGCAATATATGTTGCGGTCCATTGGATCTTGCAGTAATTGCTGCTCTGACTAGAATTCTCCAGGGTTATTTATCAAATCCAGGCCTAGAAAAGAATGGTGTCAAATCAGGGAAATTTATCATGCATTAAATATTGGTGGGACCACAAAAAGTGTAATGCTAATCAGGTATTTTTCTCTATTTGTGGTGCACTTAATTACTTTTTAATGCTCCACATTTTTCCACTTGCAGAAACCATTCTGCTGAAATTGAAAAACCTGCAAAAACCAGTCCCTTAAAAAGAAAAATTCTCCACAAAAACTGGTCTTTATCTATTAACCTTCAATTATAAAAGTTGTTTTTTTCAGTCAACTGCAGCAAACTAACATCCCAGGACCACACATGTGTAGAAACAGCAGCTTTCACTGTTATGCTTGGAACCTGGGGTTTTCTGGATAATAGATATTTCCATAAGATGGATCTTCTTGCCTTAAGTCTAAATAATGTAACCGTGAAATAATCCCAATAGGCTGGTTTTTCTTCCAATAAGGATTAATTATATCTTCTTGGGATCAAGTACAGGATACTGTTTTATTATTACAGAGAAAAACTAAATTTTGACAAATTTGGATAAATGGAGTCAATGGAAGCTTTCGGGATAACAGATCCCATACATGTATTTAGTAATTTTACCATACTCTGCTTTTTGCTGTATTTTGGAAGGTTAAACTTTTGTTTATGTTTTTTCCAAAATGAATTCCCCCGATGACAGCTCAAACATTCTGATTACAAAAAAGGGCATTCAGTAACTTTGCTGTCTTATTTTAATTTTTAAGACATCAGTATATTCTGTAAATATCCAGACTAGTGGCATGAAGAAATCTGAGGGGGAAGAGAATTGCCAAACTGGTTAAATTCATGCAGGTTTCAGTAAAATGTTTCAACCATAGAAACACTAGGGGGTAAATTTATCAAAGAGTGAAGTTCCGCCACTAGAGTGAAATTCCAAAGCTCACAATTCATTTCTATGGGATTTTAAAAGGCATATTTATCAATAAGAGAAAGTTCACCCTTTGATAAATACGCTTTTTAAAATCCCATAGAAATGAATGGAAAGTGGCAGAATTTCACTCTAGTGGCGGAACTTCACTATTAACTTCACTCTTTGATAAATATACCCCTAGGGGGTAAATTTATTATGCTGTGCAAAACTAAATTTACCAATAAAAACTATGTAAAAAGCTGTCAAAATAAATGGCAAATTTATCAAGGTGTGTGTAATTTATGCCTAAGCCTGGCAACGTGTGGTGTATTGGTATTGCCCAACCAGTAAGAGCAAGAATACTAATGTTGCTTGGGCTTTCCTGAAAACCTTGTGTTGAGAGGTCACAGGCTGAACTTTGTCCTTTGCACCATCACATTTTGGGGTCTCTTCATATCACATACTGTAGTTGTGAAATCATCATTTTGGGGTCTGTTCATATCACATACTGTAGCTGTGAAATCATGTGCATTTGTGTACAACATTTACAAAAGCTGTAGCATTCACACTTTTTGTGTTTTGTTTTTGCACTCATTTGTGCGGCAAATAAGATGCATATTTTGAGTCTATTTTTGGAAATGTGTAAAAGCCCTAGCTTTGGGATATGCAGTTAGGTATGTTGGAGTAGAAAGTACTATTACCCATTTTACATTCTTCAGCATGTATATTTTCTAAAATACATGGCGTTTCCTTAATGGTTTTGTTAACAAATAATATGCTGTTTTGTTTGCAGGGGCCAAGTGTCAGCCAAGGAAGTGTTGTATGGACTATGTATGTTTTGGAGTACTATAAACAACATATTTATAAATTCCTTATGAATTTGTGGTTCCTGTTAATTCAGACGATTTCCATTCAATAACCCCTATTTTGGAATTGTGCCTCTGTGCCTATTAATGGCAATTATGCTGTAAATGTAACTCTTATACTGATGCTTTCATCTTTGTAAAAATATAAGCAACATATTTGTGAACAAGCTGTACTGTGGTTGGAACACATGCACAGGGAAGCGGAACACAATACTTGTGTTTCTAGTGAGCAATTACCTTTTCTAATGATATTTTAGAGCCACAAAACCATTGGATTTCATGGTAAAATAGTTATCTTCACCCCATGTCATTCCATTTAGGGGATTTGAGTCCACCCTGAACAACTGGATCATTAAAAGTAGTTGACTTCAGTGCTACCCACTCTCATTAAATGGTTACTGGAACCTCAAGTTTTTTTACTGTCTAAGAAAATACTAGAGTGTTTACATTATTTAAATTGGGAGGTTCAAGAACTGCTTCCCCCACCCACAGGTAAATATTATTACATTTCTTAGCAACACCTAATTATGAGGAGCATATGAAATTATATCTGGATTTCAGTGCTTCCTCGGGTCAAGCGATACATCCTTCAACAACTATTTTCTCTGCCATGTGTTCTAATTTTCCTCTTTAGGTATTTTTCCCCAACCAAGTCCTGTTTAAAACCCAATCTAGCCATTGCGTGTAAGTTAGCATTTTGCTCCTAGTGCTTCACCATGGCATATTTATTTATGCTTTCCACATCTCTACTCATAATACTACCACTCAGATAAATCCCACCAAACCTGCTATGAACCTGTCTCAGTCCCCTGCCACCCATAACGCTACTCTCTGCAAAATGGTTCTGTCCATCCACTCAAAAGTTAAGGCAGCCGCAGACACATTCCACGTCACTTCTTCCAACCTATATATTTTTACAGCCAATCTGGTCAGTATTTGCACTGTGCCAATAGCTGTGGCCTGCATCTGATTTCCCCGCCGCTCTCGAGAGCAGCAATTCGCTGTAAGGGTTTATGCACAAGATTTAGCGACCAATAAAGGCATTGTGGGCAGGGAGTCGCGCTGCAGGTGCATTGTGATTACAGACAACAAATGAGGAGGGCATAGATCTGTGGCTTTCTTATTATCTGCAAAAAGCAGCACATAAAGTACTTTGGGCCTCATACGTTGAGCTCATTAGAAGGAGTTGTTTTGCTCCCTGGGCTGCTCGATGCTAATAACATATACCTCAACACTAAACAAAGCCTCTTTATTTTTTTTGGCCAGGTTTTTTTGAAGACTCTCAAAATAAAAACAGTGCCATTTTAAGTAGTGACTCCCTGTTGCTTGAATGAGATATTGTGCCCACATGCTAGCTTACAATAGCCATTAAATGCACATGTAAGTTCCAAATGTGGCAGCCCCTCTCATACAGAAACAGGAGAAATGAGATAAGTAATGGAAAATCATCAGACAGATACTATAATGGTAATTATAAACATAATGAAAAGGTGGTGATAGATACATAAAAATGTTTAATTTCTGGTGTCATTATCTCTTTAAGGTAATGGCAGGGGAAGGGAGGGCATTTAAAGCACTCACTTTTTAGTAACCTGTGAACACTGAGTCAGAGAACCTTAATCAGATCTCTTTAAAACTCTTGTCAGCCTAGCATGGCCTGAAAAAGCACCATTATGTTGCCATAAACTATTGACTTGCTTTTTCTCCCTCCTGCCATCATGTGTTCTGTGATAGAGGGCATAAAACATCACACTAGAAGATGGGAAATGTAAATATTGACTGACAATGGACTGACATTTGGATATGGATTCATTTAGCAGCACTGTCTACTAATTTGTAACACTGATGTGAATGTCGGCATTTGGACTGACCTTCACATTTATTTCTGAACCATCTGCAGTGCTGTTGCATGGAATTAACTTGCACATATTTTGGACTCTGAAGGGAGTCCTTTACAGTCCACTTAAAATGGGTTGTTCACCTTTGAGCTTAAGTGTGATGTAGAGAGTGATATTTGCAATTTTCATTTTTTATTTGTTTGTTTTTTTATTTAGAATCTGTCCAGTTTGCAGTTTCAGCTGGTTGCTAGGGTCCAAATTACCCTAGCAACCATGCAATGATTTAATGATTGAGACGAGATATAAATAAGAGTCCTTGTGCAATCGGACTAGTCCCTGGATCAACTTGTACTGTGAACTATCTTTCATAACCCTGTATCCCCTCATTTGTTAAAAAGCTATCTAACCCCCCTTTAAAGCTATCAGCCAGTACAGCTGATTCAGGGAGATAATTTTACAGCTCTCGCTGTAAAACATTTCTTCCAAATATTTAGACAGAACCTCATTCTTCTAATTGGTATAGGCAGGCCTGGATTTGTGAAAAGGCCACCAAGGCCTGGGCCTAGGGCGGCAGGATTTTAAGGCAAGGCCAGACGTGGCGTTTTTACGTTGCGTTTTTAAAAAAGAACAGCCAGGCGTAAATACACTACTGAAACCACATGCGAACGTCAACATGCGTTTTTCAGCACGTAGGATTATTTTCCCAACATGCACTTCTCATTGTTCTCATTGAATTTTGACACCATATTTAAAATACGCTGCGTATTTACGTAAAGTGTGGTTTCAAACGTGCAGATCCCATAGAGTCTATTGATTTGTTAGTTTCTTGACATATTGGTGTTTCTGCTAAAAAACGCCAATACTGACGACCTGTGGCGGATTTCAGCTTGCAAGTGCCCTGTGTGAATTGCCATAGTGTGTTTTCCATTAGTTTCAGTGGTAGTGCAGTTTATGCTGTTGTTTTTTAAAAACGCCACGTCTGGCCTTGCCCTTAGGGGGCGGCATGCTGCCCAACCACACCCACATTGGTTCAGAAACACTGGGGATGAGCAGGAGATACAATTGTTTTTAAAATCTTTTGTGCACTGATCCCCAATTGCTCCGGTCCTGATGATGAAAATTTGTCTAAATAAAAGGGAGGGGACAGGGGCGATGAATGGCAGCAGACCAAGGGGTGCTCGATTTGTAAATCCAGTCCTGGGTATGGGTGCCCTGTTGTCAGCTGGAAAGACCTACTGGTTAAAAAAAAAAAAGCATTAGAGTGATTATTATATGATCCCCTTATATATTTCTACTTAGTTATCATATTCCCCTTAATCGCCTTTTCTCCAGCATGAACAACCACAGCTTGGCCAGTCTTTCCTCATAAAGTAGCTGAGATTTCCATACCTTTTACGATCTTAGTTGCCCTTCTCTGGACCCTCTCTAATTCAATAATATTCCATTTGAGCGCTGGAAACCAAAACTACATGGAATATACTAGATGGGGCCTTACCAGTGCTCTATACATTGGAAGAATGACTCCCTCCTCCTATGAATCTAGAAATCTATTTTAATACAGCTCAAGACCTTATTTGCCCAAGGTGCATGCCTTTACATTTATCAACACTGAATTTCATCTGCCACTTAGCTGCCCAGATTGCCAGTTTGTCAAGATCCTGTTGCAAGGATGCCACATCCTGGATGAAATTAATTGGACTGGATAGTTTTGTGTCATCTGCAAACACAGATACATTACTTAAAAAATCCCCTCCCCTCATTAATAACAATTTAACAAGTTAAATAAAAGTGAGCCCAATACAGAGCCCTGAGGGACCCCACTAAGAACCTTACTTAGTGCGTTGTGTGAGTGACATCACAGATGTAGAGGAAGTGATGTCACACGCTGCACGGATGTGACGTCACTTCTGCCAGCCAACCGGCCCCCTACCCCTCACCCCCAGCTCTTTCACCGGATTTGCTACGGAAATTCATGGAAGAGGCTAGACAATTTATTTTTAATGTAAAAAATACATGTACCCGAGGGCCGCCCCCCAAAACCTGCCGCCTTTGGCACAGGCCCTGCCTTAATATAAATACGGCCCTGCTGAGAAGAAGTGGTAAGCTTCCTACACCAGCAATCCAGTAGTCTGCCCTAAAAGTGCAGTGAAGAGGAGCAAGGTGAAAAAAAGAGCAAATGTGACTGACATTTTAGGTAAGAGCTTATATAGCAGCACTTTTAGCCCCGGTTTCCTCCAGGGCTGTTACACAAAGCTCCTCTGCCATGTTTCAAGTGAGGCAGCAGAGGGAGCAGCTTTTATTTCTCATGCGGTGTCTCCCCCTCCTCCTCCCCCTTCTTCTTCTCAGCAGCAGCAGGAACAGGAAGAGCAGCCTGTTGTTTCCAGAGTGCCGGCACAGGGAGAGCACAGGCAGCCACTGCAGCAAGTAGGTATTAGCCCTTCATAACAAATGTGTTTGTTTATTTCTGAACTACTGAAATAATGCTCCTAAAGTGCCTAGAGCAGTTGAGACTGTATTGAGGGATTAGGTCAGGTGACAGCTAAGTCTGTTTAAACATCCTTGAGGCACAGGCATCAAAATGAGGCAAAGCACGGTTTGCGTATGAGGAAAGCTTGCAGTTCATTCAGACTTGTGTCATCTTGTATCAGCCTCATATCCTAGTATTGTATACTCTAAATCTATAGGCTTGTTATTGTCCCACAGGAAGTGATCATAACTCTGCAGTAGCAACACAAGTCCCACCCCTGTTTTATCTGCACTGGCTTCTACTTTGTGAATGGCATGGGATTCGACCTGTAATTGCATGTAAATGTCATATTTCAATCGGATTGGCTGATGAAATAAATCTTCCAGCATGCACCATGCTCAGTTCAGCGGGGGACAGCTCAATGCAGCACAGGGGGGGGGTTGCTACAGACTGGATGAACTGGTTAACTCACATATAACAAGGAAAGACATCTATACTTGCAGCATGCACATGACATGATTGATATTAACTAGATCTGCCCTCCAGTAGGTAATTAAAAATTATCAACAGCTGCCTTAAGGAGGTTTTCTGCAGGATTGTTTTAGTGTGTTGCACCTACACGTACAACACTGAGTTTATTACTTGCTGCTGTTTTTTACGCTACACATTATCGTGCAGGAGTGACGGCTCATGCACACGCTGGCTGGGAAATCCGGGGCATGGGACTTGTGTGTATTTTCAGAACAAAAACAATTTGGCAAAAAAAGGTGGTTTGAAAGTCAATTTTTACTATTTGTTCAGAAAAACATTTAATACAGACAATGCCTTACAATATGGCATAATTTTCACAATGTTTAAAAGTAAGTATCAACCACCCATTAGTTATATACAGCAAGAAAGAAAACAGCAAGGGAGCGGATACACCTACCAGAAAAATGAGAATGGCCCCAACGTTTCGGCACCAAGGCCTTTGTCAAGGGGATTCACTTGACAAAGGCCTTGGTGCCGAAACGTTGGGGCCATTCTCATTTTTCTGGTAGGTGTATCCGCTCCCTTGCTGTTTTCTTTCTTGCTGTATATAACTAATGGGTGGTTGATACTTACTTTTAAACATTGTGAAAATTATGCCATATTGTAAGGCATTGTCTGTATTAAATGTTTTTCTGAACAAATAGTAAAAATTGACTTTCAAACCACCTTTTTTTGCCAAATTGTTTTTGTTCTGAGTGTGCAAACATGTGGATGAGTCAGTGATGTTGGTTACCTTAGGTAGGGGTAACAATTGTTTTTGCACCTCTAACTAATCTTTGAACTTTTCTGGTGTGCCCTCCATTCATTATTAACTTGTGTGTATTTTGCCAACTTAAATAATGCAAGGTGCAAACTTTGCTACAAATCTTGCCCCCAGTAGCAGACTGTCACCTGTTAAACATCTGTTGGTTGCCGTGGGTTACTATGGGCAATTCTTATGTTAGATATGGAATGTTATTCGGGGTTGGAGAAAATTGGGCCTGAAATTTAGCATTTTTCCCTAACTAAATCAAGCTGAATCCACAAAAGCAATGTACAATTGATTGTGATCAAGTCCGGACTGAGAATTAAAATAGGCCCTGGCATTACAGGTACACAGAGGCCCAATCATTCCACACAGAGGCCCAAACAGCCCCACCAGCCCACTAAATACTGACTTTCTATGGCACCTTATAGCAGCCCCTCTGGCATTTGCCAGAACCCACAGATTGCCAGTCCGGGCCTGTGATGTTTTTGTTCACAGTTAGGGTGCCCCAGCTTGCTCAACTATGCACACAGATAGGATGTAGGATTGGCCAGTACTTCCTTCAATCTTACGCATGCATGTAATAATGAAGCTGTGTCATAGGTTGTTTGAACTTTGCAGCAGCACCAAAATCTCACATGGCATAAGATCGCTAAGCTTCGGACTTGTAAACATGTTATTTAAATCACTGCAAGTCATAGGGAGGGGTGTCATAAAAAAAAAAAATAACATGCTTTGTAAATCTTAAAGGGGTTGTTCACCTTTAGTATGAAAGAGGGTGATATTTTATGATTGGTTTTCATTTTTCATTATTTGTGTTTTCTGAGTAATTTAGCATTTTATTTGGTTGCTTTCCAGTTTGCAATTTCAGCAGTCTTGTTGCTACGGTCCTTATTACCCTAGCAACCAAGTATTGATTTGACAAAGAGATTGGAATATGAATAGGAGAGGGCCTGAATAGAGAGATAAGCAATAGCATTACATTTGTAGCCTTAAAGAACATTTGTTTTTAAATTGCATCAGGGACCCTCCATTTGAAAGATGGAAAGTGTCAAAGAAAAAGGCAAATAATTAAAAAAAAAACGATAAAAATAAAAAAATGAAGGCCAATTGAAAAGTTGATTAGAATTAGCCGTTCGACAACATACTAAAAGTTAACTAAACGGTGAACCATCCCTTTAAGGTAATGGTAGTCTACATCCTAAGTGGTAACCATCATTCCTGCTTGGTAAATTAAAAATATAAGCTAATTTATAAATCAGTCACCATGTTTACACAATAAATGTTTTTTCTTATGCTTTTCAGTTTTTTTGACATGAAAACTGCGACATGGCCAACTGCATTCAGTTGAGGTAAATGGCAACTAAGTTTTGACCACTTTTTACATCTGATTCAGTTGCTTATTTTTGGATAAACTGATCTACTATATGATGTTGCTGACTGGGGGTGGGAGCCAGGTATTTACTAGTTAAGTACAGTGGAGAATAGAGTGGGGCTCTGTCGTAGCTGCATAGGGCTGCAGCTTGTTGGGGCTGGTGAATCAACTTTGTCCCAATTATCAAATGGACTGCAATGTTACTTTAAATTATTTTATATGTCTATATGGTAATAAAATGGAATTTATCCCCATCTTTGTCATTAATATTACATTAAATAATATTGTGATTTTACCTCCTTTCATAAGTTGTGACCAAGATTGATCTCATGGTAACAAGACCAGGCAAACTCTGCACCTTTTATTACCCTGAAAGTATTTTCTATATAGACCGGTTTTAATGAACTATTTATTTTCTTTATCGGAAATTATTAGCCTTCCTATTGTGCATTTTCTGCCATGCATCTGAATTGGATGTAAGGGTGATATTGTCACTTCTTAT
Organism: Xenopus laevis; assembly: GCF_017654675.1. Lineage (NCBI taxonomy): Eukaryota > Metazoa > Chordata > Amphibia > Anura > Pipidae > Xenopus > Xenopus laevis. The sequence goes on from NC_054387.1 coordinate 31,757,772, forward strand.
TTTGTATTGCTGATATTTCTCTTCATGCCCTTTTCTATTTATCTTCCATTCTGACTGCCAAGCCGGTACCTTGTTGCTAGGGTAATTAGCCCTGGAAACAATGCAGCAATTTAAATTCCAATCCTGATATCTGCAAAATAAAAATGTAAATAAACAAAGTTAAATAATTCACTACAATACTATTGTCTACAATGCAAGCACTACATCATATTAAAAGCTAATTTTAAATTGAACTTCTGCCCAGCATTTCAGCTTGTTAGCAAATTACATATTTTTCCCAATGCCCAAAGAAAGTGTTGCTTATGTATGTTTATAAATCTTAATTTCTTGTCTAGTGAGGACTCGGTCCGGATAATTACCGTAACCAAAGAAACGAGTCTTGGCCTGAGCCTTGTTGGAGGGATTAGCAGAACAGAAGAGCCGCTGATCTTCATTAAAGATATTATCCCTGGAGGAGACTGTCACAAGGTGATTATCTCTTATGGATTGTCTTTTGGAAATTTTTGTATGTTGTAAACCTTCAAGCTTAGTGCTATCAGATCTGCATTGATATAGAGATCATTTACTAACACTAGATACAAGCATAGTAATTAAAATTAGACCTCACTCAAATAACTGATTCCAGTACAAACAGAATCTAACAAAATAACTGCCTTTTGCACAAATCCTGCATGTAGAGAGACATGATGTCTGGTGATTTTAAGTGAGCTCTAATTCATCTGCTAGGAAAGGAAACCCCCTCCCCCCTATAAGATATATTGGATCTATTTGAAGAGAAACAGATGCCAAGAGAGGAATAGTGAATATTAACTTGATTATTTCAGAAAGCTACAGAATTTTTAATTGATTGTATTTAGAAAGTTTCTTATTTCAGTATGATGAAGCTTATATTACATTTTCATTTTTTGTGATAGTTCCCCTTTAACTATTAATACTCTGAAAATGTGTGCTTTTACACCTTAAATTACCATTTGTATATATGTCATGCACAAATACACTGCTCTATATAATTTGTCAGCATCAATAATTAAACACAACAACAAATCCAGATCCCAAATTGTATTGTAATCGTAATTTCTACCACCGGAGGTCAGTGTGATCTTGATTATAGATATAGAGATGAAGGTGGAATTTGTTTCTGTTCAACCCGAAAAGCATTTATGAGGCCTGGCTCACAGTTGGAATTCTCCTGATTCTTTAGCCAGCCGGGGCCTTAGATTTGCAAATTCAAACTCACCTGTGTTGCCATGCCCATCCGACAGTAAGAACTATACTATAAAAAAACTGTAAAGTAAAGTTTGTGTAAACCAAATTACACCTAAAGTTATGAATGCATCCATTGCAATTTTTTTTCTTTGTTTTTTCAACTAAGGATGGGCGACTTAAACCAGGAGATCAGCTTGTATCTGTAAATAAGGAATCGTTGGTTGGTGTATCGTGTGAGCAAGCAAAATGCATATTAAACAGAGCAAAATTAAGGTATTTACTGTCCCAGACTAGTTTTCTGCATGTTTAAACCATGTCTTATTATTAGACACAAAACAGTGGTCCTCAACTAGTGGCCTGCAAGCAACATGTAGCTCACCAACCCCTTGGATGTTGCTCCCAATGTCCTCAAAGCAGGTGCTTATTTTTCAATTCCTAGCTTGAAGGAAAGTTTTGGTTGCATAAAAAACAGGTTTACAGCCAAACAGAACCTCCTGCAGGCTTCCAATTCAGATTATGGTTGCCACCTGGCAACCATAGGAACTTATTCATGCTTGTATTGCTCCCCAACTCTTTTTACGTTTGACTCACAGGTTAAAAAGTTTGGGGACTACTGACACAAAGTATATAACATTTTGGATGCATGTAAGCAGATAAACTTAGATATTATACCTCTAAGAATACCTCTTAACAGTATCAGTAGAAAATCTATATCTCTCTATATTTCATTTCACTTTATCCAGGTACTTGTCCATATATTTTATAGTTTATACCTGAACTGCACTAAACAGAGCTTGACCTATTCTTGGGTACCGCCGTGTAAGTTAAAGTGATACTGACACTAAAAAATTATTATTCAGAATATTAATATAACTTTTGTACATCAAAAGTTACCTATAGCTCATGTTGATCACTCATATGGCTGCTTTTGTGAGTAATTGTACTTAAACCTGACTGTCCCTTCTCAACATGTCCGTTAGAGTTTCTAATGCTTACAGACTGCTGAAGCTCAAATATGGCCGCACCCTCAGAGAGGAACATGGGTGAACATTTGGGTAATGTAAAAGCATCTGTAAATACTTTAAAGGCAGAATAATAGCATGCGAAGACAATATTTTGATAGATGTTAACAAAGGTTTAATTTCTGGTGTCCATATCTCTTTAAGAATCACTGAAGTAGTAAGAAGCATGGCTGCTGGCAGGATAGAGATTTTCAGCACAAGGCAGTAATCACACTGGAGTGTCTCACCATCAAAAAAGTGAATGACCAAGCCAGAGCCCAGTCTAATTAAGAATCTAACATACAGGTAGTACATGAGGCTAAACAAGGTATACTTCCATCAACCTTTTTTTGAAACTGCCTGTCTGCTTGCTGATCCAGAGGAAGGCAAACCATACATCGGAAGCCTATCCAATTTGCTTCAGAGGGAGGAAAAATCCTTCCAGACTACTCAGAGGCTAATCAAACTAGTCCCTGGATCAGGTTCAGTGGCTTGGTACTTTCTAGCATTCTAAAAAGACACCCAGCCCTTTAATTACAATGGTTATAGCTTTCATTGTTAAAAAAAACCCTTTGTGCACATTAAAGGATAAAGAAACCATTCAGCCTAAGTCTCTAGTATTTACAGTAATTCAGGCACCATTTTTCCTTTGCAAACGTCATAAAAATGGCTGCCGCAACTGTTATGCACATGTGTAAAAAAAAATTTGCGCACTCTTGCTCAGGCAATATGAATCGTGTTCATGAAGGTTTTTTTTTGTACGCATGCACTGCCTCCTAATACTGCACTGTGCGCATGCTTCTGTTCCTGTTTTTGGTGAAGGAGTGTGGCATGATAGGATTTTTTTTTTTTAACTGTGGCATTTGAACAGATTATGGTCTGAAAATGCTAGAGGTATGCCTTTCAAATGAGTTAAACTTATACTTTCCTTGTCCTTTAAGATGGAACCTCCTTTCTTTTATTCTAGTTGGATGCCCTCATATTTACTGGGAATATCGTACTGGCAAATAAAGCATCAGAGATTTTATATCCTCCCTTAAGCACTTCTTCTCTACTGTAAACAACCCCAACATCTGCTGAGTATGTCTTCTTTCATCATGTCCTTTTAAGCACAGGAGATGGAAATTGCACTTCATACTACAGATGGGGCCTTACCAGTGCTCTGTAAAGAAGATAAATCTATATTTCTTTTAATACAGGACAATAACTTGCTGGCCCTTTTCGTTGCTCACTGGCAATGTGGCAGCCAAGTTTAATAACCCCATTTCCTTCTTCTTAATCCCATTATGGGTGTAAGTGGCATGAATATTTTTGTACCCCAAATGCATAACCTTACATTCTATGACACTATTTGAAAATTGATGCACCCAAGCATCACCCAACAAAACAAATCTAATGGGAAGAATGAGCTATCGCCACTCCCCAAAACTGTGCAAAGCTGGTACATACTTAGTCCAAAATTCGTATGCAGGTTGTGTGTTTTAGAATGTGCTGCATATTCATTTATGTGAAACTTTCATCAAGGTTAATGCATGTTGTATGTGTAACAACATCATGCCCTCCACAAATTAATTTTTACAATGTCTGTGCTGTCTGTCCTCAGATGCTGATGCTTTTGATTTACAAGACACACGGTCAGCTGACAAGCACATGTTCTGTGATCATTTATTTTAATATTGTGGTGCTGGTGGCAAATACTTGATATAAAAATATAAAATAACTGCTATTTTACCTCTACAGGAAAGGCCCTATTTGGGAGATTGCTTTCATTAGACCAGGTAGGGAGCATCGAAATCAGATTTTACCAGCAGATGGATGTGCCCGAGGACAAGGAGCAATGGATTTTATGCCAAGCAGGTCTTCTACTCCCAGTGCCGCAAAAGCCAAACTATCAGTAAGTTATGCATAGTCCAAAATTGTGCATTTTTACCAGTGCTTCAGAGTTTACCAAAAGCATTATTTACGGTCACTGATTTTTGCATCTATTGTCTGTGATTAATTAGAATTGCAAAAGTAAAAGCAATACTCAAGTAACATTCAGTATGATAAGTAACTGACCAGTAGGTTTTTTAATTTAACTATTTTTAAATTCAATTTAATTACATTTTTTATATTCTTGCTTTTAGGCTCACAAGCTTAATTTTGAGTTGAATACAATATTTGATAAATGGCAGAATCTACTCTGCAGGGCCCAGTACTGAATGCAGACTGTCTCTTGGGTTTGCAAGAGCACAAATAAATTGGGGAAATCGAAGAGACTGTAACAGTGCAGTAAAAACCCTTCTTTCTCCCCCTTCATGCTAGACAAAAAAAGGTTAAGCTCACTTCCAACCTCCAGTTTTTTTATGGGGCATCTACTTATAAACAATTTTTTTCAAGGAAAAAACTCAATCCCGCTGTGAAAAATCCATATCTTTATATATAAACTACTAATTGCCTCCTCAAAACCATAAACATGCTCACCCTTTAAACCCGTGACCTGGGTGTTCATACCCCAGGTCCCACACTTCTGGGCACACGATACTTCACATTCAGAAGATTTTGGAAAAGCCGCACTCACCAAAGTAGGCAAGTGGCCCGTATCTGTGGGTGATATGCATTCAAAACCAAAAATTACTGGCAAGCACTCAGAAGTCCACTTGTAGGGTAAAATCATTAAAGTTTATTTCAGCAGATTAAAAACATTGTAGTCATGACGCGTTTCGTATCGAAGATACGTAGTCATACCCCAAGAGGAGTGGGCTTGGAATTTTGTAATTTAACTTTCTCTTGTGGAAGTCACTTAGAAAGAGATGTACTAATTGTGTATGTATTTGTCATGGAGATCCCAATTGTGGAAACACCTCTTATCCAGTAGACCCACGGGTCCTGAGCATGCTGGATATCGGGTTTCAAATCTGTATTTTTGTCCCGTATCCAGTTTTTCCAAAACGAAATATTTTAGGACAGTTATCACCTCTGCACTCCAAGTGTATAAATAACAAACAAACCACTATCAAAGTTAAAGTATTATAAACTAACTTTTTTTGTCTTACTTTGGAACCAGACTGAGAGCCAGCGTGACTTTGCAGCCACAGAAAGCCCACTGTCAGGTAATTCAAATTTTTCAAGTTTTAAGGTTTATATATTTGATGAATGTAGAACTGTTAGGTGCAATGCAGCTTTACTCTCAGCACAAAAGAACCCCACACTGCTATGTAAAAATGCAATAAAAGTGATGTACGCTTATAAAATGTGATATAGCAGCCCTAATTTAGTACAGGGGGCAAGGTAACAGCTGAACATTCCTCACAAGCACTGTCTAGGTGTTGTAATCAATAGAGTCTACAAAACACACAATGAATAGATGTTTCTAAAATCAGACAAGATCAAGTTTCCATGGAAGCTGGGTTCTGTCGTGTTTAGCAGATTGCATTTGCTAGCCCATGTTACAGAACAGAGGAACAAAGAAATAAAGTGCACTGGAGTTGATATTATGCCAGTATATAGTACTAAAATATAAAAAATAAGAGGGAAAATATGCCACTCTTTGACATTGCTCATTCAGTTGGGCTCATAAAAAAGAAACCAAACTATGATTGTCTGTTTTTGCTGTAGGAAGCACTTCTCCACAATTGAACAAAGTAAGGATCATCCAACCTCCTCCTTACTTTGTTCAATTGTGAATTGATGGATTCTGGGCCTCAATTTCTGAGAATCACTCACTGTGTAAAGAAGAATAACTTAAAGTCCCAGAAATCATTTGCCGAGGTGGATGTTTTTTTAAAAAAAAAGTTATTATATACCTTTTTTTAATAAACCTAACTGAATGAGCTTGTGTCACAAAGGGTATGTGGACCTGATTTGGCCACCACCATACATCGATGTGGAATATCAAATCAGACTGATCCCCATGACCAACAATGTATCATACATAGAGGTCCATCTGACAAGATCCACATCACTGTGCCAATGCGGTTCTCCTCCCAACAGAGTCTTCAAACCTGCTTGGTTGATATCTGACTGATTTTCGGTCACAATAACATACATATTCTACTGAAGCTTCAGTCAAACATTGAGGTAGCATAACATTGTGGGGGTTATTTATCAAAGGTCGAGTTTTAGAGATTTATTAGGTTCTATGTATATCCAGTGATGTTTTTATATTCTATTTCCAAATAAATTAGAATTTTACTTTTGATCTGCAAGTGCGTTTCTCAACTATGTTCTATGAGTTTTTTTTATATCTTGAATAAACTCACAACTCAAAATGGTTTCTGATTTATTAAAAAATGTGAATGTGAATTGCCGGCGGGATGGCATACGTGTCGCTTCAGTTTTCTGAAGTTTCCTTCGGAAAACTGAAACAACGTTTATGCCATCCGGCTGGCAATTCACATTCTTGCCAGTAGGAAGGCATTTCAGGGAGATTAGTCGCCTGCAGTAATGAAGATTTATCATAGGTGACTAAATCTCCCCATGTGCCACCACCCTCAAGTTAATTTTTAGTATGTTATAAAAAATGTTACTCCTAGCAGCTTTAGTTTGGATTTCATTGTTTATTGTATAGTTTTTGAATTATTTGGCTTCCTCTTCTGCCTCTTTATAGCTTTCAAATGGGGGTCACTGATCCTGACAGCCAAATAGGTCGTACATCTGGTTGGGACATGGAAGGAAATAGCCATGCTAAAGTGTATAGTTTGTGTATGGAAATTATCTATTCAAATCACTGGCTAGTCGCAAGGGTAAACAAGACCCTAGTAACCAGATAGCCATGATCCTGACAGCCAAATAGGTCGTACATCTGGTTGGGACATGGAAGGAAATAGCCATGCTAAAGTGTATAGTTTGTGTATGGAAATTATCTATTCAAATCACTGGCTAGTCGCAAGGGTAAACAAGACCCTAGTAACCAGATAGCCACTGAAATACCAAAATTGAGAGCTGCTGAACAAAAAGCTAAATAACTAAAAAAAATATATATAAACTAGAAATGAATACCAGTTGTAAATTGTTTGAGTATCAATGTCTACATTACATTAAAAGTAAATTTAAAGCTGAACTATCCCTTCAAACTGTGCACTGTGTGTGATAACCATTGCCCTCTTTATTTACCATACGCACATTTCCCTTTCAGCTGTTAGTCAGGCTCATGGTGAGGAAGAACAGCTCTCTCTGGATCCTAATGTGAGAATTAAAGTAGAGAAACTAGAAATGGTAAGTGATGTGACTGTGACTCGTTTCTATAAGGCACTGACTGTAGCGCTAATTGGTCAATATGTGTACTTTAAAGGGAACATGTATTTGGTAAATGTTGTAAAAATACCTTTAAAGGGATACTGTCATGGGAAAAAATTTTTTTTCAAAATGAACTAGTTAATAGTGCTGCTCCAGCAGAATTCTGCACTGAAATCCATTTCTCAAAGGAGCAAACAGATTTTTTTATATTCAATTTTGAAATCTGACATGGGGCTAGCCATATTGTCAATTTCCCAGCTGCCCCAAGTCATGTGACTTGTGCTCTGATAAACTTCAATCACTCTTTACTGCTGTACTGCAAGTTGGAGTGATATTAACCCCCTCCCTTTCCCCCCAACAGCCAAACAAAAGAACAATGGGAAGGTAACCAGATAGCAGCTCCCTAACACAAGATAACAGCTGCCTGGTAGATCTAAGAACAACACTCAATAGTAAAAACCCATGTCCCACTGAGACTCCTTCATTTACATTGAGAAGGAAAAACAGCAGCCTGCCAGAAAGCATTTCTCTCCTAAAGTGCAGGCACAAGTCACATGACCAGGGGCAGCTGGGAAATTGACAAAATGTCTAGCCCCATGTCAGATTTCAAAATTGAATATAAAAAAATCTGTTTGCTCCTTTGAGAAATGGATTTCAGTGCAGAATTCTGCTGGAGTAGCACTAATAACTGATGTGTTTTGAAAAAAACATGTTTTCCGATGACAGGATCCCTTTAAGTATATTATGTAATCACAAAACTTTCTTACTACATATGCTGTATTACTTGTCACTCTATGCACAACAGAACCACCACCATCATTTTTTTATATTGAAGCCACTGTTCTATTGATGCAAACAGAGAGAAGCAAACTAGATTTTCTGTTCCCACAAAAGATGCCCTTATTGAGATCTGGAAGAGGTGGGATGATAATAAAGCCCCCAGGAGATGCTAGTGTACGCATGCAGTCTAGATGGGGAAGTGGTCAGGTGTTGTCCTTATCCAATTAGATTGGGGGGCATTTGTTTGATCCCAAATGCAGGCCAATAGGTAGCCTACCCAGCCAAGATGGAAGCTATAGTATGGCCACTTATTGTGCATCTAATGTAAAAAATTATATATTAAACAGCATTTGCTGTACATCAGCAAAAGGCACACATTTTGACTGCTTCCACTTGTATGTATAATTGCAAATATGCAGATGAAGGAATGTTCTGTGCATACCAATCTGTTAATCTGTCTATCTGAGAAAGCATCTTCCTTTTTGCAAAAGATTGAACTGAGTGTGTCTTTTTTCAACCTATGTTACTGTGTTAGCACCCATGGTGTGCTTAACCATACTTTGCATGGAAAGCATGCAAGTAATAACACATCTTGTTGTGTGTTTCCCTACATGTGTCAGTATGACTTTAAGAAAGTCGAAAAGGATCGAAATTATTTTTGTTCCCTTATTTTGGTTTTATGTTACAAACGCATACCTAAAAATACTGCAAAATGACTCCATGAGAGAGAGAATTGAATCCATAAGTCTCATATGTCCACATAAAACTTATAAACTCATATAAAAATGCTGTATTAAAATATTTGTCCAGTCCGTTACAAGTACTAACCCCTTCACCCACACTGAGTTCCCTCCCATACAGTAGAGGAGTCGATGCCCCTTAGGGAGGAACTCCAGATCTATTTGGTGCCGACACGTTGCCATGTGACGTGATGGATGTTGTGAAGATACAAGAAGTGAAGGATAATCACATGTAAGAATGAAAACTGTTTTCATGCGACATTCGGATAAATGTAGTTCTTACATGCGATTCTCCTTCACTTCCTGTTTCTTCACATAATCCAACACTTCGCATGCGTTTCGTCGCATGGGCCAAACACATTGTGGTGTTCCTCCCTTAAATATGGGAGTGCAGTTAATTGTTCTAATTAGATTACTCATTCCAGACCATTCTACTCCGTTCCAACCAAACAGTTCCCAAACTGTGGAAGAAGCCTCTTATCAAGTAAAAGTTCGCTCACCCTGCCTAACTACATCTAAAATGCACTGCAAAATGAGTAGCTTTTTCTTTTAGCTGGATCAGTTCAGTTAGTGCTCCATAGATGCTTGTCACAGTATTTCGATTTTAATTCATCTTTTAATTGCAAACTTGCAAGAAAAACCAAAAGCATGTGATTTTAATAGCTTGATGTCAATTCAAAAGACAATATTTTCCCTTTGATAATGAGAACATTTATTCTCAATTAGGTGGGGTTTTTTTTTTTGCTGAGTTTCTTTGTTGCTGATGTTTCTGATGATGTTTTAGATGTTAATTTTAGATGTTGTCTGCTCTGCAAGGAAAGTGGCAAGGAAAGTGGCTGCATTTTTTCCATAGGAAGTTTTCAGCAATAGATGATAAACAGTGATATTAAATATCCTAGTACCCATACACCCTTTACATATTCGAATAAAGGGTAGATCAGATACATTAGAAAGATACTGGGATCTCATGATTGTCAAACGTATACATTATAGTCTCTATGCATTTGTTATTTAAAGGCATAGTGACACTCTAGGTGTAAGAGGAATTAGCTTAGTGCTTTGAAAGGGACCACCAGCCTCACCCTGGCCCCATGTTACATGGTTGTGCCTTGTGAGAGAGAGTGGAAAAGACCAGATTGAGTACTGTTTACATCTTGTAATTAAAGAAGACATGTCTGTGTGTTCTTTAGTTTTGTTGCATTTGGCCATACCACGTCCAGAGACCACTCAGTCACTGACATCAGCAAGTGCTTTTGGTTCAGAATATGCCTCCAAATGCAGTGGCCTTTTTATCTCAGGGCCAAATCTCATTGTGTTGCGTTTGGACATGGAATGCAACAAAAATGTTCAGCAACTGTCCTCTCATTCAGAAGTGGTCAGTGACTACTTTTTGTACACAAAACTTTGGTCCCTCCACACTAAATGGCCTCTGTTCTTTCTAGCCAATCAGATGTCAACTGTTCCACAGGGTACAACCAAATGCAATAAAACATACTTAGGGATTTTCACTGGTGCTCTGTTTCAATCTGCCATCTTTTTGCCCCACCCATGCCTCTCATCTGACCTGTCAGATTATTATTGTAGTACAGGTATGGGACCTATTATCCAGAATCCAGATAATGGATCTTTCCGTAAGTTGGACCTTCTTACTTTAAATTGACTAGAAAATCATGTGAAAATTAAATAAACCCAATAGAATGGATTTACATCCAATAAGGATTAATGATATCTTAGTTTGGATCAAGTACAATGTACTGTTCAATTATTATAGAGAAAAAGGAGATCATTTTTCAAAATTTGGATTATTTGGATAAATGGGAGAAGGCCTTTCTGAAATTCTGAGCTTTTCGGATAATGGGATTCCGGATAACGGATCCCATACCTGTATTGCAGAATGAGGATATTATGAGATAGGACAAACCATCTTCCTAGACTATATTTTTACATGGATTGTTTTTTTTTTTCTTTTCTGATACAAAATAACATTTAGTAATTCAGTGTGTTTATTGACTTCTCTGTGCAGGCCCTTAATTACCTTGGGATTCACCCAAACGAAGAACAAAAAAGGCTAATGAAGCAAGACCTAAAAATGGATGCAAATGGGACTGTCGAGTATGGAGGTAATAATTCTATTTTGTTTATTTTTACACTGTACACCAAGCAGCTCAATAGTTCAATGTACAGTTTCTTCAGATTAGGCTGAGATTAAGGCTAGAAGCCTGAAACAAAGCATTCAGACAACAGTAGCCTTGCGTCCATTACTGCAGCATTTTGAGCCATTAACAGGATATTTATTTGGTTTTCTTTATTCTTGTTTTATGTAGTGTTACTTAACCCAGTCCTGCTGCATTTTTGTTTCTTTAGATTAAAACCATGCATAAGAAAATGTGTCTGCTGCCTGTAATAGCACCAGATATTGGCTTTATTTGGAGCTAATACAAGTAGTAAGTGGGGGCTTCTGCTTGTAAGACTGACGTGGTTTTGTACCCAACTCAACTAAATGCGTCAGACTGACCTTGGCAATTTATACGTAAATGATCCCAGTGAATCATATTGTACATTTATCCATATGGAGCATGAACGTGCAAACAGAATCACACAACCAAAAAAATTATGGAATAAAGTAGAGATGCACCGAATCCGTTGCTAAAGATTCGGCTGAATCCTAATTTGCATATGCAAATTAGGGGTGGGAAGGGGAAACCATTTTTTACTTCCTTGTTTTCTGACAAAAAGTCACATGATTTCCACCTGCCCCTAATTTTCATATGCAAATTAGGATTCAGTTCGGCTGGGCAGAAAGATTCGGCCGAATCCTGCTGAAAAAGGCTGAATCCCGAACCTTGATTCGGTGCATCCCTAGAATAAGGTGATTTTAGAGACCTGGATGTAAAGCTGCATCTAAAGCACATGTACATAGGCTAGTATAGCCTGCAAAGTTATATGTATTAATAATCTCAACAGAGAATGATTTCATCATTTTGCTGAATAAAATGTACAACAAGGATTAATAACCTATGGGCTAAAACCCAACTATAACTTTTTGTGTTGGTGGATCTCTATTAATAATGCTTCTTCCTAGAATAGAAAATAGTAGTTAAATGAAATTCGAAAAAAATTATGGGTCACAGACCTGATTTCTCAACAAGGTTTAGAAAATATTACACGCAACTGTATATGGCATCTAGTGAGTTACAGTATTTATCAAAGGTCGAAATTTTAGAGATTTGTGAGTTTTTTTTTGTACCTCGAATGAACTCACAACTTACATTTTTTTTTTTGATTAAAGAAAAAACTTGAATATGAAATTCTAAACAAATTATGGGTCACAGACCTGATTTCTCAAAAAGGTTTAGAAAATATTACACACAACTGTATATGGCATCTAGTGACTAATTGTGGCAAATTTGTTTTTGGACAAGGGAGTTACAGTATTTATCAAAGGTCGAAATTTTAGAGCTTTGTGAGGTTTTTTGTACCTCAATTGAACTCACAACTTACATTTTTTTTTTGATTAAAGAAAAAACTTGAATATAAAAAAAACTCCAATCAGAGGTGTGAACAACCAGGGTGTGTTAATTTCCATGGGGAATAAACTTGAATCACTCTAATTGATCTAGTTTGTGAGAAAAACCCACCGAAAAAACTCAAACATCAAGAAGGCTACAAACATCTTCAAATGGTTCAAAAGACCTCTGACATTGACTTTACATTGCCTCAACAGGTTTTAGCTGGAGTATTTTTGGATTTAAGCTATTTCCAGCTTCAGGGTATAAAAAGTCTTTAATTCCCTCGAAAATTCAAATTTTTTAGGGTTCAATAAAACTTGACTTTGGCAGGATTCAATCTTAAAAGAAGGAAACCAAAAATCACTTGGGGATGCCACGAGATTCTAGATGCTTGTCTAGATGTGTGCAACCAGAATCAATAACAGCTTGGCACTTGGCATATTTAGGTTTATTTCACCTTTAAAAGGAATTTCATTTAAAGGTGAACAACCCCTTTAAAATGTTTTCTGTTTGCAATGGTTTGGTTACCTGGCAACAAAAAAGCAGATGGATTGTGGGGCGAGGTTTTTAGCACTTTTATTATTTAAGGCATATTTTATGCTCAAGCATTTTCCTATTCTGTGCTTCATGCTTCAAACAAATGCCTGGCTGTTAAGGCTGGTGACTTAAAGAGATACCGACACCAGAAATTAAACTCTTTTATCATAAAACTGTCTTTGCATACTATCTATAATTTTGCTATAAAAGTATTTGCAGATGCTTTTACATTATCCATTTGATCCCCCAATTTTCCACTATGAGGGGGCTGCCATATTTGAGCTTCAGCAGGCAGTCTGTTAGCATTCTGAAAAGGGACAGTCAGGTTGGCAAAACAGTCAGGTTTATTAACTTCATGTAACAATTACTTTTTAAAAGTTTTTATTTTTGTTTTAAATTTAAACATTTACAGAACCAACAGAAAACAGAGAGGAAAGAAGAGAGAGAATAGAGAGGGGAGGTGAAATAAGGGTATTTGTCGTCATATACATTATATGAGTTTAGATCTACTTAGATAGTTTGAATATTTAGCCAGGTACCCCAAATGGCTATAGGTAAATTTTAATGTAGATTAATATTTTGAAGAATATTTTTTTAGTGTCCGTATCACTTTAAGCAACCATAGTAAAAGCTAATGCCAAGAAGGAGGTTTTTTTCATAGCTAACTAAAATATTTACATGCACTTTTTTATTTCCCACAGATTTTGTTCAAGTGGCAAGAAAACTTTTCACTTTGCAAATAAAGGAAGGAGATTTTGGGCAGGGGATGGCTCTTTCTGGGGGCCAGGAAATAACCAACTTATTAGACCCCAATGTCAGTAAAGTAAGTGAAACTCTTGATGTGCAAAGATATCATAATAAGCCTCTCCATCCTTAAACCAGGCGTGTAAGGGAGCAGGTACTTGCCTTGGACGCTCTTTGCCCTTGACTACCATTACACTGGCTGCAGATTTGCTTCTGAACTTGCAGATGACCACCCATGGATGGGGCCTTTTCAGATTCATAATCCTGCTTTATAATCACCTGTCCCTTCATTTCACTCTTCAGTTATTTGTCCTTGGCAAATAGTGAGTGGTGTCTTATAACAATTTAATTGGAGGACCCAGCAACTTTAAATGCCATTTTACAACAGTGTATTCTTCTATTTTCATAATGAACAGGATCCATTGTGTGATCTTTCAGTCTCTGATGATCCAGAACAATTGAGAAGAGAAAGAAATGAGGCATATGCAGAGCTGAGAAAGTTAAAGGTAAAAATTAAAACATTGTTGAATATTAAACAAAATGCAGTTAAACACGGGAGGTTTAAGGCGGGCAGAGACAACTCACTAAAGGGATTGCTCACCTTGAAATTAAATTTTAGTATAATGTAGCGATCACTTTTGCAATTGTTTTTTATTTTTGAATTATTCGGATTTTTGTTCAGACGTTGTCCAGTTTCAGCCACCACCTGGTTGCTGGGGTCAAAATCACCCTAGCAACCAGGTAGTTTTATGACTGGAAGTTGAACAGGAGAGGCCTAAAGACGAGAGTCAGAAGAGGAAAGAAAATAATTCAAAAACTATACAAAATAAAAATGAAGACTGATTGAAAAGTTGCTAAGAATTGGTCATTCTACAACATACTAAAAGTTAAACACCCCTTTAAAACAAACACAACACTTGTTCTTTTTTTGAGATATACCAATAGGAGGGTGGTGCTCAGTGCTGCTGGTTAAATTAAATTTGACTAGACAAAGCAGTTAAATCAATTCCGATGAATTGGAACGAGTCAAGAATTATTTTTATAGATATACGTTCCTTCCTGATAGAACCATCAATCTATCAAATTTGAAGTTAATCTGACTTGAGCCCAAATGAGAATAAAACAGGACATATCTGGCATAATACACAAAAATATTACACTGAAGAAAATAGTAGCTTTTATCAAAAGGCCCAGTGCCATTGTACTTTAAATGCTCAAATATATTGTACTAGCCTGCACAAAATAAGGCTGCATATAAAGAAATGATTGTTATACACTTTAGATCCAAGAAGTGTCCAAAGGTAATCTCTGGTAACTGAACCTGGAATGAATTAATGTAAGTCAATACCCAGTTAAATATGTTTACTGTTCTTTTACTATTAGCGTAGATGGAAGATGCCTATTTTAACCCACTGGCAGCCAGCTCAGACATTTTACAGGCTCTCTTGTGTAAACAGTTTAATGGCAAACCAGACTAGTGGTAATAGCCAAAATGTGCAATTATGGTACAGTATTAGCCTCAAAATTTAGCAAAGCAAAATCGTACATCTGGCAAACTTGTCTGCAGCCAGGCCATATCACCAATGAACAATTGGTGGCGCTGTGGAATAGACTGCATTGTAGGTATAGACAGCAAAGGCAAGGAAAATACACCACATGTATTTTAGTATTCGACATCTTTAAATGTTGCTTGTGTTCATTATTGTCTTTCTTAGTATATAGATATTCCCTGTTGATGCATGTCTCACTCATATGGTGCCATACAGTTTGCAATCTAAATATAATATATACAGTCATATGAAAAAGTTTGGGAACCCCTCTAAGTCTGCATAATAATTTACTCCACTTTCAACAAAAAAGATAAGAGTGGTATGTCTTTCACTTTCCAGGAACTGGGGTGTTTTCTGAACAAAGATTTTTAGTGAAGCAGTATTAGGTTGTATGAAATTAAATCAGATTTGAAAAACTGGCTGTGCAAAAATGTGGGTACCCTTGTAATTTTGCTAATTTGAATGCATATAACTGCTCAATACTGATTACTGGCAACACCAAATTGGTTGGATTAGCTTAGCTTTGAACTTCATAGGAAGGTGCGTCCAATCATGAGAAAAGGTATTTAAGGTGGCCAATTGCAAGTTGTGCTTCTGTTTGACTCTCCACTGAAGAGTGACAGCATGGGATCCTCAAAGCAACTCTCAAACAATCTGAAAACAAACATTGTTCAGTTTCATCGTTTAGGGGAAGGCTTCAAAAAGCTGTCCGTTTCAACTGTAAGTTGCTGTAAGACCCAGGTCTGGCAGGCCAAGAAAAATACAGGAGTGGCATATGCAAAGGATTGTGAGAATGGTTCCAGACAACCCAAAGATCACCTCCTGCAAGAACATCTTACTGCAGATGGTGTATCTGTACATCGTGCTACAATTCAGTGCAATTTGCACAAAGAACATCTGTATGGCAGGGTGATATGAGAGAAGCCCTTTCTGCACTCACACCACAGAGTCGCTTGTTGTATGCAAAAGCTCATTTAGACAAGCCACAGTCATTTTGGAACAAAGTGCTTTGGACTGATGAGACAAAAATTTAATTATTTGTTCATAACAAAAACCGCTTTAAATGGCAGAAGAAGAACACCGCATTCCAAGAAAGACACCTGCTACCTACTGTCAAATTTGGTGGAGGTTCCATCATGCTGTGGGGCTGTGTGGCTAGTTCAGGGACTGGGGCCCTTGAGGGTCGGATGAATTCAACCCAATATCAACAAATTCTTCAGGATAATGTTCAAGCATCAGTCACAAAGTTGAAGTTACACAAGGGTTTTATATTCCAACAATACAATGACCCTAAACACATTTCGAAATCTACAAAGGCATTTATGCAGAGGGAGAAGTACAATATTCTGGAATGGCTGTCACAGTCCCCTGGCTTGAATATCATGGAAAATCGATGGGATGATTTGAAACAGGCTGTCCATGCTCGGCAGCCATCAAATTTAACTGAACTGGAGAGATTTTGTATGGACAAATGGTCAAAAATACCGCCATCCAGAATCCAGAAACCCATCAAAGGCTATAGGAGATGTCCAGACCCTATTACATTTGCAAAAGGAGGCTTAACTAAGTATTGATGTAATATCTCTGTTGGGGTTCCCAAATTTATGCACCTGTCTAATTTTGTTATGATGCATATTGCATATTTTCTGTTAAACCAATAAACTTTGTCACTGCTGAAATACTACTTTTTCCATAAGGCATTTTATATATTAAACTGAAGTTGCTACTTTAAAAGCTCAGCCAATGATAAACAAAACTCCAAAGAATTAAGTGGGGTTCCCAAACTTTTTCATATGACTGTATATAAAGGTATGGGACCTGTTATTCAGAATGCTTGGGACTTGCGGTATTACAGATAAGGGATTTTTTCGTAATTTGGATCTACATACCTTAAGTCTACTAGAACATCATTTAAACCCTCCAATAAGGATTCATTACGTCTTAGTTGGAATCAAGAAAATAGAAGAAAAAGGAAAACATTTAGAAAGATTAGAATTATGTACTTATAATGGAGTCTATGGCCTTCCTGTAATTTAGAGCTGGATAACAGGTTTCCAGATAACAGATTATCAATTCAAAGTTTGCAATGCAGATTGTGTTTTTTAAATTCTGTGTTTTTATAGCTTTAAATTTTCTTCAGTTTTACTTGAATTTTGTTCTTAGTTTTCCTAAATACACCCATTTTCTACAGTCAATGCTGTTGTTTTTTTTTTATTATTTACATTTTCCTTAAGATCAGGATTCTAGATATCAAGATTGATATTCATCATGACAGTGTTACAAGTGTGATATCAATAACGCTTTTTGATTATAAGACATATTAGACTTTCAGTCCAGAGTTCACAACATATATGATAGATGTACAGATATGTGACCTGTTATACAGAATGCTCAGGACCTGAGGTTTTCCGGATAACAGATTTTTTTGTAATTTGTAAACCTTAAATAAACCAAAGAGCTTGGTTTTCCAATAAGGATTAATTATATCTTAGTTTGGATCAAGTACGAGGTACTGTTTAATCATCACAGAGAAAATGGGAGACCGCCTTTCCGTAATTCTTACCTTTCTGGATAACAAATGATAACAGATTCCATACCTGTGTTATCAGTAGGAATGCACCGAATCCAGGATTCGGTTCGGGATTCTGCCTTTTTCAGCAGGATTCAGATTCGGCCGAATCCTTCTGCCTGGCCGAACCAAATCCTAATTTGCATATGGGGAGGGAAATTGCGTGACTTTTGGAAAGAAAACAAGGAAGTAAAATTTTTTTTCCCCTTCCCACCCTAATTTGCATTTGCAAATTAGGGTTTGGTTCGGTATTCGGCCGAATCTTTCACAAAGGATTTGGGGGTTCGGCTGAATCCAAAATAGTGGATTCAGTGCATCCCTAATTATTAGTGCAAAGTCTGTTGAAAGGGTAATGAATATACATATACTAATATACATTAGTGTGTGCCATGCTACCATATGAAGGTGATCCGAATCCTGTATTAAAACATGAGGAAAACAAATAATAAGAATAAGAAGAACATGAAAGCAGCCTAAACCATTTATGTTCACATTCATCAACTCTAGACATGATTGTCTAGGACTAGGGAAATACCTGTTGTGGATATGGTGGATCCTTGGAGGCAGCTACTTCTGATTCGACCTGGGGATATTGTAGCAAGTAGGAGGGGTGCCCTGAACACTTTCTAGATCAAACCAAGTTGACTGATATCTGGGAGAAGGTGTAATATAGGTGGACCACATGTCAAAAAATGTTTATGTTTGGGTTACTTTGTCGGTGGACGCCTCCAACCAGTCCATATACAATAGGCTGTGTAGCTTGTTTTTAACAAGCTATATGGGTGGTGGAGTATTACCTGTAGTATGGCCTTCCTGGTTGCTGTAGCCAGTCTTTCTGCTAGGACTTTGGTTACTTTGAAAAGGGCCTATTTGATGTCAGGTTTTAATTTTATTTTGGTCAACAGGTACCAGCAATCATACATTTTTGACCCTAGGGTTTGAATGACCGGACATAGCCATATGCAGTGGGGTAGGTAGGCTCTTTTATCTTGGCACCTGCAGGGTTATCCAGCAGACCCATTTTTAACCTCCATAATGGAGTAAGAAGGAATGATGCAGGAGCTGTAAGGCCATAATTTGGCATTGACTAGAAGGAGTAATTCTCATGGCATGAGAAAGAAGTTTGAGAATATTGAGAGTACTGGAGTTCAGAATCGGCCTAGTTCAGCATGTGTCTCCAATGGAGGGGTCTAGGTCTGTGCATGAGTGTAGTTGAGTGGGGGTATTGCTTCCTTTCCATATATCATTTAGATGATTGAAGAGATCTTGATCTGTCACACTTCTCAAAACATTCCTCGCATAGTGGATGGCTTGTGTGAAATAAATGTGTTGGTTGTGGAGAGAAGGGAATTTGGCTGTTAATTCTGCAAACGTCATGGGGACCTGGTTCTTATTTAGTATATAACTATTGCATTCTAGTCCATCCTGTTTTGGGAAGATGTTGGTCATTAGGCCACTGGGGAAGTCCTTATTACCTGTCCAGGGTAGATATAAGGAGAGGTTTTGGGTAATCTTGTGTTAATTAGTGTTCTTCGTATATAATAAATTATGACTTCTTCTTGGTTTTAATTGGTATAATCAACTCTTTTTAATGCTAAAAATATTATTCTGGGAACATTAGTAAATCGGACCCTAATCTTAACCCATCCAGTGCTAACCTGATTGCAACCCAACCCAGTCCTTTGACTGACTGCGTTTTTAAAATGCCCCCTTCATTGACATCACATATGAGCAGAGTCCAGCTTAAGGCATCACTGGAAGGACTGGGACAGGTTACATATTTCATTGATGCTGGGAGACCATCACCATTGTCGAATGGAAAGGCCCAACACCCCCCTGCCACTAGGAGTTTTTTGCCAGCCGAGCAGTTCAACTTGCCTGGGTAAAAAGAAGAAAAAATTAAATATGAAAAAAAAGCACTGCACACATCCGTGACCAAAATGTTGGACTATTCATTTTTCACCAATGTAAAACTTTGGCTTTTGTAAGCATAGCTAAACCACAATAATGAATTCTCACATACATAATGCACTTGCCCTAAACCACTATAATGAATCCTTACATACATCTTGCACTTGGTGGAAAAACATCCTTTTTTTTTTTTTTTCCTCTGCCACATTAGTATGAGAATTGATGTTTTATCTGATTGACAGTAATTAGACACAATATACTCACAGGCAAGTCATCCTATTAACTGGACTTCTCCAAGGCAGAGAATGGTGTGCAGCATCCTGAAAGTCTCTGGGGTAAATTCTGAATTTGTGAGGACAGCATTTACAGGTAGCAACATGGCTACATTTTAATTAGGATGCCTAATTGCAGCTTGAAACTTTTCAAGCTTTCCAGTTACCAAGCAGAACAAGTTGGCTGCAAAAATATGACTTTGTACTGCCGGAATAGAGAGTACAGGTGCTGAGGCAATGTTCCGACTATAAAGGAAAGCTGACATTTACACTGTACATAAAAAGTGTAATTGAGCCAATCTGACATATAGTGTGTGATGCCCAGACTTAACCGTTTACTTTGCTAATGTACTATAGCTCAGGTGAGAATTTACAACTAAGCCTTCCACATCACCCTGATATTTTAAGTGGGTTGTTTATTAGGGTTTGCGTTGTGCTTTACACTAATTTAAGTTTTCAAGGTGATTTTCAGGTTAAAAAAATTATATTATTATTATTGATTATATATGGAAATAGCTTGAATACAAATATACACCATCTAAAACCTGTCGAGTTCATGTAGGAGTCAGTGACAGAGGTCCCCTTGAACCATTTGAAGATGTTCATAGCCTGCATGATGTTCAGTTTTTTTTTAGAGGATTTTGCCCAAAAACTCAGTCAATTTGAGGGTTTTTTTCACTGAAAAATAATTAGTTTTGGTTTTCGTAACTCGAGTTTTTTTTAAATTAAAAACCATTTGAGTTGTGAGTTAATTCAAGGTATAAAAACTCTAACATTCAACCTTTGACCCCTAAGTATTCCTTCTACCTGCAAATTGACTACATTATGATTTAATAGTGGCCAGCCACATTTTCAGACTTTGGTGAAAGTTAAAAAAAATAAATGGGAATATATAATTTATCAAATAGTTTATAGTTTTGCCCCAATCACTCTGTTTTCCGGATAACGGATTTTCTACTAGAGAATCATGTAAACATTAAATAAACCAAATAGGCTGATTTTGCTTCCAATAAGGATTAATTTTATCTTACAGAGATAAGGGAAATCATTTTTTAAAATTTGGATAAAATTGAGTCTATGCAAAACAGCGATTCTGTAATTCGGCGCTTTCTGGATAATGGGTTTCAGGATAATGTATCCCATACCTGTATATATATAATATACAGTGTGTGTGTTCCCACTCACAGCAGTTAGAGCTTGGAATGAATAGTTGAGGTTTTTTTGGTGGGTTTCATTCAAAAACTCGTTAAATTTGAGCAATTCAAGGTATTCAGGTTTTCCACTGTGATTACGCTGATAAGTTTTTTTGCATACAAGTTTTTTCATAAAAAAGATAACATTTGAGGTATAAAAAAAAAACGCAAACTCGACCTTTGATAAATAAAGTCCATAATGTGACTGCAACCTACTGTATGAATTAAAGGAGAACTAAACCCTAAAAATTAATATGGCTGAAATTTCATTTTATATACTGAACTTATTGCACCAGACTAAAATTTCAGCTTGTCAATAGCAGCAATGATCCAGGACTTCAAACTTGTCACGGTGGTCACCATCTTGGAAAGTGTCTGTGACATTCACATGCTCAGTGGGCTCTGAACAGCTGTTGAGAAGCTAAGCTTAGGGGTCGTCACTAATTATTGAGCTGAAAATGAGATTTCTCTGTAATATAAGCGGATGCCACAGGGCTGATTATTAAATTCTGATTTCTAGTTGCACTGGTTTCTGTGTACTGTATATTGTGAGTCGATCCTTAAGCTCAGTAAGTGACAGCAGCACAGAGCATGTGCAGTGAATCAGCAGAAAAGAAGATGGGGAGCTACTGGGGCATCTTTGGAGGTACAGATCTTCCCTGCTAAAAGGGCTGTGGTTGCTTTGGGCTGGTACAGAAGCCCAAACCATAAAGTACAACATTTCTAGCTATTTCTTTAGTTAGTTTTCATTTAATTACACTGGCCCCCATACATTTGCTGTGGTTTTCTTTAAATTTACATTTAAAAAAAAATTAAATTAAACAAATGTTGGTTAGTTGCACTGGTTTCTGTGCTGCCATGTGGTAATTATCTGTATTAACTACTAATCAGCCCAGAGCCGGGCCAGATGCAACAGCGCGTGCATGCACGAGTTGGTGCTAGCGCAGAAGCGCGAATACCAAGGCGCGCATGCGCAGAAGTATAAATGCACAGGAAGCTATGTGACCAGACATGGGGTAGGCGACAGAGCAGCTACGTGCCTGGCGCCCCAAACCCCCCCCCCCCTGCTTTGCGCCCTAGGTAAGTGCCTACTCTGCCTACCCCTTGGCCCGGCCCTGAATCAGCCTTATATTGTGACATTTATATTATATGCTTACTGTATATTTTGAAGCTCAGTAAGTGACAGCAGCACAGAGCATGTGCAGTGAATCAGCAGAAAAGAAGATGGGGAGCTATTTTTGGAAACAGATCTTTACTTCTAAAGGGCCGTGGTAATGTACAACATTTATAGCTACTTATTTAGTTTAACTTTCCTTGTCCTTTAATGTTATAAAAGAAATTTTGTAATAGATTGAACATTTTGGGGCATGGGATTTAGCCTCTTCCATTTTTTCAGTGAAACAAAACCTAAAAGCAACAAAAATAAGCACATCTGTGTCCAGCTGGATAAAGAAAATCAGTTTCCATAGCAGCAAGGAAAGCCTCTGGAAAAAGGTAATAGTGGTGGGACATAATTATCTATTATCTAGTGTATTAAGGCGCAATAGGGGATTTACTCAATTATACGGGATAAGCCCAATAGAAATGGGAGGAATTGCTACAGGCGCAACAGCTTTGGTAATTACAACTGATTATTTTAGGTAAAAAGGAAGGAAGTAGTGGGAGAACAGACAGCTGATTTTACTTTCAGGGAATGTGCTCCCTCTTTATAAGCTAATGTTCTAAATTGCGTAATATTTTGGCATGAGAAATGTGCTCCCTCTTTATAAGATAATGTTCAAAATTGCGTAATATTTTGGCATGAGGTTATTTTCCATAAAAAGCTTTATCAGCTTTTTTCTTTTTATTTCATGTTTTTATGCTGTTGGTTCTGGTCAGGTGATTATTATTATTCATAGCCTCTAATGGAACAGTGCCCATATTGTCTAAAAAATTGTTAAGCTTGGTATGACAGGTATATGATCCATTATCCTGAAACCAGTTATCCAGAAAGCTCTGAATTACGAGAAGGCCCCTAGGCTACATTTTCAACAAATAATCCACACTTCTAAAAATTGTTTCCTTTTTCTCTATAATAATAAAACCGTACTTTGTACTTGATCCCAACTGAGATATAATTAATCCTTATTGGAGAAAAAACTGGGTTACTCAATATTTAATTGATTTTTTCAGTAGAATTTAAAGTATGGGAATCCAAATTACACAACTAGAACATACTGGATAACAGGTCCCATACCTGTACTTAAAAATATTTACTCAAGCAGCATTGCAGAGCCTCTTTTATTGGGGTGCAATAGCAAACCGCATTAAGGAAGTTTTTGATGATGAAATGACATAGAGAAGGAGAGTTTGTGGAGTATTATCATTTCGAACAATTGAAAGAATAACAGGAAAAAACCTGGAAGCAACAGATGCTTTATTCTATCCCGAGTCCCATTTTGTGGAAATAAACCTTAACAAATGATGACATTCCCAGGTACATCTGTATGGTTTAATCCCTATCAATATAACATGTGCTCTGTGAAAGTGGATGGGGAGGTTGTATTAAGTATCAATAATAATTACATTGCACTCGTATATCATTGTGCTAGGACCACATAATGTCTCCACTCTAAATTACTCCATTTTATCCAAATAATTACATTTTTTACATATTTCCTTTTTCTCTGCTTCATTTTACTTGATCCAAACTAAGTTATAGTCATACTGGAGGCAAAAATTTGGGGTTTATTTAATGATTAAATGATTTTCTAGTCGACCTAAGGTATGAAGATCCAAATAATGGAAAGACCTGTTATCCCCATTATCTGTATCTGGCCAACTACATCAAAATTATCCCTGGTCTGGCCAGTCCTACACTCATTTTCATCTGATTCATTAAAGGGGTGGTTCACTTTTAACTTAACTTTTAGTATGTTAATGATTGGCCAATTCTAAGCGACTTTTCAGTTGGTCGTCTTTCTTTCCATCTTTCAAATGGGAGTCAATGACCCCATCTAAAAAACTCATTTTCTGTAAGGCTACAAATGTATTGTTATTGCTACTTTGTATCACTCCTCATTCTAGCCTTTTATTCAATGATCAATGGATGGTTGCTAGGGTAATTTGGACCCTAGCATCCAGATTGCCGAAATTGCAAACTAGAGAGCTGCTGTATTAAAAGCTAAATAACTCAAAAACCACAAATAATAACAAATGAAAACCAATCACACATTGGCTCAGAATATCAGTCTCTACATCCTACTAAAGTTAAAGTTCAAAGGTGAACAACCTTTAAGGGAAAACTAAACCCTAAAAATGAATATGGCTAAAAATGCCATATTTTTATTACACTTAGTGGTCTGAAATGTTCTAAAACCCTATAGCCTAGTATTGTCCAACTTTTTCCATGTAGTAAGCCAGTGACAGTATTCAGCAAAGCTTTCAGGGCCTTTAAAGGAGAACTAAAAATTAATGTGGCGTAAATGCCATATTTTATATACTGAACTTATTGCATCAGCCTAAAGTTTCAGCTTCTCAATAGCAGCAATGATCCAGGACTTCAAACTTGTCACAGGGGG
The DNA here is from genome assembly GCF_017654675.1 of Xenopus laevis. Lineage (NCBI taxonomy): Eukaryota > Metazoa > Chordata > Amphibia > Anura > Pipidae > Xenopus > Xenopus laevis. The sequence goes on from NC_054387.1 coordinate 31,782,561, forward strand.
TCACCATCTTGGAAAGTGTCTGCGATGCTCAGTGGCATCTGAGGAGCTTAGGGGTCGTCACTAATTATCAAGCAGAAAATGAGGTTGGCCTGAAATATAAACTGATGCTACAGGGCTGATTATTAAATTGTGATGCTAGTTGCACTGGTTCTGTACTGCCATGTAGTAATTATCTGTATTAATTACTTCACAGATAAAGTGACTATTATTTGCCATTCTCTAAACCAAGTATATGGTTTATAGAGACGGGTCTGCAGCAGCTGTCAATATACTTCCATTTAGTTGTGTTTTTATGCTGTGAGACTAGCACTCTATGAGCTGAAAATGATTTATTATGTTTTATTGTGTAAGTTATACAGTTTTTGCCCTAAAAAGATTCTGGTCATCTATTAGAAATAAAATATGTGTAGATCATTGTATGTTTAGAGTCATAGTCCTCTTAACAGCCAGTGACTCGTAATTACAAATTAGGTTACTCTTCAGGCTTTTCAGCTTGATTGAAAAAAAAAAAAAAATGACACTGAGAGCAGAAAGTGCCACTTTGTTGAAAGGTCAGGAAGATCTTACATTTTACTGCAATAACTGAAAATAATGAGACAAAATAAAGTTTATGAAACAGTGAAAGTAATTAAAGACGTTCCAAACCCACTAAACACGGCTGCGTTCTAATAGATATCTCATCTAGAAATTGATTATTATTACAAGTACTTGCAATTTATATCACAAATCGCTTGGATCTTTCTTTGATTCCAATCTAAGTAGGATGGTTTACAATATTTGGTGTTTTGTTTAATGTAAAACCGTGCTTGCTCTGCATACACATGATATTGGGGTGTGCCATGATTTTATCTCTGTATTCGTCTATCAGTTAAATAGCATGGGAGATTAATGTAAAGGCAATGGCTCAAGATGGAAGAGTTAATTTGATGCTCAAAAATGTCATCTATCTTATCATGTCAATATCTGGGTCTAAACATTTACCAATGAATCAGCAGTAAAATGCTTTAGGTTCCTTGATATATGGGTGGGAAATATGTGTTATCTCCAGCGAGTCATGAAACAAAAGTCATTTACAATGATTTTCAGATTATATAAGTGTGCACACATCTGTAGTGGATGCTTAAGGGGCCAATTTGCTAATAAGTGTAAAAACCACAAAAAACTATATAATAAAAAAAAGTTTTTACGGTCCCTTAAAAGTCAATGGGAGCTCAGCTGATCCTATTGGACTTTTTTTTAGCCATTTTCCCCCATATCTAATTAGTCACTGGGGTTGTCATTTATCAAAACTGGACATCTCAAACCTGTCGAGGTTGCATAAAAGTCAATGGGAACAGTCCCATTGATTTTTGGGTGTGTCTGGGGTTTCGGGCAATTTCACTATGTTTTCAGAGCTTTCGAGTGAAAAATTTGAAGTTTTCGGGGGGAAATTCACGAAAAAATATTGAAAATCAGCTTTTCCTGCAAAGGTGATTTTCGGGAAAATTTAATAATAAATAAGCGTTAAAAACCTGAGTGGCTTAGATCGGAGTTTGTAGCAGCTGATATTGAGATAAATTCGGACCTTGATAAATAACCCCCTTAGCGGTTTTGGGGTTTTTTTCAAACTCAAATTTTTAACTTGTTGTTCAGCGTTTTTGTATGTTCCTTCTTTTTATATCCGAATCTTTTAATAACCTTCACGGCATCCATGGTCTTAGAGAAATTTAGGGGGTTATTTATCAAAGATTGAGTTGTGTTTTTCCCCAAAAAAAAAACTTTAATTTTTTGAGATTTATTATTCCCCAAAGCTGCAGAAAGCTTGAATCCAAAAATACTTCAGCTAAAACCTATCAAGGTCATGTAGAAGTCAGTGGCAGAGGTCCCTTAAACCATTTGAAGATGTTCTTAGCCTTCATGCTTTTCTGTTTTTTTTGTGAGCTCCAAAACTCAATTTATTCAAGCAAATCTGAGAGGTTTTTTTCACCAATAACTTGATCAATTTGAATATTCAAGTTTTTCCCCCGATGGCATTCATTTGCATTCAAGTTTTTTCATAAATAAGTAAACATTCAAGTTGTGAGTTTATTCGAGGTAGAAAAAAACTCACAAAATCGACCTTTGATAAATAACCCACTTAAAGTTTATTTGTGGTTTCAAAAATCTGTAATACCGCTAAAATTTGACCTTTAATAAATGATCCTCTTCATAATTTTTTTACTCAATCAAAATTTGAGCTTTATCAATGATGTACCTAACTGAGCTATTTTTTTTTTTTATAGGAAAGGCTCCAGGAATCAGAGAAAAACAGAAGTCAGTTATCTGAAGAACTTGAAAAAGTAAAACAAGTAAGCTCTATATGCCTCAAGCTGCTCGTCTGGACACATATCAAGTTTTGAAATAATTCTTGTTTAATATCAATGAATATAGGTCACAGCATTGAGCTGATATGTGGAATTTGATCGTGTATTGCATGAGCAGTGTCAAGAGGGAGCGGTATCCAACCATAATCCTCATAAAGCTCCCATGTTTGCAAGGGAAAGGATTTGTGAAGCAGGCGGCTTTATAGCAATCTTCATTATCATTCTTTAGTTTAAAGTGGGCATCAAAGCAGAGCTAAGTGGCTAAAAATTCTTACAAATGGTTTTTAGGTGACATACAAAAATGAATGTCCCATTTAACTATGTATATGTTGGTTATATACATTTTTACTATGTTATAATCCAAAACAATTTTTCAGTTGGTCTTTTAATATAGTTTTTTTTAACTGCCGGTTTCTGGCCAGCAACTGAAGATATTATCAGGTTGTCAGAGTTGCGGGTCCCGGCAAATGATTAAAAAAAGTTGCAGAACAAACAAGTACAGGTATAGGATCCGTTATCCGGAAACCAGTTATCCAGAAAGCGCTGAATTAGAGAAAGGCTGTCTCCCATAGACTCCATTTTATTCTCTGTAATAATTAAACAGTACCATGTACTTGATCTAAACCAAGATATGATTAATCTTCATTGGAAGCGGAACAATCCTATTGGGTTTATGTAATGTTTACAGGATTTTCTATTAAACTTAAGGTATGAAAATTCAAATTAGCGAAAGATCAGTTATCTGGAAAACCCCAGGTCCTGAGCATTCTAGATAACTGGTCCCATACCAGTATTTTAAAAGTCAAAAAAAGGTCAAGGGCAATTGCAAGATGTCTTAAATTTAGCTTGTAATATGATGCATACATTAGTATTCTAATGTAAACTACCCCTTTAATAATGAAATGGGGTTATGTAATAAAAGGCACTGGGTTATTCTGTGAGCCTTCTGTGAATATGTTGATACAGGTATGGGACCTGTTATCCAGAATGCTCGGGACCTGGGGTTTTCCGGATAATGGATCTTTCCGTAAGTTAGCCTTCCTGATGTTCAAGTTTTTTCGGAGGAAAATTTGATTCCAGTTTTGTTCGTATTTGAATACAAAACAAATTTTCAGGTTGTTCCGATTTGATCGAATTTTAGACATTTTTTCATAAATAACCTTTCATTGGTGTTGTGAGTTACATTCAAATTTATTAGAGTAAAAAAAAATTTACATCAATTCGAAATTAAACCTTTGATTAATAACCCCCTGAAATATTGCCAATTGCTTTTTTGCAAATTGTGGTGAGGTGCACATTGTGAACAAATTTTCCCAAAAGGCTCACAAATGATGGGTGTTTCCCTGAGCATGGTTGTTGTGCGTTAATATAGCGTACTTGTGCTGATATTAATTCGCAATTCACAAAAATTATTAAGCAACTATGAAAAGGTGATCGTGATCCATCATGCGGTGCTCAATTTCTCCTTCCAGCCTTCCTTATAGGAGCTAGCCAGCGAGGAGAAATTGAGCGCCTCACGATGGATCGTCGCCTTTTCTGAAGAGGAGCGGAAGCTGAGTCTCAGTAAGTTATTTCTTGATAAAGAAATGTATGCTAACAATTTTTTTTTAATGTTTTTTAAATGTTGATGTTACTTTAACTCCTTGGCATGTTTCTCTTCTGTATGCCAACTTGCTGGCAGCTGCAGTGATTTTGCATAATCTGGCATTTAAGATACTTAGTATTGGAATATTTAAGCTATCTATATATTTTTATTGTACAATGTACAGAACAATGAATAAAGAACAACCCATGGTTTAATTTACTGATGACAAAATTAGGGGGGACTGCTCTCTTTATAACCATAATGGTGAAGGTTAATGTGTAAATGTCTGTGATGATTAAATAGCAGGTATTTTTTTTACTGTAACACTCTGCACAACATGGAACTGATCACATTAATTGTGGCTGTAAAGTCACTAATTCCTGGCCTTAAATTTCATAAACCTGTAGACCTTTTTGTCATTCTGCTCTATGAAGTAGGGCATACACTGATGGATTGTTAAGCTATCTAATAGCTTGAGGAGTACAGGTCCATGGACTTTCAGGGTGGCCCGTGACTCCCTGGGATTTAAGTAGGGGCCTGGTGGTTGTCCTTTCTCTGGTTTATATTAGTTGGGTTTCGTGTGGACCTGGTTGTCCTTTCTCTGGTTTATACTAGTTGGGTTTCATGTGGACCTGGTTGTCCTTTCTCAGGTTTATACTAGTTGGGTTTCATGTGGACCTGGTTGTCCTTTCTCTGGTTTATACTAGTTGGGTTTCATGTGGACCTGAAATGTTTTCAAATTTTGTATTTATTTTTAGCCGTATAACAGGACTACACCAATTTTAGTGTGCTGCAGTTCTACAGTAAGGCGTTTATTTATTAAACCTTGGTTTTTTTTTTGGTTGAGTTTTTAAAGGGGAAAACTGATTACAACAATAGCGTGTACAAGAAAGAAAGAAATTATTGGGAAATTGCGGAATGGTGGTATCAAGCAAATGTATGGCAGAATAACATTATACAGATCCGTGTCATCACATTAACGCAAGAACACGTCAATGTGTCAAAAAAAAAATTATTTATAAAAAATTTTTTTTGGTGAAATGAAACAGATCAAATTCGCCCATCCCTAGTGGCAAATTTGAATATGAAATCTAACGAAAACCTAAAACATCTTAGAGCCACAATCAGGCTGTTTTTCCTGCCTGAACTGTAGTAGATGATCATAAGACCTATTGATTCTATGGGGTCACTGTTTTTAAGTCAACTTATTAAAAATATTTTCTACAGATGAAGCCACTTGGATTTGTGAGTTAAATGCGTCATGACTCAGAGTTAATTGAAGAAACTGTGTTATCTAAAGTTATCTTAACTCATTTAAGGCATTTAACCTTTTCATTAGCATACCAAAGCACCATTGTTCACAATGGTGAATGCTTTAATTAGATGGGATGTTGTGTCACAGTTTTCTGTGTTAAATGAGATAAATGGGATATCTGTGTTTAGTTATTCTGTGTCAAACAGACAAACCAAAGTGGCTGCATCTGTATGTGCACCTTACGCCTAAATAACATTCAACCTGCCTTTCAATAATCACAATGTGTAATTAGTCTTTAGTTATTTGTGACAGATTATTAAATGAAGTGTCATTGATTTTCTTTTTCTTTGTACTGGTAGTCACTAAAAAGCTATAAAGAACTCAAGTGCTTTGTAGACGTTCCCTTAAAATCACTTAGTCTATACAAATGGAAGATGGAAATGCAACGGAAAATACAAATGTAATAATTAAACTTACCTCCCCTCCCCAAAAAAAAAGGTATTCATCCTAAAACTACTCCATCTGGAGGCTAAAGGAGCAGCAATGTCTAGGGGATGTGTGCATGACTGTCCTGTTTTCTCTTGTCTCAGTATTCGAGATAATGGATCTTTCCGTAATTTTGGATCTTAAGTCTACTAGAAAGTCATGTACACATTTTAAAAACCCAGTAGGCTGGTTTTGCTTTCAATAAGGATTAATTATATCTTAGTTTGGATCATGTACAAGGTACTGTTCTATTATTATTAATTATTACAGAGAATAAGGAAAACATTTTTTAAAAATTTGGATTATTAGTATAAAATGGAGTCTGTGGAGACGGCCTTTCTGTAATTCAGAGCTTTCAGGATAACGGATCTATAAACGTATTTTCTGTTTTGGTTTCTTCTGTTTAATCAGCACTAACAGTAGAGAATGTTGCTTTCTATTTCCATCAATATTCTTCCAACACCTTGTATGCAATTCTATTCAGCTGGAGGCAGGCAGTCATTTTCAGCACCTCATAAGAAGAGAATCTATCTTGTTAACAAGAGTCAAATGAAGTATGACCAGGTTATTCAATATCTCACGTTGAAATTGATAAAAGAAAAACATTGTTAAATGCATATGGTAGTCAACGTGAAATCTCCTGTGGCAACTAACATAATACACATAAAGATATGAAGAACTGATTGTGCGGCAGACCTTAGAAATATGACTTTTTAGTTGCGGCTTGTTACATACTATATTGGACAGGTTGTGATAAAAAGGGTCATTTCTGTGTATTGTAGTTCTTTAACCCCCATCTCAGCAAAGCAATTCTGTAAAGCGCTTGCTTTTTGCATAGGGTAATGATTGTGCTGCAACAGAAAAGGACATTTTCTAAACCTAGGAATTTTTTGGAATGTTACCGTGCATCGTTGAGTGAAGGTTTGCTTTCAATTGAACCATTTGCCCTAGCCTAAAACTTACCAAGATAATTATTCCCCTAGTAGATGAGGTTAAAAAGACTTTCATCCATCCAACTATCGCGAGTATGAAGACTTAAGCTTCATCATAAAGAAACTTTGTAAATACAGTCAATTAAACATTCTGTATAGTTTCTAAAATAATAAAGTTTATCTTCCCTATCCCTCTCTCAGCATCTGTTTCTCTTCATTCTGTCTTCATGCAGCAGTTTTGTGTAAGATATTTATTGACAGTTAGATCAAATATATCTTATAGGGGAGGCTTCCTTTCCTAGCAGATGTATTAGAGCTCATTCAAATAACTGATTCTACTACAAACAAAATAACTGCCTTTTGGCACAAATCCTGCATGTAGAGAGACCAGATTTCTGGTGATTTTAATAGTGACCTCTAATACAGCAAAAGGAGCCCCCCTAAAAGATATATTGGATTGTCATTCACAATCAGGCTCCCAATTCCTGCATGAAGACACAATGAAGAGAGACAGATGCTGAGAGGGGGAAAGTGAAAAGTAACTTGAATATTTCAGAAATGGTTTAGTTTGATTATATTTAGAAAACTAATGACGCTTATATATATTCATTTTCGCCATAGTTGCCCTTTAAACATTGCCCTAGCTGAATGCGGCCCAACTGTTTCTCTTAGCGCTCAACTCTTTGCTCTTAAATGTATGATAGAATTGGTTTTGTCTTGTTGCCTTGTTGAAATATTTTTGCTTTCTTCCTAGGAGGCCAAAGGTGCCGTCGAAGAGACAAGGGCACTGAGGAACAGAATTCACTTGGCCGAGGTGGCACAGAGTCAAGCAAGTGGCATGGAGACAGACTATGAAGAAGTCATTCGTCTTTTGGAGGCTGAAGTTACGGAGCTAAAAGCTCAGCTCTCGAAGCGATCCGGCCAAACTAAAGTAAGCCAGCCTGCTACCCTGTTTCCATGGTTGCCTTGCAACTGTCATGTGTCCCGTTTCACTCTCTCGTTCTATCTGCTCTGCTAAAGTAGGTCACTGTTTGTCTTGTATTATTCAGTGTGAGCAGTGTTGTGCAATGAAGGGGACAATGTGAATATTATGACCCTTTTTTTCCCCTGATAAAATGTAGCAGCTTTCACCAGTAATTGGCACATGTGTTAAGAAAAGAGGTCTGGGTTTTCATTTCCGTAAGACATTATGAAACTGCTATTCCATCCTGGCTTATCAATACTGATCAAACCATTCATTCTCATTGCTTTCTGCACAATTGTTTTGTAGCTAACTTGGGAAGGTCCACCTTCTGTACCACAGTCTATTCATGTCTCTGAACAGTTTGCTGGACAAGTGCTTTTTCCCTACCGATACCTTCTATTTAATTTTTAACGTCTTACAGCTATTTGTGGGGAAAAAATCAAAGTAAAAATTAAAAGTAAAAATCATTCCTACAGCATTGGTTTACTTGGGTAGACCGTAATTAGTGAGGACATGGCATTTTGCATGTTCAAGAAAATCCTATTAGTTGGGATCACATTATTATTAATTAACAAGTATTTTTAGAGCGCCAAAATATTTTGCAGAGCTGTAACGTAAACATGTTTATACAAAGAACATACAGTATAGACTTACATACATAGCGAAGCTGAAGAAGACCCTGTGCGAAAGAGCTTACTATCTAAAAGGGGAAGTTGAGTTGAGACACGGGGGAAAATTTATCAAAGAGTGAAGTTAGAGATCATCACAGTCCACTAGAGTGAAATTCCACCACTTTCCATTCTTTTGTATAGCATTTTAAAGGCATATTTATCAAAGGGTGAACATTCACTTTCACCCATTGATAAATACTCTTTTAAAAATCCCATAGAAATGAATGGAGAGTGGTGGAATTTCACACTGTGGTGATCTGTAACTTCACTCTTTGATAAATATACCCCATGGTGTTGGAGTGGGCAATATCAGGAATAAGCAAGGTAAGGGCAGAGACACACACTCAGATTCGGGGAGATTAGTCGCCCAACGACAAATCTCCTCTTCTTTGGGGTGACAAATCTCCCTGAACTGCCTCCCTCCGGCTAGAATGTAAATCACCGGCGGGATGGCAATCGGTGTGCTTCGTCTTCCGAAGTCACCCGTTGCCTCACGAGGAAACTTCGGCGACTTCGGAAAACAAAACGATCCGAGTGCCATCCCGCAGGCGATTTACATTTTAGCCGTCGGGAGGCAGTTTGGGAGATTAGTTGCCCTGAAGAAGAGGCGGTTTATCGCCGGGCGACTAAATCTCCCTGAATTTGAGCGTGTGCCTCTACATTAAGAGATGTAGCATATGGATTGAAAATGGCGTCCTATGGCAGATGGACTTCCCAAAATTCTGAGCCTGTTTTTGTGTACCGTATATTTTTGTAATTCGTGCCATATTACTTTATTTGTTTTATTTTCCTTGTACACAAAATACATTAATCTTTTTTGCATTCATACAGTACTTATACTTTTTGTATAAGTCTATATACAATTGATGCATTCAACATTGCCTGGGAAATTTGATGCTACATCTTTAAAGGGGTGGTTCACCTTTAAGTTAACTTTTTGTATGTTATAGGATGGCCAATTCTAATCAACTTCTCAATTGGTGTTCATTATTTTATTTTTTTTTATAGTTTTTGACTTATTTGCTTTCCTCTTCTGATTCTTTCCAGCTCTGTAAGGCTACAAATGGGTAGTTAGTGCAACATTTTATTATTCATGTTTCTAATCAGGCCCTCTCCTAAATCATACTAAAAGTTAATTGAATGGTGAACTACTCCTTTAAAATATTAGACTAAAAAGCACACTAGCAAAATATTTCTGCTGCCGAGAAGTCCTCCAAATCGAAATGGTGCAAATGCCATTGGTCAGATTGGTAGGGAGGCTTGTAGCCAGCATTGACTGGTAAAGCCGATCAAAAAGTCGACCCGCACCAGACCTTAACCCTTCCTCTCCAAACCTGGACCCTACCTGACCTGGCAAACTGTCAGTACCCACACCCATATCTCATAGAAGGTTGGTGCATGCGCATGTGTATAAAAACAATTGGAGAAGGAAATTAGGCAGGATAATATAGTGGGTGGGGTAAGGCCAAGGTTAGATATTGGCCTGTCCACAACCCGCCAAGGATATTTATATTTATTATTTGGAGCTTTCTATATAAAGGCTTTCCTTATAATAGATTGGGATCCATTGTACAGAAAGCCTTTATTTAGAATGCTCCCATACAGATATGGGTATCTTTACATGTTTTGTCCTTTACCACAGTGCTCTATTGTGTTATCCTCTGAAACTATGAAGTGGCCCCACATTTTATCTCATATTTGATTCCCTGTGAGCGGGTTTTATGTGTTTCTCTAAGAGATCTTTCTACAAAAGGCCACAGGCAGCATAAAGCCACTTATAAGATCCATGCACTAGTCACATGACACTTTTTCCCAAGAAATGCAACAGCCTGTTTAGCACGGCCAGAGCTATATAGTGAAGGAAACCATATGGGATGATGGCTAAGTTATTTTATGATTATAACCTTGTTACTAAGTCATTCGCACCTGCAACAATTAATTACAGGGCATGTGGCTTGATCTAGCCTTTGTCACAATCATATGTTAGAATTTCTCTCCATATGATAATTCCTCCTTGTGTAATACAAGAAAGAAACAAGCTGTGCCCCTATACTAACAATAGAAACAGGACAATACTTTGGCACTGCTGTGCTATGAATTACCCTAATGACTGTCAAGAAACGTTGCAAGTTTCTTGTATTAATAGCTGCTGGGGTGTCATGGGATCCAGAACCCTGATCTACTGGCCTCTTATTCAGGGAACTTTAATTTAATCACACTACATGTATCTTAATAAAATGATAAGCCTCGCACTTGATTAGACATTTTTTGTTTTTATTTTTCTATGTTCATGGCTTCCAAAATAGCTAAGATAGTAAAGGAAATCGTGAAGAAACAACATATTATCAGTATATGAATCAGAGGCCCATTTTTTAAACATTCTCATTTTAGTGGTTCTAGACACCACTAATAAACTAATTTTCTCTAAAACCACAAATGCCGTATAATTTATTAAAAGAATTTAAAAAGTACAATGGAAAAAAAAAAGCGCTGAACAATGCACTAAAAATTATGAAAACCTCTAAAAATGTGAGGTTTTTTTCAGACAATTACAAAAGATCTTAAAACCTCAAAAATCCTGAATGACTAAAGCAAGGTTCAATAGGATCAGAGCAGCTCCTGTTGATCTCTGAAGGACCTTGACTTGCCGAAGTTTTAAATTACAGGTTTTTTTTTTTTTTTTGTTAGACACTAATTTTTAGTGTTAGAGAAAATACCATACATTTTTAGAGAAAACATTAGATTTGTAAAAATGATTGAAATTTGAATGTTAGTAAATAGGCCCTTTAATGGATCAACTATCCAACTTGTCCAAGAAAATATTTTAACATTTAGATAAATAGACAGTATGGCAACACAACTTCTGCACAGTGGAGGTTTTACTACATTACTACTCTTCAAAAGAAAACAAAAAAACTGCCAGTTATTGCACAGCACTTGTGGACTTTTTACAAAGCATGTGTATATAACATTGAGCTTAGAATTTACCTAGTCTTTAGTTGCTCTTTAAAGGAGACATGGTCTATCAAAAAACAAGAATGTGCCAGTGCATTATACTCTTAGATATAGAAGTGGTGTTTCTGTTTACTTTGAAAATTTCAGCAAACACTCCGCCCATCTGTTCTACTTCCTGCTGGCCAAATTCTCTGGATATGGGGAGCACCAATAAAGGGGCCATTTTTTGAAGAAAATATACATTGGAGCTTTTTATAGATTTGCTAAGGTCCCTGTCCAAGTTTCCAATGAAGAGTGGGCGTGTCCCAATGGTCCCTGCCAGGAGCACGGTAGGAGGGGACAGCTAATCAGAACCCTACAGTCAAACAAGCAAAGACAGGCTTCTGTTCCCTATCACGTTAGTCTAGCTGCTGATTGGTTCCTATCCTACAGTGCAGTGTACGGAGTGCCACCGGCTCCCCTGCACAGCCTGGGAAAGGGGGCAGCAGGAAGTGGAAGATGGGCAGGACTAGTAGGGGTTTTGCAGACATTTACAATACAAGTAACCAGAAACACAATTTTTTCAAGGAATTGTTCAGTGTAAAAATAAAAACTGGCTAAATAGATAGCCTGTGCAAAATAAAAAATGTTTCTAATATAGTTAGTTAGCCAAAAATGTAATGTATAAGGGCTGGAGTGACTGGATGTCTAACATAATAGTCAGAACACTACTTCCTGCTTTTCAGCTCTCTTGGTTTACACTGACTGGTTGCCAGGCAGTAACCAGAGACTTGAGCGGGGGGGCACATGGGTCATATCGATTGCTTTTGAATCGGAGCTGAATGCTGAGGATCAATTGAAAACTCACTGAACAGATATGTCCCATGTGACCCCTCTTCAAGTCACTGACTAACTCAGAGTTAGAGAGCTGAAAAGCAGGAAGTATTGTTCTGGCTATTATGTTAGACATCCAGTCACTCCAGCCTTTATATATTACATTTTTGGCTAACTAACTATATTAGAAATATTTTTTATTTTGCACAGCCTATCTATTTACCCAGGGACCTATCTATTTACTTTCTTTGTTTTGTCACACTGTACTGTTCCTTTAAAATACATTACTTCTATATGTAAACACGTTTAATGCATTGGTACATTCTTGTTTTTATTTTACATATGTCTCCTTTAAGAGGTTGTATTTTTACCTTCCTCAGAGTAGTAAGTCCCTTAGATACTACTTGTTATTGCATATAACCTAACTTACCATTTTTCTAGAGAAATTAAACAATAAACAGTGTTTTTTTTAGTAATTTGGTTGTCATTAGCAGTACTTCAGTGTGCACTCTGGATGTACTGTTATTAAATGCTGTTTTGCAATTTCTCCTTCTGCTGTGCAGGGTAATGTTCAGGATTTAAAAGGAAGAGCTTCTGTCCTCGGCTGTCAGCTGCGCAAGTCAGAGATGGCCAGAAAAGCTTTTGAAGTGACAACCGAGAAGCTGCAGCAGTTCGCAGAGGTGAGACATGCTCCCATATTCTTTCTTCCCAGCAGTAATAATATATAATTCCTCACACAACCCTATAAAAAATGAAAAGTCTCCATCCAATAGACAATCAGTTTGTATAGCAGGTTGGTGAGTAGTGGACGGGGGTTGGCAGCATTGAAGGCATGTTAGGGTGGAATTTGGGGAGCAAAATAAATTTGGTTCTCTTAGTTCTAGGTGCACTTAACATGTCGTTTGGAAAGACTTTTAAAAAGTGCATTGAATGGATGCAAGTTTAGATGCTTCTCTCCTTTAATTAATGCCATATATATGAATTTGCCAAACACTTCCTTAATGGTAAAGTGGGACCGTTCACACTGTCTGCATACATTATATGCCAGTGTTGTTTTGTTTTTCGTGACACCGTTTTTGTATTTTTTTGGTAGCTCCATTATTTCTCATAATTGGTCTAATCATGTGGTTCCATGCAATTAGGTCAGGCTTCTTCTGGAGCAGCTGATCCCTGTACCTAGCATTGGAATGCACCACATTATGTAGTCATTTAGCATAAGACAGCTTTTCTGAGAAATATAGCCATTTTTCCTGGACCAGTTTAATTAAGGCATCATTGAATGGGATTATCTGCTATTCTGCTATTACCATTTATGTATACAAAGACAATGTGAGGTTAACATGTTTGTTCCTGCACCAGCGAGGTTTACAGTCTAATTCTTTATCACCTGCACATTGAAACAGACACCAGCTATGGTCGATTTCATAAGAGACCAGTTATGATACAGTTTGTTTTTGGGCTATGGGAGAAAATCAGACCGTACAGAAACTGAGTACATTAACATAAAATCAACACAGATGGGTCGGAACTTAGCTGAAGACCCCATTGCTATTGAGGTTGTGCAACTCTACATGGAGAACATGCTGTATCAGATGGGACATGTCAGTTTATTTATAATCCTATGCAAACATTTAAATGAGGGGGGGGGAATTAGGCACAATTGTTGCCTTTGTTTCAGACAGCCGGGATGTTTGAATGGAGATGTGCTGCTTAGCTTTTCGTATATTACAAAGGCATTTAAACATTTCTCTTTTTCAACACAGAATGTCTGTGATATTCTCTCTGATGATTCTGCCAACATGTTAAACCTGAGGTAAGGTCCTAAAATGTCTTCTAAGTGTATTTATATTATATAAGGAAACCTTTGGAGCTCCCCTACAACTCCACAACTTGGATGGCACAAGAACGATGTTGAGTTTGTTTTGTATTTTTGTTGTTGTATTTTTGTTTTTCAGTTATTTAGTTTTCGTTCAGACAACTTTCCAGTTTGGTCTTTCAGCAGCTACAGTCATATGAAAAGGTTTGGGAACCCCTCTCAGCTTGCATAATAATTGACTCCACTTTCAACAAAAAAGATAACAACAGTGGTATGTCTTTCATTTCCCAGGAACATCTGAGTACTGGGGTGTTTTCTGAACATAGATTTTTAGTGAAGCAATGTTCAGTTGTATGAAATTACATCAAATGTGAAAAGCTGGCTGTGCAAAAAATGTGGGTACCCTTGTAATTTTGCTAATTTAAATGCAAATAACTGCTCAATACTGATTACTGACAACAACAAATTGGTTGGATTAGCTTGTTAAGCCTTGAACTTTATAGACAGATGTGTCCAATCATGAGAAAAGGTATTTAAGGTGACCAATTGCAAGTTGTGCTTTTGTTTGACTCTCCACTGAAGAGTGACAGCATGGGATCGTCAAAGCAACTCTCAAATGATCTGAAAACAAAGATTGTTCAATATCATGGTTTAGGGGAAGGTTTCAAAAAGCTTCAACTGTAAGAAATGTAATCAGGAAATAGAAGGCCACAGGCACAGTTGCTGTAAGACCCAGGTCTGGCAGGCCAAGAAAAATACAGGAGGGGTGTATGCAGGAGGATTGTGAAAATGGTTACAGACAACCCAAAGATCACCTCCAAAGACCTGCAACAACATCTTACTGCAGATTGCACAAAGAACATCTGTATGGCAGATGTTTTGCTCTTTCTGCACTCACGCCACAAACAGAGTCGTTTGTTGTATGCAAAAGCTCATTTAGACAAGCCACAGTCATATTGGAACATGATGAGACAAAAACGTAGTTTTTTGGTCATAACAAAAAGCACTTGGCATGGCGGAAGAAGAACACCGCATTCCAAGAAAAACACCTGCCACCTACTGTCAAATTTTGTGGAGGTTCCATCATGCTGGGGCTGTGTGGCTAGTTCAGGGACTGGGACCCTTGTTAATGTTGAGGTTCGGATGAATTCAACCCAATCTCAACAAATTCTTCAGGATAATGTTCAGGCATCAGTCACAAAGTTGAAGCTACACAACCTAAACACACTTCGAAATCTACAAAGGCATTTATGTAGAGGGAGATACAATATTCTGGAATGGCCGTCACAGTCCCCCGACTTGAATATCATTGAAAATCTATGGGATGATTTGAAGCAGGCTGTCCATGCTTGGCAACCATCAAATTTAACTGAACTGGAGAGATTTTGTATGGACGAATGGTCAAAAATACCACCATCCAGAATCCACACTCGTCAAAGGAGGTGTCTAGAGGCTTACATTTGCAAAAGGAGGCTCATCTAAGTATTGATGTAATAACCCTGTTGGGTGCCCAAATTTATGCACCTGTCTAATTTTTTTATGATGCATATTGCATATTTTCTGTTAATCCAATAAACTTTGTCACTGCTGAAATATTACTGTTTCTATAAGGCATGTTCTATATTAAAAGGAAGTTGCTATTTTGAAAGCTGCAGCCAAACTCCAAAGAATTAAGAGGGGTTCCCAAACTTTTGCATATGACTGTATCTGGTTGCTAGGGTCTTCTTATTTATTTATTTATGTATAATAGAACAATCGTTATTCGGCTGCTAGGGTCAATGACCCACACTTGACAGCCAGAAAGTGGCAGAATAGGAAAACAAATAATTAAAACAAGATACACAATGAATAATGAAGACCAGTTGCAACAATGCTAGGGATAGGAAACGCTGTAGCATACTAAAAGCGTAACTTATAAGTGACAGACAATCAGGGCCAGGCATTCTCTGACCCTTTAAATGCTGCTGAACCGCTGCTGAACCACAAGTCCCAATTGAATGCGGAGACCTGAATCTGAAGGAAAACTAAATCCCACCCCAACCAGACGTGATAGAAAATAGTTTTTATATTTTTCAAATTTCTGGGTTTCTTGTAATTTAAATCACTGTGGTGACCTCCATGATGTTTACTGGAAACTATTGTACTTTGTAGTAGATGGGATTTGCTTCTTTTTTTTGCTGAACAAAGAACAATCCTGTGATTTACCAACCCATTCACGCAGCAGTTTCTATCCCAGTTCCAGTGTCCAGGCTCTACAGGCTAATCTGAGAGCTCATTTTTACATTTCATTCCCAAGCACGTTTTTAATAAGCATCTTCAGCAAAACGCTCAAGAGAACACATTGAGGAGAACACAAGCCTCATGTAATCACACTGATTGCTCAGTTTCTGTGTGTTTTTTGTGGATCCTGGCAACAATAATCTAAGGTTACTCCATAGCATCAGCTCAAATCAGGTTCCATTCTTTCTGTCTGATTAGTAGTTTTAGCAATTAAGAAGGGATTTGATATGTTTTTTTCTCATGCAGAACAGGACACAAAAATTGTTATTTCAATTGCCAATTACATTTACAAATAACTTTAAAATCCATTGAACATTATTAATGCATGTGTATAAAATGGGGCATTTATTTGTTAATATTTTCAGTTTTGACAGTACTGTTCCTTTAATACATTACTGCTAAAAGGACAAGTCAACCCCAAAATAAAAATTTGCCTAATCAAAGAAAACATAATTATAAGCAACTTTGTAATATACATTTATTAAAATGAGTCTGTGCTTTTCAAGTGATTTGTAAAAACAATTGAATAGTTCAGTATAAGAATAAAACCTGGGTAAATAGGCTGTGCAAAATAAAAACTGTTTTCAATATAGTTAGTTAGCCAAAAATGTAATGTATAAATGCTGGAGTGACTGGATGACTAACATAAAAGCCAGAACACTACTTCCTGCTTTTTAGCTCTCTTGGTTTCCACTGATTACCAGTCAGTAACCATCAGTGACTTGAGGGGGGGCATGGGTCATAACTGTTTGCATTTGAATGTGACCTGCATGGTTAGGATCAATGAACATTTATGTCCCATGTGGGCCCCCTTGTAGTCGCTGACTAAGTTAAGTAAGAGTTAGTGAGCTGAAATGCAGGAAATTGTATTCTGTTATGTTAGACATCCAGTCACTCCAGCCTTTATACATTACATTTTTACTAACTAACTGTAGAATTTATTTGTAATTTTCACAGCCTATCTATTTATCCAGTTTTTAATTTACACTGAACTATTCCTTTAACTCCTGTTCATTTTTAAACAATGTTGCTAATATCTCACATTGTATCAACAGTCTAAGCCACCAGGGCAGAGAATAGAAAGGGATAAACACTGCTTTCAATAACAATACATATACAAATAACTTAAAAAACATAGAACTTAAAATTAATGTATATTGCAAAGCTATTTTGAATTGTGTTTTATTTTATTAGGCAAAAAATTATATTTTGAGTTGACATTCCCTTTAAAGGGGTTGTTTACCTTTAAATTAACTTTTAGTATAATGTAGAGAGTGATATTCGGAGACAATTTGCATTTGGTTTTTTAATGTTTTATTTTTTGCGGTGTTTTGCATTATTTAGTTAGTTCTCCAGTTTGCAAATTCAGCAATCTGGTTGCCAGGGTCTAATTTACCATAGAAACCATGCATTAATTTGACTAAGAGACTTTGAAAGCTGGAAAGAGTTAGAAGACAAAGGTAAATAATTCAAAAACAATAAGAAAGAAAAATGAAGGGTAATTGAAAAATTGCTTAGAAATGGGAATTCTAAAGTATACTTAACGTTAACTTAAAGGTGAACCACCCCATTAAGTGCACCTAGAACCAGATGCATCAGTTGCTGAAATACCATTGGCATCCACCTGCTTGTCAGCAATCTGGTTGCTAATGCAAATTACCCTAGTAACATATATTGATTTGAATGAAAGACTGCAATATGAATAGGAGAGTTCCTTAATAGAAAGAGGAGTAATACAAAGTAGCAATAAAAATAAATCTGTAGCCTTACAGAACATTTTTTAGATGGGGTCAGTGACCCCCATTTGTGAGCTAGAAAGTATCAGAAGAAGAATTAATAAAAGAAGAATTGGAAACAATAAAACATAAAGGCCAATAGAAAAGTTGCTTAGAATTAGCCATTCTATAAAATACTTGAAGGTTACTTAAATGAAGAAGCCTCTCAATGGAACCCTTTTTTGGGTGCTATAGTCAACCTGCACCATGTTAAAATGACATTCCTAATGTAAAATATTCCCTGCTACGGCTACTGGCCAAGTGCCTGCCAGACACTGGATGTTCTAATGTGGGAAGCTGGTATAACCAGAAACAGCTGTGTAACAAAAACCTGCCCACAATGCTAGTGTCACACAGAAGTGAAACCAAATAGTGATGTAGACCTAGAGCCACTCTAATATATTCAGGTGTAGATATAATGTATGGCCATTATTCTTTTCCCTGCATCTTTCCCCTGCTAATATCTGCACTCAAGCATTTAGCTGTCATCCATTGCATTTATAGATCACCTCGTCACTGTAGCATGTGAAATTAAAGTTATTTATTTTTATTCCTACAGTGAAAAAGGTTCTCCATTTTCATCCAAGACCCTTATGTCACGCCTGAAACCATGTCGACATGATGTTATAGCTGCTATGGCAGCAGAAGCCAGAGATCTTGCCATATCTGTGCGCTCCATGGTGGATACTCAGTGTAAGTTTTTTTTTCTTTGTTCTAAAATATTCCACATAGATAATGAAGTGCTTTTCACCACGAGGCAATTCAGTTAGACATTTTGCAACACCATATAATAATCTGTCTCTTTAATCCCTGTTCTGTCCTTGTGCAATGCTTAAATGGCAGTATCCTTGTAACAGACAGAACTATTAGGGGCACATTTACTAAGGGTCGAAGTGAATTTTCGAATTTCGAAATAATTTTTGGATACTTCGACCATCAAATAGGCCAAATTTGACTTCTATTTGAAGTGAAAAACTTTGAAAAATCAAAGTACTGTCTGTTTAAAAGAGTTCGACTTTGACACTTCTTAAACCTGCCGAATTGCTGTTTAGCCTATGGGGGACCTCCTAACCCATAACCTATAACCTATCTTGAGTGTTTGGACAAGTTTTGAGAAATCAAAGGATTTTTGGTAAATCGATTTTAAAAATCCTTCGACTTTGAATGTTGTACTACCCTATTCGATGGTCGAATTTCGACGTTTTTTGCACTTCGAAATGCGATCCTTAGTAAATGTGCCCCTAAGTGTCTTGACTTATTTTACAGTATATTTGCTTATATTACAATGAATTGTATGGAGATCGTTATCCGGAAACCCATTATCCAGAAAGCTCTGAATAATGTAAATTCATATACTCCGCTATATACAAAAAATCTAAATTTTTAAAAATGATTTCCTTTTTCTCTGTACTTGATCCAAACTAAGATTTAATTAATCCTTATTGGAAGCAAAACCAGTCTATTGGGTTTATTTAATGTTTACATGATTTTCTAGTCTTAAGCTCCCCATAGACGCGACGATTCTTCTTACTGAACGTCCGATTTTAGGGAAGTCCGACCAATCCTTCGAAATTATCGCGTGGTTAGTGGGATTCGAACGATTGTACATCTTACGATTTTTCGCCCGACATCTGTCAGGAAATTGATCGGCCAGGTCAAAAAATCTTTGTCGGTCCCAGTGCAATCTATCTATGTTTGCAGGGACAAGCAGGCAGCTACCCTTTGTTTTCCTGGCAAATTGGTCTTTTTAGTTGAAGGTTAATTCGTACGATCTTTCCGAGAAAATTGTGGTCTCACGATGAGGATCTGATCTTTTAAAAATCTATGGCCAGCTTTAAAGGAGAAGGAAACCCTGTAGAAAAAACCCTACAGGGTTTCCTTCTTCTTTAAGGTATGAAGATCCAAATCACAAAAATATCCGTTATCAGGAACACACCCCAGGTCCTGAGCATTCTGGTTAATTGGTCCCATACCTATATAAGCAATTACATGTTACTTTATAGCACCACCGTTGATTTCCTCTAGGAAATGTGCAGAAATTTGTATCAGTTCAGTTAAAAGGCAGCTAGTCCTAAATCCTCCCTGTTTATAATGCCACCTTAAATTGCCATTTCAACCAGGAGTGATATTGAGTGAGCCGTAGACTTCATTTCCACAGCTTTTACTCCTACACAACATCATGAAACAGCTTGTGTCAGCCTACCACAAATACCTTTCATACATATTTGTATATTGCTAGCCATTTCCAGCAATGGGCCATAATTCAAAAACCAATATGTGCAACTTGTAGAAGTTATTAAACGGGTGGTTCAGCTTTACGTTAACTTTTACTATGTTTTAGAATGACTAATGCTAAGCAACTTTTCAATTAACTTTAAATTTTTTATAGTTTTTTTTTTATTATTTGCCTTTTTCTTCTGACTCTTTCCAGCTTTCAAATGGGGGTCAGTGATCCCATCTAAAAAACAAATGCTCTTTAAGGCTACAAATGTATTGTTATTGCTACTTTTTATTACTCCTCTTTCTATTCAATTCAGGCCTCTCCTATTCATATTCCAGACTCTTATTCAAATGAATACATGGTTGCTAGGATAATTTTGACCCGAGCAACCAGATTGGCAAAATTGCAAACTGGACCGCTGCTGAATAAAAAGCTAAATAACTTAAAAAACACATAATGAACGGTAACTGCAAATTGTCTCAGAATATCACTGTCTCCGTGATACTAAAAGTTAAAGTAATGTGACAGAATGTGACAATAGCAGGTTTAACCCGTTAAGTGCCACCCACTGTAGAAAGACAGTACTAAAGGGTTAATATTAGTGTGGCCTGAATGGCAACCAAACATCTGAGTCCAGTCATTCATTGACAAAGGTTGGTATTTTCATCCATACAGAGTTAGCTCGCTACTGTGAGTTACTACAGTCATCACTTTATAAATAGGGACAGTTTGTCGATAGAAATCCATACATGGTGATTGTGTGTGAGAGCATACAGTATGAATCTCCTGTTTCCATGTTTATCGGTACTGGACAAAGTCATATGTTTTAAAGGAACAGTTCAGTGTAAAAATAAAAACTGGGTAAATGGATAGACTGTGCAAAATAAAAAATGTTTCTAATATAGCTAGTTAGCCAAAAATGTAAAGTATAAAGTCTGGAGTGACTGGATGTCTAACATAATAGCCAGAACACTACTTTCTGCTTTTCAGCTCTATAACTCTGTCAGTCAGCAACTTAAAGGGGGGCCACATGGGACATAAATGTTCAGTGAGTTTGCAATTGATCCTCAGCATTCAGCTCACATTCAAAAGCAAACAGTTATGACCGATGTGCCCCCCCAGTCACTGATTGGCTACTGCCTGGTAACCAATCAGTGGAACGCAAGAGAGCTGCAAAGCAGGAAGTAATGTTCTGGCTATTATGTTAGACATCCAGTCACTCCAGCCTTTATACATTACATTTTTGGCTAACTATATTAGAAACATGTTTTATTTTGCACAGTCTTATCTATTTACCCAGTTTTTATTTTTACAATGAACAATTCCTTTAAATTATTCATCTTATTCACAAATCACTATAACATGAAGAGGAACATACACTGTATACTTGGCTTTCATTCTAATTTGAGTGATTTTTCTGTAACAGGGAAAAAAAACAGTCTCCCACTGGGTGTAGAGAACATTTATTCACTGTTGTTGTTCATATACTTATATCATATATACAGTAAAAATTAAAGCCACATGTGGCAGTTTTGTTTTCATAAATTTTGTCAGGAAAAGTCTTGGGGAGAAAATACTGAGGGGCAAATTTACTAACCTCTGAAAATTTGCCAGCGACGGCTTCGCTCATATCGCAACACTTCACCAGGCGTAGATTCGCCAGGACACCGCTAATTCACTAAAATCCGAAGTTGCGTCCAGGGCAACGAACGCTGGCGAAGTTGCGCTAGCGTTACTGACTAAGTTACGCTAGTGTTGCATACGGCGGGAAGTTAAAGTTCAATGTATGTATATGTTGCAGTCAATACATCACATTACACAAGCCAATGGAAACATTAATAAAATAAAGTTGTTATATTGCCCTACACATGTGCCCAGTGTATAGTTTATGTGCCATATGTTAGGAAAAGTAGGGGCAAAGCCGGTTACCCCAAAAATATGTTACGCTCTTTTGCAGCCTATCACCCTGAAAAAAGGAAAAGACGCCAGCGTTTTTTGGGACTTAGAAAAATTTTCAACAATTTTTTGAGGAAGTCCTAGGTATACTAAAGAGAACAATCAGTAAAATAATTTCCTGTGGGGACCAGTAACATTTAGTTACACCACTGCAGGTAGCAAATGATAATCACTGGGGGTGCCTGACATTTGGCACCCCCTCTGTGATTTCACCTCTTTTCTTTTAAACAAGGCAACCTAAGCAATGTGCAGGCTTTTTTCTCCGGTAGAAAATGTACATTATCACCCTTATTCTTTTCATGCCCACTGTAATTTTCTAGCATATGACAGCAATACAACAAAGCAGCTGGAAATGTTATTCAAACCAGGAACTGACCTATTTCCTTGCAATGATGTGATTAGCTACACAGAGGGAGTCTGTAAGGTCACTGTGAGTGGCAGTGGCAGGAAAAATAAATGAAAAAAATTCAATATTGGTTTATTGTTTTTTGCAATTAGGTCCTCATTTAGATTTAGTCTACAAATCACCAGAAAGGCACTATAAAAACATTGAGTAAGCCATAAAGCTTTAAAAATGCATTGCTTAATTGAAAACTATGTTTTATTCGTCAGTACATTTTACTCTATTGTGATTTGTTTATAAAACACAGTTAGGTAACCTTTTTTTTCCATTCCCGCTCTTGTAGAGGTAAACGGGTGGTTCAGTGCTTAAGTTCATCAGAGTCTAGACTGCTGTATATTGTCTCTACACCTGTAAAAAGCTATATGTCCTGTATGGTGGAAATTTTGTAGAGAATTTTGATTAGTACTATAGTAGAAGTTACATCTGAAAAAAAAGATCAACCTTGTTGTCCAAGGGAAGAATGCCTAAAAGTGGCCATGCATGGGCAGATTAAAGCTGCCAATTCAGGTCCTTTAAACCGATTCAGCAGCTTATCTGGCAGTGTATGGGGCCCTCCGACTGCCATATTTGGCCAAAAATCAGCCAGATCTCGTTTGTGCAAGTTTAATTTTCTCACCCAATTAAGGAATGCATCAGATAGTTGGTGCGTCCTTCGTCCTGCTGGTTGGCATGCCAATTTTTGTAATCCAATCGTTTGGCCGTATGGCAGAATGATTGAATTAGTGTAATATCTCTTTTGGTGGGCATATTGGGGGAAGATCCACTCATTTGACGACCTTGCCAAATGAGCCCTACTTAACTGACTGCTATTGCCCCCCTCCCTCCCCACACTTTTTGGTGAAAAAGGTGCCTCTTAAAAAAAAAACCTGACTCTAAAATGCAGAGCAGCACAGCGGAGTTCCCTGCCGCCATCCTCTGCCCCTTCTCTTCCGGTCTCAACGCCAACACTAAGCCTGTGGGAGCATGTGCAGTTGAAGCCGATTTATGACTAGGCCGGACTGCAAATGCCCCCGCATGCTTCATATCGGTGAAGAGACCCAAAAGAATGCGAACGGGCAGAAGATGGTGCTGGGGAACTCCGCTGCATTTTTAGGGTCTGGTTTTTTATTTTTTTTGCAGGGGCACCTTTTTGACTAACGCACAATGTGTTGACGGAAAGGGGGCGATGGAAGGCAATTAAGGGGGGGCTTTTGTTACTAGAAGGGTTAGTTCTCCTTTAAGCCAGATATGGGCCTATTGGGGGGGAAAGATCCACTTCTTTGGTGACCTTGAATCTTATAGTGTATGGCCACCTTAAAGTATTAATGCATTAGCTTGTACGATATATTAAGGCAGGGACTAATCCGAGAGAGTAACAATCACTGCAAGGATACAAATGCTATGTCAGACTATGTAAACACAGTGTAATAGTTAAGGTTTAAAAAAAATGACATGTCCATAAAGGTCATCTGTCAGATAATCCTGCATGAGCAGGGCTGGCCTCCAAAAAAAAAAAAAAAAAAAAATGAGCCAGTGTTGGATACTATCAACAGTTTGTATGAATACCTGATCCTCTGAAAGATCTAAAGACCAAAAAGATATCCATCTTTGAACTATTGATTATATTTGCTGTTACAAAAGAGAAATCATTACAATTCACTATTTTTCCCTAGAATTGCAGCATAAATCTGCCTGCCAACAAGTCAGTGCATTGTACTTATTAAAGTAGAATAAAAGCTCCAATCGATGTTAGGGCACCCCCTCTCCCCAGAAATTGTAATGGCTTACTTGATACCCTGAGCCGGTGCTCCTGTTAGCAGAACACTGCACTGGTCCGGGGCACTAGCAAGTGAGTGATTCTCTTCCTCCCTTCTTCAGAATCTATTGGTCAACGCATTAGCAGTAGAATAAAAAAAGCCGGCTTTTAACACATGCGCGCCAGAGCAAAAGAAGAGTTGCTCGCTGGCTAGTGCCCTGGCCCGATGGTGTTCTGCTAACAGGGGCACTGGTCGGGGTATCGGGTAAGTTATTACAATACTTGGGCGGGGTGACCTAACACTTGGCACTCCCCATCAATTGGATCTTTCATTCAACTTAAAGTGTGTATAAAACTTTTATTTTCCTCCCTTGGAAAAGTCTAAATTTGATGTGAAGCTATGTAAGTTTCTGTAACTTTTACCGAAAGGACCTTCTTGTAGCCTAGAGGGGGATTCCTGGTGCTTGTAACTCACCATCCCACCTATGCTATTCTCTGCCTATAAGATCCTTATCTAAACAGCATTAGGTACAATGAAGGCACTAGTCAACCTACTTCAGTTCACCACATTGCATTATTCCTTGTTTTCTCCTGTAATGGCAGCCATCTAATTATACTTTGACTCCACCCGACGTTTAATCAGCAAAAAAAAAGAAGGCCAATGAAATGTTGTCTTTTTTACCATATTTTTTTCTTATTGCAAGAAGGCCAGTTCCCTTGTACACCCCAGGGATGTGGTATCACGTTATATTGTGAATTACTGCTCACACAGCTGGGTAGGCTGATTAGGGCTAACACATGCACTCCACTGAAAATCCCCTGCAGCAGCATTTCTTTCCAAGAAAGAAACAACCTCATTTAAATTGGACAGTGAGTTAATTAGCCAAACACATAAAGAAGTCTCCCCTTTGCGCATTTCCAGCTGTATTCTTGCAGAGTGGGAATATTTTATTCTTATTGAATAGAATTGAATGCTAAAATTGTATTTATTGATACAATAAAAGCTCTGATTAAGATGTTGAGAGCCAGCTGGTAGTCCATGCAGTGACGTAACTATTGAGGAAGCAGACCCAATGGTAGTTGGGGGCCCGGGCCTTGGGGTCAGCTTCCACCTGTGATGGCAGGCATGCATGCTCTTGAACGTGCGGGAGGGAAGAGCCGGGAAGCTGCTCCCTGCATTTGGTTCTGGGCCCCTATAAAGATTTTGTCACAGGGGGAGGGGGTCAGCAGGCCGTAGTTGTTAGTAGGCGGGAGGGGAGAGCCGAGGAAGCTACTCCCTGCAATCTGCATTCGGCCCTTTAAAAGATTTTTTGCACACGGGGGTTAGCCGCCCGGAGTTGTTAGCGGGCAGGAGGGGAGAACCTGAGAAGCTGCTCCCTGCAGTCAGCACCAGGCCCCTTCAAAGGTTTTTTGCGGGGTGCCCAACCCGGAATTGTTACGCTGTTGAGTCCATGGTTATGTTTTCTTCTGCTAATTTAATATGTAGGTGCCATTATAGATTAAACCTCTGGACATTGTACTAAGTAGTGTCTGCTCTCCCCTAGAGATTGTTTGCTATGATACTCTCACTGTATCCTGTCTCAGCTGCAATGGTGACTTCTTGAACCTCTGCTCAGATCCCTTCCCTTGTGTAACAACCTATCAGGGCAAAGAGTAACTGGTATAATTGCTACTAACTATAAATACTTCCCAGCATCTTACGCTTATGACATATAAGAGTAGCCTGTACCAGGTTTGGTAATCAGGTGGCTTCTGCTATATTAGGCATCATTTACGCTCCCACAATTTTCCCTGTATTGAGTTACCTGTTGAACCCCATTCATTAAAGGTACTTGCAGTAAAATGTGCTTTTTACACATTCATATAGTTGTGCTTTGCGCCTCTCAGTTCTTCCTGCCTTCCTCTCTGAATAGGTCGCTGCTGCTGCGTCTATTGACGTATGGGAAACACTGGGATTGAAGAGAACCCTGGGGATACCACCTGGTTAGGAGTTGATAGTAGCTCCAGGGTTCTTTTGGTGGTCAGCATCACTGGCACCTAAAGAATCGTGTGCAGTCAACTCCGGAAATGATGCCAGGTTAGCTTCAGTGCAATTGTGTCCGACTTGCTACATAATGAGAGTGCAGTTATGTTCATTTTGGCAGATCAGACACCGTTTCATCTGGTGCAACGCCCCCTTGTGACTGCAATGACACTAGAATTGTCACCGAGCACTTTGCTCACTGCACTTGTGTTTGGAAATGACCCCTACTGTCCCCAGAGACAGAACCGTACAGAGAATGTAAGCCTCCAAAAAAAGATGCTGCTGTCAATAGCATCCATATTTACAAATGAGTGTAAAACTTAACATTTTTAGTGTATATTTGTTGCTTTTTATTTTTCTCTTGAAATTCATTGTATTTTTTTTAAAGGAAACTTTTTTTGTGTGTGATTTGAAAAAAAAAAAAAACCTTAATATATGAGTGATTGATTTTTAAACTAGAATACTTTTTTTTTATATAATTCCAGTTACTGTAGCTTTGGTCTGTGACAGGGTACTGTGTGTATGTCTATCTGTATCAGGTAAGCCATGAAAACATTTGTCTGATGAGGCAGTAAATGCCGTTTATGTAAGGCGCTGAGATTCCCCACTTCACCTAATCTAGTATGCTTACTATCTGACCTATGTAGCAACATATAATCCCCAATTCATGTATCAACCAGTAAAAGAAGCCAGCATCTGACAGGGAGACTGCTTGCCCTAATTAGGGGAAATGACTTACTATCTTCATGTAACACCACATTCACCAGTACTGCAAGGAGATGATAAAGAAAGAATAATATCAAGAAATCTGCTCTATTTCTTTCTGTCAGCTTTGATTGCACAGACGTACAGCAAAACCTCTCTTGGAATCATAAAATACACATATTCAACTTCCTTAATGAAACTGATCTACAGCAAAATGTATTAGATAGGTCAGACGTGAGTTTCTTGGTAACCCAGCTTTCAATCGGGACCTTTTGTCTTCCTCAGGGCCAACGAAGATACAAAATAACTGAATATATCCCTCGTTTATATCCTCTGCAACGAGATAATGGTGCCAAAAACTGGGCGTAACATCAATAAGCATAAAGCACAGAAATGCTGCATCACGTAGGGAAAGACAACCAAAATACAAGATAGTGCCAGTAAGAATCATGATCAGAGATTTGTGAAACATAGAACACAACAATGAAATAATAAATAGAATATAATGGCTTGTGTGTGTGTGTCTTGTGAGCAGGTAACAGGATGGCGGGCTCTTACTTGTGATAAATTTGTATGTAGCTATATTTTTATTTGTATAGCGCTCCTTGAGCGCAATTAATAATAAATTAGTACAGTACTAATTAATAATAAATTAGTACATTTTTTAGTACAGGTATGGGATCTATTATTTAGAATGCTTGGGTCCTGGGGTTTTTCGGTTAAGGGGCTTTCCATAATTTGGATCTTCATACCTTAAGTCTACTAGAAAATCATGTAAACATTAAATAAACCCAATAGGCTGGTTTTGCATCCAATAAAGATTAATTATCTCTTAGTTGGGATCAAGTACAAGGTACTGTTTTATTATTACATAGAAAAAGGAAATCATGTTTAAAAATTTGGATTATTTGATTGCAACAGAGTCTATGGGAGACGGCCTTTCCATAATTCGGAGCATTCTGGATAACGGGTTTCCGGATAACGTAGCCCATACCTGTACAAACAAGGGGTCAATGCAAAAATAAGTAACAATGAGTGCATTATTAGAAATACAATTCACATAAATATAAAATATAATTACAATACAGATTAAGTGCTCAGTGTCAAGGAGACAAAAAGATGGAGGACCCTACCCTGTAGGGCTTACAGTCTAAATGAGAGGGTAACTTACAGACACACGACGGAGGGTATTAAGTACTGTAGGTTAAAAGGTTTGACATAGAATGACTTGCTTTTGTGAAAAGATGGTAGAGCACAGGGATACTCAAGGTATCTTATTAAGTGATCACCATTAGAGGAGAAAAAAAACACTTCTATAGCAGCAGGCCCTGTGTGCGCTAGGGCATTGGGTCCATAGCAATGCAAATTGCTGTATTCGTTTTCAATAGTAACACACCTCTTGATTAGGATGAATTTCTGCCCTTATTTGTTATTAGTGGTCAATTCTGCTTTAAAGAGCATAACAATTTGGTGTATGGGGAACAGTGAAGCTCCTTTGTTGGGGGATTAACCCTTATTCAGGGCACTCTGCATTTAAACCAGACACTGCACTTCACTCTTACTTTTCACATTCAAGTCTGTTTGCTAAAAAGTATTGTTGTATTGATGTATGGATTAAAGGGGACCTTTCACCCATATATAAAAATCAGTAAAATAAATGTCCTTTTAAAATTAAACATGAAACCCAAATTCCTTTTTTTGTTAGCACACCCATACCCATTATAAAGAAACCCAAACATTTCAGCTGTCAATCATATATTGCCTGCCCTGCCTATATGCCTTAGGCACAGAGGCGGGGCAGACAATTACTTTCACTTTTCATTCAGCACTTCCTAGATGTCCTGCCACTCCTCACATTCCCCCTCCCTCCCCACCATCTAATTGTGTTGCATGGGAATTAGGTCCCCCATTCTGGTGCATACACAAGATTTTTGGGATGATACAAAGCTTGTCTTTATAACAGCGCCCTACAAAATGGCACCTGCCTGCTAGCTGTGATTGTGAATTCCAAGACTAAAAGAAACAAGCTTTAAATAATTGATATAGTGTAAGTAAAGTTCATGTTGCTTGCTTGACACAATAGAAAAGCATTCGGCGTTATTTCATAGGGTGACAGGTGCCTATTTAAGAGAAAATCCACCTTAAAATGGATTCTAATTATTTTTAAATTCCTCCCCTGATTTTCAAGCTACTGCTTGGTTTGTGCAAAATCTCACTTTAAATTCTAAAGCTGCTGCAGAAAAAATGTTTAATTGTTTCTTGTCTCCCCACCCCTTCCAACTAAAAATCAAAAATATATATACTGCAGATTGACTTAGTATAGCAGTGATTCTAATGGACGTTCCCTTGAGGGCACAACATAACATGTTTTAGTCGTGCTCCAAAAGCATATCATACACAGTTGTCTATCTAGAAACCACTAGTAGGTTTTGCTGGTCTAGTGCATAAAATAAAAAAAAACAAATATTTGATTGGTTGCTGTGGTTTCTGAAGTGTGGTGTTTTATGACTAGGTACCTGCATGACTCCTTTTATGTGTGTTTCATGTGACCCCAAGGCAAAAGTGTTTTTTCGTTAGATGCAAATAAAAATATAACAAGCCTATAACACCATAAAAGCAGTTTTGTATATTATACCATGTACAAACTTCTCTAGTTTCATGGGTCATTATTCTGCAGTTATGTCACTCAGGTGTTGCAGACTGGTTTGGTGGTTTTAATAGATGAATGTTGATGATTATTTGTATGTGGGGAAAATGGGTACAAACATTATGGGGGTTATTTACCAAAACCACACATGTGTCTGGTTGGCTTTATGGGGAAAAAACAAACTTTTCATGGGAAAAAAAACAAATTTTTCGAGATTTATTATACCCCAATGCTGCAAAAAGCCTTAATCTAGATTTCCGCCATCTCAGACCTGTCGAGGTCCTGTATAAGTCAATGGGAGAGGCACCTGTCTCAATTTGAAGTTATTGTGGTTTGCGCTGGGTTTAGCCCAAAAATCAGACTTTTTACGGCAAAAAATCTAGCGATTCGGGGGGGAAGCCTGAACAATCCAAGCTATTTGCAATTTACATAGTAACATAGTAAGTAAGGTTGAAAAAAGACACATGTCCATCAAGTTCAACCTAACTGCTGGTTGATCCAGAGGAAGGCAAAAACCCATCTGAAGCCTCTCCAATTTGCCTCAGAGGGGGAAAAATTCCTTCCTGAATCCAAAATGGCAATCGGACTAGTCCCTGGATCAACTTGTACTATGAGCTATCTCCCATAACCCTGTATTCCCTCACTTGCTAAAAAGCCATCCAACCCCTTCTTAAAGCTATCTAATTTATCAGCTTGTACAATTGATTCAGGGAGAGAATTCCACATCTTCACAGCTCTCACTGTAAAAAACCCCTTCCGAATATTTAGGCGGAACCTCTTTTCTTCTAATCGGAATGGGTGACCTTGTGTCAGCTGGAAAGACCTACTGGTAAATAAAGTATTGGATTATTATATGATCCCCTTATATATTTATACATAGTTATCATATCACCCCTTATGCGCCTCTTCTCCAGCGTGAACATCCCCAATTTGGCCAGTCTTTCCTCATAGCTAAGATTTTCCATACCTTTTACCAGCTTAGTTGCCCTTCTCTGTACCCTCTCTAATACAATAATGTCCTGTTTGAGTGATGGAGACCAAAACTGTACGGCATATTCTAGATGGGGCCTTACAGTGGAAGAATGACCCCCTCCTCCTGTGACTCTATGTCCCTTTTAATACAGCTCAAGACCTTACTTGCCCTTGATGCTGCTGAGTGGCATTGCTTGCTACAGCCAAGTTTATCATCTACAAGGTCTCCAAGGTCCTTTTCCAGTATAGATTTGCCTGCATCCCAGGTGCATGACTTTACATTTATCAACATTGAATAATAATTTGGGTTATTTTATTAATAAATATGGTCAAATCGAGCATGGGAGTTTGGTCGTTTTTTTTAAATAAAATATGAGAAATATTTAGATATTAGATTTAGATATTTAGATTTTAGTAAATAACCCCCTAACTTTTAGATGCTTTCATTGGGGCTAGAACAATGAGGAAATAAGATGAAATCACTGGTTGGGTGGGGGTGCCAAATGTTAAGCACCTTCTAATGAGGAGGTATAAAATATAAATTTGCAATTTGTGAAGACTAGTTAGCCGATCAAACTTAATCACAGATTGTGCGCATAGATTTTTGCAGTTTGCAATTATGTCATATTTACAAAACTTTGAAGGACAATCATAGTGCAAATAAAAATACACAATTTTGTTTGCACATTAAATACACCAGGCTTGCCCAGCTTTAGAAATATAAACACAACCAGGGCAAATGTGTTCACTAAGCGAATCATTCTGCCCTGCACATTATACAGTAAATGAGCCCCATTGTCTGCCTTCCTGTCCAATGTCCTTGTTCTGCCGAGGAGAAGTAGGTGCTGGTTGCGGAGCAGCAAGTAGTAAGTCAGATTACCAGGCCACAGTACTTCATTGATTTGAGATGCTCCTTATTTGAAACTTCGGCTGTAGGGTAGAGAGCAGTTTATAAAAACTATATAAGCTTAAAAAAAATACCCTGTTTGCAGAGGACAGTTTTTTGGGTTTTTTTTAAATTCAAAGTTGTAGGCATTTCATACACCAAAGGGTCCATGGGACTCGAAACATATTGTGAGGTTAAAGTAGTTTTACAGCAGAAGACTTATTGTGATGCTCCCGACCTATGGTATCATGCCATACCACATACATTAATATTCTAAACGTAGAATGCAGTATTGGAATAAAATCTGGAAGTGTGGGATATTTCTGCTGATTGAGAAAATATTTTAAAATGTTAAGCCTATTGTGCTGCTGTTAAGCAAAGGTGTACATAGCTTTATCCTGCCCCTTGTGGTGGGAGAGTTTGGAGAAAATAATTACAATGTTTAGAAACTGAGGTTGTCAAGAGAGCTGTATGGTGACCGCTTGCAAACAAAGCTCATATCTTAGCATGTTCTGTTGTTACCTGTATTTAAGAAGACACCGTTCATAAGCTAATTAAGTGATTGACCCTCTTGACTCATTCTATCACTGCAGAGAAACTTCTCCACATTGACATTAATCAAGAACTATGTTGATGAGCACTCTATCCCAGCAGCTCTTGATGTCTGTAGTGTTACTGGCAACAGGATATCGGCCGATTGAGGAGCCAGTGACTTCAGTAATCAGTAGCATCTCTATGACGAGTGAACTTTAGCAGTGATCATTCATTTTGCATGATAGGATACGAATGCGTCTTTCATTTTCTTAGCAATTCAAAGTAGTGAAAAGTCTTCTGAGGTCACACAACATATAACATGTAATGCTAAAAGAGAACAGGGAGTTGCCAAAAGCAATTAAATTGCCCCCATATAAGGTTATTAGATATCACTGCATTCATTTGTACGTAATTACAAGCTCTGTGCAGCTTTTTTGTCTTGTATGATATCGTTAAAGCTGCAAAGGCCTTTCATAAATGTGTTCCTTTTGAATGTAGTGGCGTTAAATGTATATTTTTAGATTGAAGCACTTGCAATTTCTGTTATAACATCTGCATGCAATCATCCTTGCCTACAATACAATTCGTTCAGACCTGTGTCGTTTGACAGCTCATTGTTCCAATGACTCCTTTGGTTTCAAACTGGCTTGAAGGTTGGTGAATAAGCACAGGGGCTGACGTTACAAATGACATTTCTTCCCCTCAACTCAATGCTAAATACTGTGGTTTCTATGGCAATCTGTACCAGCTTTCAGACGACCATGATAAAGGCAGAAGCTTTCAAGGTTATTTGCCTTTATGCCACCAATGTAGATTTTCTTCATCAGATGGTGAAAATGTCACATCAGCCCTGTTATCCAGAATGCTCGGGACCTGGGGTTTAACGTATAAAGGGTCAGTGCCTGTTTGACAGTTTACACTATTAAGAAAAGTAGTGGAGGCCAGATGCTTAACAGACCTGGAGAATACTGTTGCAAGACCCTGAGTCGGACCCAGAAAACACAAAGGGATGAACAAACATTGCTTTTAGCTGAAATTAGAGTCCTGCAGCGGGTCAGTTACCCGCGGTTCTGCGGGTCAGGCCGCAGGTCTTCTAAATAGCGTTTTTTACTCCTTTTTTTCTGATCACGCCTACTTCCGATGTACAATAACAGCACTTCCTGATTCTTGATGGTCAGTGAGTTGTGGGTCCTGGTTGTGGATACTTACGGGTTTGGTCGGGTAACGGGTCCAAACGGGTAAGAATGCGGGTCTGGGTTGCAGATTGCAGGTACGGGTCGGGTATGAGTTCCAAAAAATGGACCTGTGGACTCTAGCTGAAATAACCTTTTCAAAACTATTGAAAAACCTTTAATTAATATTGGAAAGTTGCTTTGACTTACATTTTTATTATGCAAAAAAAAATGTTTTGGTTAGTTAGTATGTCTTTAGGCCAGAGGTTCTAAGTGGGGTAACCATTCTGTTTTTAAATGAGAAATTTAACAAAGAAGATTAACATTTCTACACATTGGTTCTGATTATAAAATTCCGATGTTAATTACATGGAACCGATCAAAATGTTCTATATGCAGCTGGCTGAAAAACAGCAAGACACTGATTTGTTTGCTATGGGTATATTTGCCCAGTGTTGATGAATGACACCCCAACGTTAACATGTTTAGGGCCTCTGCAACAGCCCAAGACAACTGCAGCCCTAACAGGAAAGATCTGAGTCTCTGAATAAGCCTCCCAGTAGTTTCCCATCTTCTTTTCTCCTGATTCACTGCCCATTTCACATTATATGCTCTGTGCTGCTGTAAGTTATTTGAGCTTAGGGACCGACTCACAATATACTGTATATATAGAATGTAAAATTACAATACAAGCCTGATTAATAATTAACTCCGTAATTAGCATCAGAGTAAATAGCTCTGTAATTAGCATCCGAATTTAATAATCAGCCCAGTAGCATCCACATCTATGATAGATGAACCACATTTTCTGCTTGATGGTTTGCTCAGCTTCTCAACAGCTGCCTAGAGCACATTGAGCATGTGCAGTGTCATTGACACAGCTTTCAAAGCCTGGATTATACTCATACCTCCCAACTGTACCATTTTTTCACAGGACAGTCCGATATTGACAGCTCAACCCGCAGTCCCGGATTGTTACTTAAAATGTCCCAACTTGCTCTTTGATCTCCTGCACTGAACTGCCAGAAAAAGATACAACGTTTCTAACTTAATTGGCTTTTGGCAGAGAGTACAGAAAATGTGCCAGGTGCACTTGGATGCTTTTGTAAAAATTTAAGCTAAGCAAAGAAACAATTGTAACAATTTAAGATAAGCAAGGCTATTGGTGAAACTGACTTGCATCTTAAAGGCATGGTCAAACCATTTTGTCCCTCTTTCTATTTCCAAAATGTTGGGAGGTATGTTATACTGTTATGAAGATGCTGAACTTTTGGGTTCAGTAAGTTCAATATATAAAATACAGAATTTCTAGCCATTTATATTACTACTTTTTAGGGTTTAGGTTTTCTTTAATATAACGGTTTAGGGGATTTAACAATAGTTGGATATGAAAGGAAGATTTATGCCTCCCTTTTCTGATGTTGTTAATGGCAATGCCAAATTGAAGTATTGGAGTAAAGAAAAAGGATTGCCTGCTGGTTTAGATTTGTATTGGTTATGATTATGGTGCAGTACAATGTATTTTCTTTTTTTTTTGCGTTGCACTCTGGATAAATAGAAACCTCACATACCATGTTATTGCCATTCATGCAAAGAATAGCTTGTCTGTGATTCTTTTAAAAGGAAGAAGTGTCCTTATTGTATTGTTGGAAATCCACAGTAACCCACATTTTACTTCCCCATTGTTGTCTTGTTCTTTGTGGAAGACGAGGTAGTAGCTACTGGCTGCTCTTCCTTTTAAGAAAACAGAAGATAAATAAAACCATTGAATGAAACTTTTTTTTAAATTATCCATTTATTATTATGTGTAGTGTGCCGTTCTATTGAGCAAGCTGTGGAAGTCTTTTAGGTTAGATCTTGTGAATGAAGGCAGTTGCAACTTTCTGACCACTTCTGATCTGTTCTGGTTTTTGCCATTGAGGTCAGCTTCTAAATCTCCTACAACACAAAGCTATATTTATTTGTAAACTGCATTGACCTTGGTTTTTTTAATTGAATCCCAGCATTACATTTATGGTATACTTTTGCACTTTGCCTTTGTGTAAGTCCATGTCCTTTGAGTAGTGCTCTTTGGAACCCGATTTCTTCACCTCTTCTTTGTCACAGAGAAGTCAACTGTAGGAAACGAATCAGAATGCAACATTTACTGGTCACTTGTTTAAAAGCAAAATCTTATGGGTTGCTATAAGTTACTGCACCTGGGCAAACTTTGTGGCATTTATTAAATACGGGGATAAGTCTGAGATCCACTGCAAACATCATATCATACTTGATAATAACATTTTTCATTTAGTGGGAAGTTTTAAGCATTATATTTTATAGCAAGGCATGAAATGCATCTTTTAGGAATTAATAATACACTGTGGGAAACATGTGCATGTTCGGTTTTAGTTCATTCTGTATCTGCAACTCTGCCAAGCCAACATTCTGACTTTCCTGTAAGTAACCTCATAAAACTGAAGACCATGGGGCAAATTCACTAAAGGGCGAACTGTAGCCTGCGATGGCTTTGCTCCGCTACCACTACGCCAATTCACTAAAATGCAAAGTTGCGTCTCTGCAGCCGAACGCTTTGTCAGTGCAAGCATTTCTAGTGAATTTCTGCTAACGTTCGTTTCTGCCTAGCAAAACTTCATTAGTACACTTAGGCTTATGTCAATTTTGATAGATGGGTACATATAGGTTGAAGTGGCCACTTATTATTAAAAATGTGAAAGGAAGCAAAATAAAGTCAAAAGAGATCCTCTAATGCCCTAGATATGAGTCCACCCTAAAACAAATTTGACATGCCTCTCAAATGGTTACAAAAATGTTTAATAGTTAGAACTTTCAAAGACTATCCCACTTTAAAATATGAAAAAACGCCAGCATTTTTTATAACTCTTCTCGAACGGGATATGATGTCACTGACATAAGATTGAGGAAGATGTAGCTTTATATTATCAGTTTGCCAGGTTTAAGGTGGCGAAGGAAACTCTGGCGAAAGAGGTGACATTATGTAAAATTGACACTTTAGTGAATTTGCGGAGTAACGATCATTCGACTGAGCGAAAATTCGCCTGGTTGAACGGCGCAAAACTTCGCTAGCGATGTACTCTTGCGCTACCGAATTGTCCTCTACACCTGTTAGTAAATTGGCGATGTCCCGACGGATTTTCGCTAGCGACGCCCACTTTGCCCTTTAGTAAATCTGGCTCCAGCAAGAAACTTTGCGTATAGGTATAAACCAGCTATTACATATTAAGCCTTTAATTGCACTTGCGCCCATTGTTTCATATTTTCAGGCAGAGAATTCTTTTTTTCTGTATGTTTGTAACAGCGTAAAGTATTTTAACAGATACCCACAACGTTTGAAGTGCTGGTCAGCAGGAGCCAATTAGCCTGAGCCGCAAGGAAGACTATCAGAAACAAACACAAGTTCTTGCCATGTCCTTACAACAACATTATAAAATTTGTACAATAGTATAAAGTGGTACAATAGTGGTACAACAACATTATAAAAGTGGTACAATAGTATTAAATTCAGCACAACAGAAAAAAAGTGCTGCAGCACTCCTAGAGTTCTTGAAAAGTGCAGTCCATCTGCCAAATACCCATTCTAGTGTCCATTATTCAACTTCAGTATATAAACAGTAATTACTTACATATTGTTTGCTCTTATCTTGTGCCTGAATGTCTATGTATTATGGACATCAATCATCCCAAGGTCAGGAGCTGTCAAGAAAAATAAAAGCAGTTATTACACAAAACGTGCTTAAATTGCCACTGGGGAACCATACATGGCACTGCAACTTACTGGCAGCAATTTGCATGTTAGCCGCTGGAAAAGCTCAGGGGTGCTTCGTCAATGAGGCGAACTGAGAATCTCGCCTCAGGCGGCATCGCTCCACTATGTACCAGGGCCGGCAAAAATGCTGCTCTTGCTACTTTAAGAGCCGAATTTCAGGTTTTCAAACTGGAAATTCGGCTCTTTTAATGCAGAGAGCGCAATTATGCTCTCTGCACTAGCGTCCTGGCCCTTTCTGCCGCCCTCGTAGACCCCCTCCGGCACAAAAAGGTGAGCGCACAGGGGAGCAGCAGCAACTGCAAGCTGCCTCAGGCGGCGGAGGGGCCAGGATTGCCCCTGGAAAAGCTTTTAGAGGAGATCAGTCGTCCGTACTAGAGGAGATTAATCGCGGGTGACTCATCTCCTTGTGTTATTGCCCTTAGCACAGATATCTTATTTATATGAATTTACCCCGCAAAAAACTTTTATTACCCAGGCCCTATAAAAAGATTCTTTTGAATACAAAGGGACCACTGAGACACTCATGGCTTCTAATCACAAATATTGCTGCATTAGTAATCCTCATCGGTTTCATCAAAAACTTGTTTCAGTCAATTGAGTGGCAGTTAAAAACAATTTACTACAATCAAATCAATTTAGAATGTGCTTTTATGTCCTCTGCAGTAGAATTCTATTCACCGTACTTACGGTGAGTACCAGCCAATCCATAGCACAGGGAACACATTCATTAGGCATATTGACTAATATGGCAACAATACTTGATCATATAGAAACATATTGAGGTCACTAATGAAAGGGTAATCAATGCTGTTGCTTCAGCTGCAAACACAATGCTCTATTTGAGGAGTAAGCGTGCTCTGGATGGGAGCAAGTTTAGCGAAGTTTAGTAGTTGGGGAGTTTGCCATTCTTATGCATCTAATCATTGAGGGTTCTATGTACAGTGTTATGTTATTTATTGGTCATAAGATGTTTTCCTCATTAATAAGTCTGCTTTGAGTTTTGACTTCTTGTTTGCTATATTGCAAGGTGGAACATTTCTATTGCATGCAATATTAGAGCAGTATATAAGTTAAGCCAATTAGGAAGACTTAAAATATTCTGTGCTTTAGCAATTTTAAGGTTTTTGCTCTTGCAGTATATTAAGTTGGAAGGAGAGTCTTACCTTGCATATTGTGATTATTATTTTACTTGCAAAATCCAGAACTTCTATTGCTACTTTAGTTTTTAGTCTGCTGCCCTACCCCTTTTCGTTCCTCGAGAACGAACTGTATCCTTGGATATTTTGCCGGTAGAAGAAGACTTTTTTCTAGCCCCTCTGAAAAGTGAAGTTCCCTCAATGAGGAACCATTGTGTTGTATCTAAAGTATCTTTTCAAGACAAAAAAGAGTTTTTCTGCTGTTTTTCACTTTTGTTAAAAACATCCCAATTTTGATCATCTTTCCTCAATTTTTTTGATCAGTCTGATCGGTAGGACTGGTGGCTAAAACTGCACTGCATACATAAGGGAATGACGTACCAGGGATCTATAAACAGGCAAAGTTGTCCTTTCAGCCCTCAGAGTCTGCTTTTCACAATATCCACAAATCCTTCTCAGTTAAAGGAGAAGGAATGTAATTAAAACTTGGAAGTGCCAAAAGTTAGGCCCACGTGGTTGTATTGATTTACCTGACACTCCAGGCCGGTGATCCTATCAGTAGAAAACTGCACAGGGTTCTGTCAGCGAGAACCACGGAGCGATCATATTATTC
This sequence comes from Xenopus laevis, assembly GCF_017654675.1. Lineage (NCBI taxonomy): Eukaryota > Metazoa > Chordata > Amphibia > Anura > Pipidae > Xenopus > Xenopus laevis. The sequence goes on from NC_054387.1 coordinate 31,821,225, forward strand.
GCACTCCCAAGCATAAAAGCACTTTCCTTCTCCTTTAAGGAGACCCCCAACTGCAATTCTTTTTTGTGACAAACGTGTTATTTTTGCCCTGTGCATAACTTTATCAATGTGAGCCAGTTTGCCCCCTAGTCTTCTACTTTATACAACTCTCTCTACAAAGTGCAAACCTCCTGCATTGCATTTCAGAATTTAATTTATCAGCAACAACGGTTAAAATGCCAATCTCAAGGTCATTTATGAACAAATTAAAAACAAAGGACCAAGGTCAGAACCCTGAGGTAGTCCACTAACAAAACTGGCCCAATTAAAAGATGTTCCTTTTATCATCATTCTTTGTAATCTGTCAGTCAGTTGTCTCTTCAAATTATGTTACAGACAAATATTTCTTAATTTAACCTTTTATATAGGGCTGTGGAGTCTGTATATAAATCCTCAGACTCCTCGGTTTATGCTACCTCTGACTCTGACTCCTCAGTTTTTAAATGAACAGTAACACCAAAAACTAAAAGTATAACAAAGTAATTAAAATATAATGTACTGTTGCTCTGCACTGCTTACTTCATACTATACTTACTACTATAGATTATACAAACAACCTGCTGTGTAGCCATGGGGGCAGCCATTCAAACTGGAAAAAAGGAGAAAAGGCACAGGTTACATAGCAGATAACAGATAAAACACCATTTTATTGGACAGGGCTTATCTGTGATGTGCTATGTGACCTGTGCCTTTTCTTCTTTTTCCAGCTTGAATGGCTTCCCCCATGGCTACACAACAGCTTATTTATATAAACTATAGTAGTGTTTCTGAAGCAAACACTCAGCTAGTTGCAGTGCATGCTAACAGTATATTATATGTTAATTACTTTAAAACGCCCTCATGTTTTGGTGTTACTGATCCTTTAATATACTAATGTATTTTTTGTGTTGATTGAAAGAAGTTAAAGGGGTTGTTCACCTTTAAATTAACTTTTCGTATGACGTAGACTCGTAGAGAGTGATATTTTGAGATAATTTGCAATTGGTTTTCATGTTTTATTATTTGCGGTGTTTGAGTTATTCAGCTTTTTATTCAACGGCTCTCTAGTTTGCAATCTGGTTGCTAGGGTCCAAATTATCATAGCAACCATGCAGTGATTTGAATAAGAGACTAGGAGAGGGCCTGGATAGTAAAATGAGTAATACCATGTAACAATAAGAATACATTTGTTGCCTTACAGAGCATTTGTTTTTAGAAGGAGTCAGGAACCCCCATTTTAAAGCTAGTCAGAATTAGAAGACAAATAATTAAAAAACGATAACATACTAAAAGTTAAAGGAGTGGTTCACCTTTAAGTAAACTTTTAATATGTAATAGAATGGCCAATGCTAAGCAACTTTTCCACCGGTTTTCATTATTTATTTTTTATAGTTTTATAACTATTTGCCTTTTCCCTCTGACTCATTCCAGCTTTCAAATGGGCGTCGTTAATCCCATCTATAAACAAATGCTCTGTAAGGCTACAAATGTAGCATTATTGCTCATTTTTATTTCTCTTTGTAGTAAGGTCCTATCCATAGTCCAGTCGCTTATTCAAATGAATGCATGGTTACTAGGGTAATTTGGACCCTAGCAACCAGATTTTTTATTATGCAAATTGAAGAGCTGCTGAATAGAAAGCTAAATAACTCAAAAACCTTAAATAATAAAAAATGAAAACCAATTGCAAAGTGTTTCAGAATATTACTCTCTACATCATTCTAAAAGTTAACTCAAACATGGACAACCCCTTTAACTTTAGGGTAGCACCCCTCCGTAATTAGCAACCCCTCAGAAGAAGAGTCAGAAGAAGACAGCAAATAATTAAAAAAAAATAATAATGAAGACCAATTGAAAAGTTGCTTATAACTGGCCATTCTATAACATAGTAAAATGTTAACTTAAAGGTGAAGCACCCTTTAGGTACACAACATACTTTATCACTGACAAAGCTAAAAATATAAACCATATATTTTGGTAATTCTAAACCAAAATCAAAGTTAAACTACATAAACCAAAAACAATTGGAAAACCTAAAACATATATGTTAATTGAACCTGACACATAGCTGTAGAATAGCTGCTAAATACAATCCAAAATTAACTAAAGTATTGTTCTTAGAAACAGAATTACTTCAGAATTATTTGTGGTCCCAACAATTTTTAATACATTTCCCTGATTTTAAGTAATATTTTCCCAGATTTTACATCAAAATATTGTCCCGATTTTCCCAAAAAACAGTTTTTTCTCCATTATGAATGTTATCTGTGAAATAAAGAGGCTAAAATACTAACCAGATGTATATTTTGCCATGGTTCTGCCTGTAAATGGTCAATTCCAAATAGTCTGCCCCTTATACAGTCCTGCACCAATCACTTATTGCTTTAGGTTGTGTATGTGACTGACAGTCTTGCACATGCCCCCATAGTGTAATATTAATGCTGCAATGCTTAACCCTTGTTAATAACACAGTGAATATTCTATCTCAAAGTAAACATACTCCTGGGCTAATATACTTTCAGTACTTTAAAGTTACTTTAAAACATTTACTGGATTTTACATATGTTTTTCCTGGTCCCCTGAAAAAAATGTAAAATAGAAGTTCTACTGTATTTTACTCTATCTATATGGAGTTTGAGTCGGTGCATTTTTGGTGACGCAAGATACCCAAAAATGCTCACGACTCTGACTCAATAGTTTTTCTTCTTTGTGTGGTACTGTATCAAGTTCTCTAGCAAAATTGAAGTTGATCACATCCACTGCCACCACATTGTCTAGGCTTCTGCTCACCTCCTCATACAAAGCAATTTGCTGGCACAAACTCATACTAATAACTGAGTATTTATAGGACATACTGTAATGAGGAAAATAACCAATATGAAAGAGTATATTTGTAAATCTTATAAACATTCAATGCATTAATATTTTGCCCATCAGAATATAAATACCTGCTGCTTTCATTTTTTTAGTACAGCTGTCCTATACCCCAAGTTTAGAAATGCTGTATTTATATCAGCTCTGAATCATGCCCAGCTTGCATACAAACAGGGTTCTTTCTGTACTAAACTGTCATTAACTACCCACAGAGGCAGCAGGCAAGAAGTAAAAACTAACAGATGCCAAAGGGCCGCTAGTCTAAAATTCTGATCATGAACTTGCTGGGAATACTGAAACAATACTGGCAGTTATTTCTGGTTTTACACTCAGATGCTGTTAGTCAGGTTATAAGATGGGCCTTCATTTCCCTGAGAGTATTTCTGATCAATTGTTTTTCTGTTGTTCCTCAGGCCTCCCTTACGGCTTGGAAGAAGCTTACACAGCAGACGGAATCAAGTACTATATCAAGTGAGTAGTTGGATAACGCAGAGTAAGCAGTCTAAGTCACATCTGGCAGGGAATAGGGGAAAGGAGCAGAACACATTGCAGAAAGAACATAGAGAGAAGAAAGATTTAGGGATATAGGGAATTGTTTCAGCAGCTTGAATGTAGATAGAAGCAGAGTTGCTTTAGAAGTAGAATGCTAGAAGAAAAGGCAAGACTTTGCTTTGCAGTTTGTGGTTCAAAAGCTGAAACACTGATAAGCATTGTAGAGTTAAAGATACTGTATATGTAGCCTGTGCTGTTGTTATTTTGTAATGAAGAGTTTTAAAAACAAGCTGTGTAGATATCTATATTAATAACAGGGCTGGCACAAAAAAAGCTGAAAAACGAACCTTCATTCCATGCTGTGGTTATTATTTTAATGATGATTTGTCCACGTGTGTGGCCCTGGCTCATTATGGCTTGTTTCATGTCCAATAGACTAATTATCCACTGCATTTAAACAACAGATGTATTGATTGTGTCATCTGTGATTGCTATCCATCATAGTGTAAGGGAGGGTGGTGTGCCCCTTATTAGGGCACAGAAGCTCCAATTATATTCAAGGCTCTTAGTCAAGTCAGTGCATGGTTGCTAGGGTAAGTTGTATCCTAACAACCTGATTGTTAAAATTGCAATATGCTGAATGAAAACCTAAATAACACCGCAGAGAATAAAACATGAAAACCAATTGCAATTTGTCTTACAGTTGTGCTTACAGAGCATATGTTCTTATAAACACTACTTATTCATGTTATGAACTTGTTTGAAGCTAAAGCTCTAGTTTTTATTGTACAGTACGGTGTTCATTTTATTTGATCGGTTTTTTTTTAATTGCTGAAAAGACCAGTAACATAAAAAAATGTAAAAAAAAATTGTTTGTTCTTGACACCAAGACACTTTTAACTTTAAATTTGCAAAAAAAAAAAAAACGCAAAATAACTTACCGATACTCTGCTTGCGCTCCTCTTCAGAAACAGGGACAGGGTGACGATCCATCGTGTGCCGATCAATTTCTCCTCCCCGGCTTCTATAAGAGATAGCCAGAGAGGAGAAATTGAGTGCCGCACGATGTATTGTCGCTCTGTCGCCGTTGCTGAAGAGGAGCGCAAGCAGAGAATCAGTAATTTATTTCTTAAAGACTTTGAGAATTTAAAGTTAAAATTGTCTTGGTGGTTTTTTTTTGTTAAGTACAAACAAATTGTTTTTTCAAAAAAAAAAAATTTGTTACTGGTCCTTGAAGTCTTCTGCACTAGGTCTTGCATGATACATGTGTGTCCTTATTTTAATTTAATTCCTAGTTGTGATGTGTGCATAGGGGGGTTCTGATTGGACAAATGTTCAGTTTAAAGGGGAACTATATACATGCATATTGCAGGTCTCTATAAAAATGTAATAATTTAAACCATCCCATAAAATAATTGTATTAATAAATCCCTAAAAACAATATTTAAAACTGTCGACAAAATATTTTAGTGTTAGGATTTTTTGGCTTTTGAATGCTGGATATCTGTAAATGGGGCACTTGAGGTCATGTGAACCTAATTTTTAAGAAAAACTGATTGATAAATTCACATTCCTCATTAGATTCCAACATTGGATTGAAGACTCTCAAGGTTCTTAAAGCATAGTAGTCAATAAATATCCTGAAGGCTTAGATTTAAGGACATACCAGTTCTGTGGAAGGCAAACAAACACATAAGTGGTCATTAACGATGAACCCCTACTGGAAGTGTTGGAGAACCATGCTCTGCAAAATTATGCCTTAGGGCAGAAACACACTCTCAGATTCAGGGAGATAAGTCGTCCAGCGACAAATTTCCTCTGCTTCAGGCGACGAATCTCCCTGAACTGCCTCCCGCCGTCTAGAATGTAAATCGCTGGCGGGATGGCAATCGGTGAGCTTTGTTTTCCGAAGTTGCCTCACAAGGAAACTTTGGAAAATGAATCGCTCCGAGTCTCCCCGGATCTGAGCGCGTGTCTCTGTCCTTAAAGGGGTGGCTCACCTTTAGGTTAACTTTTAGTATCTTATAGAATGGCCCATTCTAAACAACTTTTTAATTGGTCTTCATTATTTATTTTTAATAGTTTATTTGCCACCTTCTTCTGACTCTTTCCAGCTTTCAGATGGGGGTAATGGGCCCCATCTAAATAAGCAGATACTCAAATGTATTGTCATTGGTACTTTTAATTACTCATCTTTCTATTCAGGCCTCTCCTATTCATATCCCATTCACTTGTTCAAATTAATGCATGGTTGCTAGGGTAATTTAGATCCTAGCAACCAGATGGCTGAAAATGCAAACAGGAGAGCTGCTAAATAAAATGGTAAATAACTAAAAAAAAAGCACGGATTATAAAAAATGAAAACCAATTGCAAATTGTCTCAGAATATCACTCTCTACGTTATACTGAGAGTTAATTTAAAAGCGACTTCTCCATTACCCCTCCCCAACCTGGCCCTCATGCATACAGCACTGATGAAAAAAAAAACATTGATACAATTTGATTTTGTATAGTTTTGCTTTGTTTTTGAGAAAAAAGCATGTAATCCAGATTCCCAGCCATTATTTTATTTTTCTCCATCATTTTCTATTTCTACTTTATTATTTGGAAATGTTCGGCTCTCCCCCACAATCACAATCAAATAAACCGCAGGCAGCCTTTAAAGGATAGCAGGGCTCAGGAAGCAAATGTTTCTCATCAAATACATTGAAAGAACAGCGACTTCATTTTAGTCAGTTCTTTTCACCCTGCAGTAACCAACCCGGTTGTATTCTGAATCATAACAACCCATTTGCTGGCGCTTTTCTTGCCAAGAAAATCATAATCGCTTCTCTCGTGGGGATATTGCCTTACTTGTTTTATGCGCCCAAGATTTTCTGACAGCACTTGTTACCGATCAGTTATCCAGACATGGCTCGACCATAATCATAATCCAATTTTTTTTTTTAAATAACAGTTGCAATAGTAAATGCTTGTAAGGGAAAAAAATGTTTTCCAAACCATTAATCCCCTTTTTCGATTTAGATCTTGATTCTATTATTAAATGGTGATGGTGCATCGCATTGGATGTGTGTTTGTAATGTGTTTTTAGTATAGACATCTTCATGTCAACAATGATATAATTATTGCTTTTTTTTTTTTGTTGGAATGGGGGGGAGAGAATTTAAAGCAAATAACCTGTGTTCAGGTGGCTCAGTTCTGCAACTGCCAATTCACATCCAACCAGCCAAATGACAGATAAGATATTTACAGTGGCGGAACTACTGGGGGAGCAGAACGGGCCAGGGCCCCCCAGCAGCTCGCGCGCCACTAAATCCGGTCCGAAAATCACATTCAGAGGGGGGCGGGGCCAGCCCCCCCTCTAGTTATGTTACTGGATATTTAGCTTGGTCCATATGATTGTCTGTTGAATCAGACCCCTTCCCCCCCCACCCCAAGAAAAGTATACCTAGATCAGTGTTCTAATAAGTAGCCCCTTTTATTATTCATCTGTGTTACTTCATTTTCATCTTGGTTAAAAGTCTTCATAATCTGGCTATGCCTCAGTCTCTTGATTAGGTATAGAGGGGCTGTTTTATTAGGGTGTATGGGTTTAGGTGCCATTTTCAGACCTTCAATGTTCGTGATTGTATTCTCAATTTTCACATCAGCTGTTGAATGAAGACCCCGACCTGGGTTCATTTTATTTTTGGTATTAACTGGGTGAGTTTGTCTAATACAGCTACTTCTTGATCTCAAGTTTCCAACTGGGTCTGTACCCATGGATATGGACCATATTTATGTATATAAATATACATAAGTATACTGATATAAGTAAAGAGGGTCAAAGTACATTCCAGTGGGCAAGACCCACTATAAGGCGTATTAGTCCGTAAACCCACAGGGCAAGATCACACGTGGTGTTTTTACATTTCATTTTTTACAACATACAGCCGAGTGTAAATACGCACAAAATGAAGCACTATTGAAAATATTGGAATATGGACTATAGCAATTCCCACGGGGAGCTTGCGAGTCAACATCCACCACAAGTTTTTTTATGCCAAGGAAATGCCATATTATTGAACTCTATGTGATCCATAGGTTTGGAAATACAGTTTGCTGAAATACGCTGAGTATTTTCAACATGGTGGCCAAAACTCTCTTAAGATGAATTTTGCATTTACAGCATTGTATGCTGGTGACGTAATTACGTTTCTGAGTGGAATTGTGGGGAATGAGAAAAAACAGAAATGCATGTCGGGAAAAGAAAACTACAGGCTGAAAAACTCATTTTATCATGCGTGTGTGGCTTCATTGTGGTATTTCTGCTCAACCTCGCGTTTGAAAAATGCAACGTAAAAACGCCACCAGTGACCTTGCCCATACATTATGCAAAGTAATCGATGGAACTGCAGAGCATACATGCTTAAACTTTTTTTGTTTGCCAATACCCTGTGCAACTACGCCATTGGCCATTTCCAGGTTTCCACCAATAGACTTCATTGGCTCAATAGATACTGTAAGCTGCTGGCAAGTGTCTACCACTACTTCTTTATGTTGCATTACTCCCATGGAATCTGTGAATCTCTGAGTGCTTTACAGCCCCTCTGTGTGCCACCTATTAATCGCCCCCTCTGATGGTCCATGTAATGGCTACCAAGCACCAGAACCATACAGAGGATGCTCATATTGATACTCGGTTCTGAAAGATAAGACTGATGAGAAATATACTGTTTTTTTTAACATTTCAAAAAAGCAAGGAAAACTGAATTTTACAAAGGCTGAATTAGGCATAAGGAAGAAAAACACAACTAAACATTATTTATGGGTAAATTGTATACATGTTTAATGCTGGTAACTCTGTTTTCAGCTACTTTGGTGGATTACTCATTCATTTATTTTGTATATAAATAATGAAAAGGTACATGAATATATTTCCAATTGCTTTTCTTATTTGTGCAAAACCAAAAGAATTGGTGGCTTAGTAACTGCAGTTATTTTCACTTTAAATTAAATACTGAAAAGAAAAAGGTATCTTCTGATGAATAGTTTATTTTTTTTAAGGTCCTTAAATGGCACATACAGTTACATTCTTTGTAAAAGAAAATGTATTAACAGTCATGTTAATGAAGTGAATGCATTAATGGAAATCTAACAAGCAAGTTTGTTGGGGTGTTTATCCTGAATGTAGACAATTATTTGGCTGTTTCATATGGGCTGCCTCAAATATATCTGGCCAGGGATTAGTCAAATATCAGGCAGGTGTAAAAAACCTTAGACCATGGTCACTGTTATTCTTCCTCTCCTAATTAAACCTCTTTCCTCATAGTCTCTTTTCTTTACATACTATAATATATTATTCCATCTATTTAGCCTCTTTGTTTTCATATAAATAGGGAATAGCCATGAAATAGGCCAAATGTTTAGCAGCATAAGGTCCCACTGACACCTGGGCCCACCAGCAGTTTTCCTGGCATCCCAGTGGGCCAGTCCGACACTGGATATCCAAATTCAATATCCATTGGCTTGTTAACCTCTCCAGACAAGGTAATCTATTTGGGTATGGCCTGCTTAACAGTGGAGTGATGTCTTCCACCATTTTTATCTTTGTTATGGCCAGTTTAACAGTGGGGAGATGGCTTCCACCATTTTTATCTTTGTTATGGCAAGCTTAACAGTAGAGAGTTGGCTTCCACTATTTTTATTAGAACAGAAAATACTTGATAAAGGGGCGTGGCACACTTCCGCACAATAATAAATTCTAGCTTTTCCCTGCAAGCATTTACCATGAGTGCCGGTATATCTATTCTATACGGGAGGTTGCCAAATCCTCCATTACTGTGCACCAGGCTGCAATCTTTGAGGGCTGTTGAGGGTGTGTGTGTCTGCTCTTACCTGTTCCACTATTTTTATTCTTGAGTATGGCCATCTTAACATTGGAGAGATGGCTTCCACCATGTTTCTTTGTTATGGCCAGCTTATCAGTGGGAAATATAGCTTCCTCCATTTTTATCTTTGTTTTGTCCAGTGGGGAGTTAGTTTCCACCATTTGTATCTTTGAGTATGGCCATCTTAACAGTGGGGAGCTGGCTTCCACCATTTGTATTCGTTTTTGAACCCTTTATTCAAACAGTTCACCAGAGTGATACCAGGAAAAGTACGAAAAATGAAGCGCTGACAACTACTATAATGCAAAGCAGGATTTATATTAAATTGAAATCATTCTGTAAAACTTAAATGACAATTCTAGATTAAAATAACATTAAATAATTTACAAAGCAAAGTAAAATGTTAGCATGTGGTAACTTGATAACACGCATTTTGAAAGTTTTACATGTTTCACTGCTAAAAAGTTCACTAGAAAACACAACCCCTATCAGTATTAACCTCATCTTTTTTGACGACCTTAAAAATATTATGGTCTTTTATCCTGAAATTAATGTTTAAGGCTTGCTGTGGGAGTTTTCAGGCTGCCCCTTCTTCCTAGCACATCTATCTTTCTTTAAATGTAATTAGGTCTTCTGAGATTTTTAGAAATCAAGTAGACAGGATGACAAGAGACCAGCGGAACATCTAAATGTTGTGGATATTTCTGAATAGCTATTCCAGCTCTGCTTTAACTATCGTTACCTTTCATAATTTCACATTCGATTCTCTAGAGTGGTAGTTGAAGGAGCACAGCTTGGATTTGAAGACACCGGGACATTTTTGATGCCTCTCTTACATCCAAGAACAAAGTTGCTTTCATCTTGCCCTTATCCTCGTAGCTTTAGAAAATGAATAAATGGAGGGGGAAAAAAGTTTTGCAAAAGTATCAGCAAATTATGTCCAACAAGAACCGAAGAAAAACAACCCACAATACAAGGTTTTTGAATAATAATATAAATTAAAGATTATTTTGCACCTGGCTCAGAATGCGATCGGTAGGCAAAAATAATATGGAAGCAATAAAAAATGATGAAAAGATCAGGGGTCAGAGGAAATCTCGGCAGCAAATGATTGCAGGGAGATAAGCTAATCATTTTGGGAGTACGCAAGTCAATAAAATAATGTAGTTTAACTTAATTGCAAAAGTGCAGAAGTGGCAGACACCTTGCCTCAGCATTTCATTTTGTCATACATTTGGATCATCCTGGAAAATAATGAGTTCTCAGCATGTTACCTATTCCACTTGGAGAAAATCTTGCGAGGCGAGAGAAGACGACAAACACTTCCAATGATATAGGTTTAATATGTAACTGCCCCAAGGCTGTGTTCTTAATGGCACAGTATAGTTTTAATTCTTTAATAATGCTTATTTATTTTTGAGGACAGTCTACAAGTATACCGGACCTTTTTAACTGGTTAATTACTGGACAGTTTGCTTGTTTTCTATTCTGTTCTACTGACTTGTTATATTTTATGTAAATCTCTTAACTACTCCTACTCCAGTAATTTACATCGTAATACAGGTATGGGACCTGTTATCCAGAATGCTTGGGACCTGGGGAGTTTCCAAATAATGGGTCTTTCTGTAATTTGAATCTTTATACCTTCAGTCTACTAGAAAATCGTGTAAACATTAAATAAACCCAATAGGCTGGTTTTGCTTCCAATAAGGATTAATTATATCTTAGTTTGGATCAAGTACAAGCTACTTATTTTCGATAAAAATGGAGTCTATGTGAGACAGCCTTTCCGTAATTCACTTTCTGGATAATGGGTTTATGGATAACGGATCCCATACCTGTATATACATAATATGTCTAGAAAGTAGCAAGGGAACAGATTGGGAACAAACTGGCCAATGAGTGTTTACCAATCAGGATAAACTCCGCTTCTGTAAGGAAACTGTGGGAGAAATGTAAAGGGGCTCAGTTGCAAGGGAATCTGCTTTAAATTAGATGCAACTTGTTGAACCAATTGACTCCATTCATTCAAAGATATTTGTGTTCAAAGAAGCTCCCTGCACTTCCCTATAGTTAGTGTTTTACAGCACCGGTGTGTCTGTCCTGCCTCCTCTTCTGAACCACCATTAGGGGTAATTCCCTAAAGGAAGAATTTTCACCAGCGAACGCTCCACTACACTTCACGCCACTTCGCCAGCCGTAAATTCGCTACCACTACGCTAATTCACTAAAATGTGAAGTTGCATCTCAGCAGCCAAACGCTGGCGAATTTCACTAGCGTTAATTTGACAGCATGAGCATTTCTTAACGATCTATTGCTAGCATTCAATTCGACATAGCCAAATTTAGCTTGTTCTTTTTCGCTTAAGTCAATTTGAACAGGGCAGGTAAATATCGGTTGTAAAGGTGTCTTTATTAGAGATGTTGGTGCAAATGCTTGAAGTTACTTACTGTATTATTACTCATGTTCAAGGAAGCAAAATAAAGATTAAAGAGATCCTCTAATGCCCTAGACATGACCCCACCCTAAAATTGGTTAAAAAAAATGTTAACACAAAAATCTTTAATAGTTAGAACTTTGGAAGGCAATCCCGCTTTAAAAAATAAAAAAAACTGCTGCGTTTTTTTACAACTTTTATAACTTTTTGGCATACAGGATATGATGTCACTGACATAAGATTGAGGAGGATGTAGCTTCATTTTATCAGTTCTCCTGGTCTAAGCTGGCAAAGGAAACTGGTGAAAGAGGTAACGTTCTGTAAAATTTGCACTTTAGTGAGTTTACGGAGTAACAATCTTTCGGCTGAGTGAAAATGTGGCTGGTGATAGGACGCAAAATTGCGATAGCAACGGCTTCTTTCGGTGTTGAATTGTCATCTACGCCTATAAGTAAATTGCCGATGTCCCTGCGAATTAGGTTTCTGGCGAATTTTCAATATCCACGGCCGATTCGTCCTTTAGTAAATCTGCCCCATTGTGTCCAGCCAACTGACGTAAGGAACCCCCGAAGTTGCTGACACCTTTAAGCTGACAGTATTCTCAGGGTTCCCTCTGTCGGCTGCATCTTTAGGGCTCTACCGAACGCAGGTTGAGACGCAACATGCTGCATTTTTCCTGCGTTCGGTGCCTACACGCGCCTGTGTGAGTACAGCCCCATTGGAAAAAATGTAATGCGTCTATTCCTGCGCTCCCCTGAGGCTGAACGCAGAAAAACGGAACGCAGGGGAGCGCAGGTAAAAACGCTCGTCTGTAAGAGCCCTTAGGCACAGCAACTCCAGCAAGTTCCATCTGATTTGTTAAAATGCACACCCGCAATTGTCTGTTGCATCAGATGCAATTATTGGTGTGGACGGGCAATTTGTGGTTCCAGCTGCTGCTGCTGAATAATTAAACTACATCTCCCAGCCACCACAGCCTTCTACAGAAGTAGCAATGTTGCATTAGGTAGAAATTAGTACTCCACATTTAAAGGGCTTGAGACAACAATTGAAACCCTGTGTTTGTTTTTACAAATGGGCTAGTGCAAAGGACATTACTTACAAATACATGTGGATTAAACATGTATTTTTCTGGCCAATAAGCATGGCATCTCCCATTTATATGAATAAACAAAACATATGACAGAACATATGGTAACACACCATACGCCATGCTTTTTTAAGCAGATCTTAAAGGGACTGCAGAAAAACACGTTGCCGCTTCAGACATCAGACAGTGCAGAGAAAATCATTTTCTCAGGCTGAGGCAGATTCAATTAATCAATTTGAAGCCAATTTGCAGGAGGTAATTGGTATGGAAGCACTCAGTGACTCCATAAGAACCTATTAAATTAAAGCAGTTGGAAATCATACATAAGCAGCAGATTCTTAAGGGCTGGGAGTATCTTTAACCCCTGCCTTGTCAATCAAAAACATGGCGAGCATATAGGTTTTTGCTGCTGTGTACATTAACATCTTTCTGTAAAGAATTCTTGTAGAACAGGGACAGTAAGGGCTGGGGGGACTTGTGGTTCCCTAACGGTGTAGAACATCTGGCCAGAGGGCCTAATAGTGATTATTTGCCTATGTCTGTTGCATCAGAGTATTTATATCCATGTGCAAGTAGTGTTGCTAAAAAGCTTTGACATGCAGTAATCAGCACATTGAATAATCTCCTATTTGTCTGCACCAGTAAAAACATTCAGCAACCTCCAAGCCATAGAATTATATACATAAGTAGTTGAAATTGGTTCTACATGACCTCTTCTGAGACGGAAGGACTTTAAAAAGGAGATTATAATGAAACATTACATAAGAAAAAGACATTTGGGCACACCACATCCTGACGAATGTTAACACATTAAAGAGAAACTGTACCTTGTTCATCAAGAAGCGTTATCTATAACCTAACCTGCAAAATCTAAACCTACACCTGACCGTAATCTGCGAAATGTCGTTATAGGACCTTTATTCAGCCCGTACCTACATCTTCTGCACACAAAGTCAGGGAATCTTCCAGAGCAAAAAAGTGTACTTCTCCCAAGTCTGACCCTCACCCAACCTGCAAAGCAAACCCAAACCAGCCCAACCCGCATACTTGGGGTCAACTATTTTGACTCGGAGACAATTGCGAGAGCAATGTCGCATGCGCTTCCTCTCAGCGCATTTGATCTCAAGAAGACTCATCGTGTAGTTCCAGCCTAAGGCACGCAAAGGAATTAGTTTGCATCCGTCATTTATCCGGGGATTTCAAACTCAGAACTAGGTGCAAAATACTGAAGGGCACAAGTTAGGTTAGGGTTGCCTACATCACCTCCAAATGGAGACAGCTCTGTGTTCATGGGCAATCAGTGACAGTCCTGCAGAATCAATTCTGGTGGATTGCACCTGTGTTTTTGCACTTTGCACCAAAGTAACATAGTAAGTTAGGTTGAAAAAAGACACAAGTTCAAACTTTTTACTTTTTTTTAACCTGCCTATCTGCCAGTTGATCCAGAGGAAGGCAAAAAACCCATCTGAAGCCTCTCCAATTTGCCTCAGAGGGGGAAAAAATTCCTTCCTGACTCCAAAATGACAATGGGACTTTTCCCTGGCTCAACTTGTACTATGAGCTATCTCCCATAACCCTGTATTCCCTCACTTGCTAAAAAGCGATCCAACCCCTTTTTGAAGCTATCTAATGTATCAGCCTCTACGACTGATTCAGGGAGAGAATTCCACATCTTCACAGCTCTCATTGTATAAAACCTCTTCTGAATATTTAGGCGGAACCTCTTTTCTTCTAATCAGAATGGGTAACCTTGTGTCAGTTGGAAAGACCTACTGCTAAATAAAGCATTAGAGAGATTATTATATGATCCCCTTATATATTTATACATAGTTATCATATCACCCCTTAAAGGAACAGTAACGTCAAAAATAAAAGTGTTTTAAAGTAATGAAAATATAATGAAGTGTTGTCCTGCACTGGTAAAACTGGTGTGTTTGCTTCAGAAACACTACTATTGTTTATATAAATAAGCTGCTGTGTAGCCATGGGGATAGCCATTCAAAGGAGAAAAAGCTCAAGTTACACAGCAGATAAGCTCTGTCTGTCTAATGGTGTTATCTATTATCCATTAGTTAACCTGTGCCATATAGCCGTTTTTCAATTTCCACCATTGCTACACAGCAGCTTGTTTATATGAACTATAGTAGTGTTTCTGAAGCAAACAGATGAGTTTTACCAGCGCAGGGCAACACTACATGATATTTTCATTACTTTAAAACACTTATATTTTTTTGACGTTACTGTTCCTTTAAGCGCCTCTTCTTTCCTCATAGCTAAGATTTTCCATACCTTTTACCAGCTTAGTTGCCCTTCTCTGCACCCTCTAACCATGCCCTGCAATTAGTAAACAACCCCCATTATCTTGGTTTAGTTCCATACTTCGCACTGCATAGGACACTATCATTGTGACATCTATCACTGGTGTGGTCTGTACCTGGCATCGGAGTGTTTCCCAGCACCAAGAGAGAGTTAACAGCAGCTGCAGCATTCACATCTGTCTCGTGTGGCTGTAGCTCTGTGGGGCCCTGCCAGCCATTTTCCTTACAGTATTTAAATGTTGGCAAGAAATTCTGGATCCAAGGACAACTAAATCTGTGCGCACAGGAAATTTTTATGCGCTCTCACAACATAAAGTGCTTTAACATCTCCTTATAAGATTATCGGTCTCATTTGGAAAAAAGGCCAAAACAGGAAAATCAGTTGCTTTAACCACTTTTTCCTATTTTCATCCTGTTTATAAAAATAGTATAAAACCAAATATGTTTCCTTTTCCACATATTCCTATTTGAACAATTTTGGATAATTGCAAGCCATTCATAACTGATTTAACCAGGCCTTCCCATTAAATGTTTGTTCCACTCCAAGTTTGGCAAAAGAACTTGATTTCCTATGGGGAAAATTGAAGGGAAAACTTCATTTTTTCTTTTAATTTAATCAAAGGTTTCCAAAAGTATCCAGCGTGATTGGATTTTACTAATGTTTCTATTGTATGTCATTTCCATTTAAAGGAGAACTAAACCCTATAAATGAATGTGGCTAAAAATGCCAAATTTTATATACTGGAATTATTGCACCAGCTTAAAGTTTCAGCTTGTCAATAGCAGCAATGATCCAAACTTGTCACAGGGGGTCCCCATCTTGGAAAGTGTCTGCGACACTCACATAGCTCAGTGGGCTCTGAGCAGCTGTTGAGAAGCTGAGCTTAGGGGTCGTCACAAATTATCAAGCAGAAAATGATGTTTCTTTGTAACATAAGCTGATGCTGCAAGGATGATTATTAAATTCTAATTTCTAGTTGCACTGGTTTCTTAGCAGCCATGTAGTAATTATCTGTATTAATTACTAATCAGCCTTATATTGTGACATTTCTATTCTATGTGTACTGTATATTGTGAGTTGGTCCCTAAGCTCAGTAAGTGACAGCAGCACAGAGCATGTGCAGTGAATCAGCAGAAAAGAAGATGGGGAGCTACTGAGGCATCTTTGGAGACACAGATCTTTACTTCTAAAAGGCTGTGGTTGCCTTAAGCTGGTACTTAAGCCCGAAACACAATGTACAACGTTTCTAGCTACTTCTTTAGTTAGGCTTTAGTTCTCCTTTAAGTGTTGATAATAATGGCACGTCTATCCATGACAGCAGAATATTTTTGGGTTCCTGAAAATTGCACTTCATCCAAATGCAAGTCTTTTTCATTAGTCTATACAGTAGTTTAAGGGGGCTGACTACATTTCTATTAGTATGGCTTCATATAAACTGGAAGCAACATGCTTTACACTTGCTGTTGGACTGACAATGCTCCCCAGTAGATGTATTGTATGACTGTTCATACCTTTTAAATGAGCCATACGCATTCTGCAGACACTTGTTACTATGCCACTTAGTTTCGAGGTTACATTGGAGGTGATTTTCCTGTATTTCAAGGAAAATATATACGTGTGGGGTAATAGCTGCTCACGTAATACAGTTTCTAGGAAGCTCTTTTATAGAGGTGTTCATGGTTTCTACAAAGAGCTGCCTCGCTCATATATCCTGTATGAATGCAGTGCCTTTAATAGATAATAACCTATAGTATTGTTGTGACCTTTAATTTCTTACTGCTTCATTTAGCCCCATCCCCAACACGTTCATTTAAAGTATGGTTTGTGGATCCAAACTGAGTTATAATTCATTGTAGATCATTTCCAAAAAACACAGAGAAAAAATCCTCAAAAAAGCTACCATTTGAGATGATAATAAGCTCTGTAGAACACAATCTCAACATTACAGTATTAGCAGTTTGCTGACATTAAAATTAAATATGTCTCAAAAATATCTTATATTCCACTATCCATCTACGCTGTAACCTGTTTCCCCAAATGACGGCTAATAGTAACCTCGTTTTAAAAATATGATCCACACTAGTGATGAGCAAAAACTTTCGGCCATGTACAGATTTGCAGCGAACTTCCACGTTCGGCTGGCGGCAAAAATGATCGCGGAACTGCATCACGCAGCTCGTTTTGCTTTTCTTTGCATGACAAAATAAAAAGACAAGCGACAAAAAAGAAACATCCTTCCCCTCTCCTTCCTCATCAACCCAAGGGAACTGGGACGATCCACTGTCTATATAGAGACATACACATAAATATATGGTTTATTCATTTTAATGTGGGATACAAAGCAACCAGATATATGATTAATTGTGTTTGTAAGCTTTAGCAATATATATAAACTATAGATACTTTTTGCTTAAACAGCAGCATAGTGTAGTAGTAGATACCATTACCAGTCGACCAGAGGTAATGTCAAAAATCACAGACATGTTTTGAATAAATTGGCAACATGGAAGCCTTTTTTCTATTGAAAAAGCAGTTGTAAGATAGTGGATATGCTCTAACAATGTAGGGCATGTGTGTGGCAGTATGCTGAGGGAAAAATGCTTGTGATTTTTGCCTTCCCAATTTTTATTGGGAAAGCAGAAGAAGAAACAAGGTGCCACCAAAAAAAAAAAACACCCACAGACTAATGTAATTACTAATCGCCACTGAGATTAATGCCAGTTTCCTTCCAATCAGTACATATGGGCATAAGAGCCGATCCGCTGATGGAGGTTCTGTTTGCATTTTAATTACTGTTTAATTCATTAAGGAGTCAGAAACAAATGACTAATGTTAATGCACTAGGCAAAATGTAGGTGTTTCTCGCACTGCAGATAAAATGTCATATGCGAGGTAACAAGTCATTTAACACCTGATATAGCAACACTTGGGGGCCGATGCACTAACTTCGAGTGAAGGATTCGAAGTAAAAAAACTTCGAATTTCGAAGTGTTTTTTGGGCTACTTCGACCATCGAATGGGCTCCTTTGACTACGACTTCGAAAACGAACTATTCGAACTAAAAATCGTTCGACTAATCGACCATTCGATAGTCGAAGTACTGTCTCTTTAAGAAAAAACTTCGACCCCCTAGTTCGCCATCTAAAAGCTACCGAAGTCAATGTTAGCCTATGGGGAAGGTCCCCATAGGCTTTCCAAAGTTTTTTTGGTCGAAGGATAATCATTCGTTCTTTGGATTAAAATCCTTCGAATCGTTCGATCGAAGTCGAAGAATTTTAATTCCCAGTCGAATATCGAGGGTTAATTAACCCTCGATATTCGCCCTTTGTGAATCGGCCCCTTAGCTTAAAGGGTAAATTGTGCCTCATATATAGAAATAAAAGTATGAGCACAGAGCATTCCTCCTCTGCATATTTGCATTTGTGCACTTGACTATCAATTGCCTTGGTTAAAGCATTCTCCATAGCCTGTCAAGGAACATCACACTGGATAATTGATAATTATTCATATACTGGTTTCACAGTGCTGGCCTCATATTGATATATGTCAGCCACATTTATTTCATCAATGGAAATATGCAAAAGAGGAGCTCATTATGAGTGTAATAAAGCTTTGTTATCACGTTTCACTTTTTATTGGAGAATCAGCATCCAATATCACCTATTAGTAAACAGGAAGCCATAATACTCTGGCAAACCATATCCCAGCCCCCTTTGGCTTACAGTGTCATACAAACCCACCCTTATCTTGTAATTGATTTTAGGACTTGAAGTGCACCAGCCACTTTGAAAAGCAAAAGGACTTCAAGTCCCAGAATCCTTCTCTTCACAATGAAACAAGGCGAGGGAGGGTTGCATTACACTGTGAGCCTAAGGGGGGGGGGTTGGGAAATAATTCATATGAGTCTGTCTCTCTGAATCAGGTATGACTTTGTAAGAAAAAAAATTCATTATTCATGGACAGTATCGGACTGGCCCACCAGGATACCAGGAAAACTCCCGGTGGGCCCTCTTGCTTCTAACCATTTGGCCTATTTTATGGTAATTCCCAATTTCTTTACGGGGAAAAAGAGACTTAATAATGGAAGAATAGACTATAGTAATTATAACTGTATATAAAAGACTAGGAGAATAAAAAGGTTGAGTGAGGAGAGGAGGAATAATAGTTTGAAAAGTGGGCCCACGGTCTAAAGTTTTTTGGTGGGCCACTGGCATCCCAGTCCGACAAGTGGCTATGCATCTATTTGAACATAATCCTAACTGAATGGGCTCATATAAAAAATGGGGGTATATTTTCTCCTTTATCTGCAAAATTAGGTCCTCCCTCTGTAGGTTAACAGTAAGGGTAGGACTACACGGACACTTTCGGCGCGATCCGATGCTCTGCGTCAAAACACATGTGACGGAAATAAGGTAAGAGATAGAAATGTCGGATGAAGACGCAGTGTTGATCCGACATGACACGACTGTCGGATGCAGGTGCAGCGTCTGCTTCCGACAGTCACGTCGGACCAACGCTGCGACTTCATCCGACAGTTCATTCACTTACCTTATTTCCGTTGCATGCGATTTGTCACAGGCGTTTTGTTGCAGCGTGCCGGATCGCGCTGAAAACGTCCGTGTAGTCCTACCCCAATAGTGAAAATATGTGACACTCCATATCTCTATATAGGAATGAGGTATTTGTCAATCAAGTTAAATTTGGCTGTATGCTAATAGGCTCAGAGTGTTCCAACCCGCCATGTTGCCCTATATTTTCACTGACACAGTATAAGAGGGAGGGGGTCTATGTAGGGCAGGGGGGTAAGGGTTTGTTTCTCCTTTAACAAATGTGGCAGTTGGGACCAGTATATGAGATACTTACCTAGTACGGCCACAGGAATAGAGAATTTCATTTTGAATGAGTACCAGTCATTCCCTGTAATAACCATGTACAGTGCTAGCCTGTGCGCTCCATGCTTTACAGTAAAGTAACGTATTGGTGGGGCCCAGCTCCGTTAAAACATCTGTAATCCGAAGTGTATACAAAATATCTACCAGTTGTTACACAGTGTAATATTTACTCTTTGCTTATGTCAAGATTTTCGGATGAAATTTTGGTAAGACTTGTTTGTTTGTTTTTCCCAGTAGTGCATACCTTGCCTGATGCATTGTATTTATATTAAATACCTGTTATTTATTAAATTGTTAACGGGGTTGTTCAACTTTAAATTAATCTTCGTATGATGCAGAGAGAATGCTATTCTGAGACAATTTGCTTTATTTTTTTATGTTTTTTTTTTAATTGATGAGCTTTTTGTTCATCTGGTTGCTAGGGGCCAATTGAACCTAGCAGCCAGTCAGTGGTTTGAAAAAGAGACAGGAATAGGAGAGGGCCTAACTATAAAAATAAGTAATAAAAAGTAAAAGTAACAATAAAACTGTAGCCTCACAGAGCAATAGTTTTTTTGGCTGTTGGGTCAGTGACCTCCATTTGAAAGCTGGAAAGAGTCAGAAGAAGAAGAAGAAGGCAAATCATTTCAAAAACAATAAATAAAATAAAAAGGGAAGACCAGTTGAAAGGTTGCTAAAAATAGGCTATGCTATAACATACTAAAAAGTAAATCACATCTTTGAGGGTTTTATTTCTCTCTGTAATTCTTTCCAATTCTCCTTCTAGTCATGTGACTCAAACAACCACTTGGACCAATCCGGTACTCAGCACATTGCTTTCCGGGGAACTTGAAGACACCCAGAGAGATCCCCCTGAACAGCAGAACTGCTAAACTTTCCACAACACTACTTGTGCCTTCATATTGGTATAAACCATCAATGGATGGATTTCTGCTAGCAAAAGTATTATTATTATACTGTATGGATAAAGACCCACAATGCTGCACATTGTATTGGGGATACGACAAGGCAAGGCAAAACGATGGGAGAAGAATAAATAAGGTCAGAGGGCCCTCGTCAGGAGAGCTTACAAACAATGGGTACAAGCTACTGTCTTGGTAGTAGTCTTTGTTTAAACAGGACCTTATGACAACTGAGATAGCAAGCTTATTTATATATATATATATATATACACACACATACAGGTAGATGCACACAGGGAATTATCCTTCCAATGAATCTTTATTGAATAAACGTTCCGGTCCTCATCTGGGACCTTTATCTTGATTAAGGTCCAAGGTGAGGACCAAAACGTTGATTCAGTAAATATTCATTGGAAGGATAATTCCCTGTGTGCACCAGCATCTACCTGTATATATTATTGAATTTTTGGTAGCAGCAGGGTATGTACAGTATTATTACCACCAGGGTATATATTATTTAGAAATCTTTTTAAACGCTTTCATTGTTTGATGTTACTGTGCCTTTAACATATCAAAGGAACAGTAACATCAAACAATGTAAGTGTTTAAAAGTAATGCAAATATATTGCTGTGTTGCCCTGCACTGGTAAAACTGCTGTGTTTGCTTCAGAAACACTACTATTGTTTATATAAATAAGCTGCTGTGTAGCAATGGGGGCAGCCATTTAAAAGAGAAAAGGCTCAGGTAACACAGCAGATAAGCTCTGTAGAACATAATGGTGTTATCTGTTATCCACTATTTAACCTGTGCCATATGGCGGACATTTTTTCAATTACACAGCTTGTTTAAATGAACCATAGTAGTGTTTCTGAAGCAAACAGATCATTTTTACCAGTGCAGGGAAATAGTACAGGTATAGGATCTGTTATCCAGAAAGTTCCGAAATACGGAAAGGCCGTCTCCCATAGACTCCATTATAATCAAATAATACAAATTTTTAAAAATGATTTACTTTTTCTCTGTAATAATAAAACAGTACTTTGTACTTGATCCCAACTAAGATATAATTAATCCTTATTGGAAGCAAAACCAGCCTATTGGGTTTATTTAATGTTTACATGATTTTCTAGTAGACTTAAGGTATGAAGATCTTAATTATGGAAAGACCCGTTTCCGGAAAGCCCCAGGTCCTGAGCATTCTGGATAATAGGTCCCATACCTGCACATGATATTTTCATTACTTTAAACCACTTTTTTTGGTGTTACTGTTCCTTTAATTAGTTACTATTAAGTTACTGAATAAGAATCCCTATGCATTTAGCATGCTGTAGCCACCAATATACAGAGAGCAAAGACAAGTCACCTCCCTAGAAATAGGCCTACAAATCAGTCAATCATCACAAGCCTGGTGAGGGGTTTTCCACTTTTTAAATATACTTTACTATTTTTTTAAGTCATTTAGCCACCTGTAATATGTCAGTGTTAGAACATTAGAGCTCCAGTATCAGTATTTGTGTAGCATAGAGAACTACACTGCCGTGTATAGGCTTAAATGGCAGCAGAGCTTTTAGTTTTTTATAGGAGACCTATTTTATACATGGATTACTACTTTATAGACAAATGAGGTAGCTCAGAAGTATATGTATGTTTTACCATTATTTAAACTGTAACTTTTCATTGTAATTTCATACGTCAAATCTCAAAAACTGTAACTGTGTGTCTGTATTCTTTTATTTGATGCTGGCTACACAGATTGCCGCTAGAATTAAGAGGGTTCTCTCATTTCATGGATTCCTCTGGTTAGCGGGAAGAAAAAAACTGTCCACAAACTTTTAGGGGGTTGTTTACTAAGCTCCGAATACCCGAAATTCCCCGAAATCTTTTTTTATAAAATCGGACTTTTGAAAAAAATCACACATTTTTCAGTGTTTATATAAATACTGCATCTCAAAACTGTCAAGGTTGCATAAAAGTCAATGGGAACAGTCCCATTGAATTTTGGTTGTGTCGGGAGTTTGAGCAATTTCACTATGTTTTCGGAGCTTTCGGGTGAAAAATTCTGAGATTTCAGGGGAAAATTCACGAAAAAATCGTGAAAGTCTAAACTTTTCCCGCTAAGCAAATATTCAGGAAAATTAAATAATAAAAAGCATTAAAAACCCGAGCAGGTTAGATGGGAGTTTGTAGCAGTCGATATTGAGATAAATTCAGACCATGATAAATAACCCCCTTCGTTTTTTTTGGGGGGGGTTCACCATATGGGGGGTAACAGATGTAAATAAGAGCTTTAAACATTAGCTGCATTAAACCCAATGAACCCCAATACCATTTTTATTACTCAAATTTCTATATAGGCCCTCTCCTTTTCATATTCCTGTCTCTTATTCAAGTCATTGCAGGGTTGCTAGACTAACTTGGTCCCTAGCAACCAGATTGCTAAAAATGCATAATAGAGATCTGCTGGAAAAAAAGCAAAATAACCACAAATAACAAAACAATGAAAACCAAATGAATATAATATCGATCGACATGACATTAACCCTTTAGTTGGATTATGTTTTTGTTGTGTTTTATGTCCTTTCATAGGGTTCTCTGCCTTCCTCCATTGCACAAGATCACTTTCTGCCCTTTGTTTCAGTTTGACAGTCATGTTAAATGTATATTTGTGCTTTAAGCTCCATATAATGACTGGGGTAGGTGAGAGGCTCAGTGTCTAAAACTTGGTGACGTTCATATGCCATTTGTTTCTTTTTTGTTTCTGTTTCATAAGGGATACTGTTGGCAGAATAAAAATGTTATAACTGTAAACAATCTGTAATATTATGTTTAATACTGTAGTTTAAGGGCAGAGACATGCGGTCAGATTCGGGGAGATTAGTCACCTGGCGACAAATCTCTACTTCGGGCGACTAATCTCCCTGAACTGCCTTCCTGACAACTGGAATGTAAATCGCTAGCGGGATGCTTCGTTTTCAGAAGTCGCCAAAGTTGCCTCACGAGGAAACTACGGGTAACTTCGGAAAACGGAGCAAGAATGTAAATCGCCGGCGGGAAGGCAGTTCGGGGAGATTAGTCGCCCCAAGGAAGAGGAGATTTGTCACCGGGCGACTAATCTCCCTGAATCAGACCTTGTGTCTCTTGAAAGTATAATCAAAACGTTTTGTGCTTATCTTTTCTATTGTGGCTCCTCTCTTGCTTAATGGCAGTGATTGTAGATAAACACTTGGGATCTGAGTTCTTGCCTCTCAAGGTACAGAGCAGGATCAATAGATATTTATCCAAAAGGCATGTCTACATTTTCTATACTAATCCATAAAAAGGCCTTTGTCTAGTATAAAATAAGAACAAACGACCAAAGAAGACTTAAAAGCATAGGAAGAGAGCTCTCAATCGTTTTGTGTCTGGTGGGGTCAGTGACCCCATCTGAAAGCTCGAAAGATGTAGAAAAGGAAGGCAAATAATTTAAAAAAAACTATAAAAAAAAATAAAGACAAGTTCCTAAATTGCTAGGAATATGACATTCTAACACAACCTAAGACTTAAATGTGGAACACCCCGTTAATAAAAAGATATCTGTATATTTTCCTTCAATGTCTCGTTGATGTTTTTATCTGCAGTAATGCCTACAATTATTATGGCATTAATATGCCAGGATTAAGGGGAAGATTTATTAGGGTTCAAGTTGGGTTTTGAGGTTATTTTAGAGTCAAAAATCTATTTTTTTGGTTAAAAAAAAAACCACTACATTTTCGAGAATTATTATACCCCAACCCTGGAATTACCTTGAATCTACACCATCTAAAACCTATCAAGGTCACGTAGGAGTCAGTGGCAGAGGTCTCTTGAACCATTTGAATATGTATAGCCTTCATGATGCTCAAGTTATTTTCGGAGGGATTCAAGTTTTTTTCTTTTTGCTGAAAACTTGATCAGTAGCATCTTAACTTATCATAAAAAGCAATCTTATTTGTCTGACGTGACCTATCCTTCATAAAGCCATGCTGATTACTATTCATAATGCCATTCTCCAGAGCATAATCTTCAATGTGATCCCTTAACAAACCTTCAAATATCTTGCCACCGCGGATGTCAAATTACAGGACTATAATTGCCAGGCTTAGACCATAATAACCACAAGCTTTCCTCCAATCATAGCTAGAACACCAGATGAAAGGGAGTCTGATATGAGAATAAGTGGCCTGGCTGATACTAAACTAAGCTCTCTAAGTACTCAAGCATGTATTCCATCAGGTCCAAGTCCTTGTTTATATTGACCTTGCAAAATCATTTAAATACCATATCAGCCACAAAAGATACAACATAGCCTAATATTTATTCACTACTCAATTTTTACCCAAAAAAGGATCAAATATTACAACATTTCTACATTAAAACTAGATAACCAGAACCCAACTAAAAAAGTAAAAAAAAAAACATTACACTAGTTCATTTTTTTTAGCCGTACTTGTATGGCAAAAGTATGTGAACCTCTAGGATTCCCAGTTTATTGATGAGGGAATGAGAGAGGTGTTTCAATCAATGGGATGATAATTGGATGTGAGTGTGGGGGGGCCCTGCCTAAAGGTAGCCATAGATGTGCAGATCTGCTCGTTTGGAGAGGTTCCCGAGTGGCTCTTGCCCTGATATTCTGTGTTTGAGGATCACATCAATAAACTGATGCGAGCCTTGATCTGATGGGATTTTTTAACCTGCCCAATAACTATCTGGACGATATTTTGGCTAGATATCGGTCAGGAAGCCCATCGAATGGGCCCCATACTGCCCAATAAGCTGTCAACTTGGGCTGTCAGCAGGTTTTATCGGCCCCTGTATGCCCACCTCTACTTAAAGTACAGAAATTTGGGTCTTCACTATCCAAGTCTGATTTTAACAACACAGGCATGTGGAAATGGTTTAAACAAAGGCAATTTCTGAGTTATTACTGCGTATCTTGACAGCGCTATATAAATAAATGATGATGAGTTATTAAGGCTCACCAGACTTGGGCTCCACCAGTCCACTGTCAGGCAGATCCTGTACATACGGAAGCAATTCAACACCATTATTATTGTACCCAGGCGTGGTCGATCAACCAAGATCACACCAAGAACAAGGTGTTTAATACTCCAGGAGATCTCAAAGATTCCAGACTAATGTCTAGGGGACTAAAGGTCTCTCTTGCATTGGTCAGTGTTCATGAGTCCATCATCTGAAGAACAACAGTGGTGGGCATGACTGAGTTGCAAGAAGAAACCAGTATGAACGAAAAAATAGCTCTCCCATTTACAGTTTACCACAAGAACACAAGATATGTCAGGAGGCTACTGGAGGAATGTGCTTTTTACGAATTAGACCAAAATAGAACTTTTTGATTAATATATTATGTTTGGCAAAAAGTAAACACTATTCCAGCATGGGAACCATATCCCTCATATGAAAAATGTGGTGTTGGCAGTATCATGGTTTGGTCCAGCTTTGCTGCCTCTGGACCAAGAAGGTTTGCCATCATTGATGGAACTATTAATTCTGAATTGTATTAACAAATTCTGCAGGAAAGTGGTAGTTTGCTGTCCATGAACTGAAGATCAAGAGAAAGTGGGTCATGCAGCAAGATAACGCCCCTACAGACACAAGTCGAACTAAAGAATGATTAAGAAAATGAATGCTTTGAAATGACCAAAAAAAGTCCTTACCTTAATCCTATACAAATGTTATGGAGGACGCTGAAGGAAAGCAGTTAATGTGAGGAAACCCACCAACATCCCTGTTCTGTAACGAGGAATAGGCTACAATCCCAACAAGCCAATGTGCAGTTACCAAAAAACTTTGTTGCTATTATTCCTGCCCAAGGGGAGGAGAATGGTTAAAGGCTCACACATTTCTATAAATAAGTTAGTTTTAGGACGTGAGTGTTAAGCAGATCATGTTTTCAGTCATATGCAGACATATTGAAAATTCAAAAGGATCCATAAACTTTCATGTACCACTGTAGGTACAGTTGAAAATGCCAACAGGTGTTTAAACTTAGCAAATAAATAACAATAACCAGTTGGGTAGTGGTAATGGGTACTAAAATGCTGCAGAGCTCAGTGGAACCCATAAACTGCCTCAAAGAGCATTGAACCTTCCTCCTACATCAGTTTTGACTGCACTCTCACTAATGCTAACATCATAAATCAGGACTAAAGTCCCACTAGACCAAAACAAACTTCTATTCATCACGGACTGTCTGGTCCAGACTTCCTTATCACCACGAGATCCCATCTGTCATTTCATAATCCATTTGCAGGTAGCAAAATAGTGGCTTGGCTTCAGTGGACAAGGGGGAGCAGACATTGTCTCTACTGGGGTGAGGCTATTAAAATGGTTAAAGTTGAAACTATACAGCAGTCGCTGTTTGATAATAGCTTGTTTAAAGAGGTGCCAGCAAAAAGTCTCCACTTGCCGAAAAACTTATAAGTGTCTCTTAAGATAAAGATCTCAAGCTTAGCATAATATATCATTTAGTAATGTCCATACTGTGGCCATCCATCTGCAATTCCCAGCACATCATTTACCTTGTAATCTTATAAAGCACTTACATTTAATAATCCTGCCATGAAACTCACCCCTGCCTGTTTCAATACAAGAGCCTTGTTGTAATGCTGCCGCAGCACAAGCCGTAGAACGGAGACAAGGTGAAGTTTTTTTTTTAACTAGGAGCCTGGTGAGAATATAAAACATATCCTCGGTGTTTGTGTCAGGAAACACATTTTCAGTTTTAGCGACGTGTTTGCTTTCACGCCAAGATGGCAGGTACATGCTGTAGGTTTCTGTGCAGAAGTCCGTGGCCAAGAAACACCAGGAGCTTCTTGGAGTGTCAAAGCAAACAGGTAAACTTGGCAAAATGCAGATTGAGTTTTAAGATAAAAGCTGCTGATCAGAATCTCACACACACTGCGGGAACTGTGAAGAATCATTAGCACTTTCCAGCAGCAATCTGACATGTGCTGGTTAAACAAGCCAGGACATTTATCTGTTCTGTATTTATCGCTCCCTCAGCTATTGGATAAGCCAGAGACTGTAGCTCTTTATATCTGGTTCCCTTGCATGGCACTGGGAGAAATACACATACCCTACACCCAACGATTACCTGTAGCACAGGCACTTCCTTGCTCATATAAATAATAATTCATCTTGGCATTGATTTATGTTTAGAAATGTTTTTCTGATTTTTAAAGGAAACCTATACAGTATTTAAACTGACAAAGTAGATGGATCAGCTGGATCTTTTGTGCTGTGCAATTGAAGGGACAGTGATGATGTGTGGGACCTCATCATAACCTAAATCAGTTGACGAGTAACTCAAACAGTGCAATTCATAATTTAATTGAGCAGTAATCACTGTATTCAACTGACTAATGGTTTACAAGATCAGTCCATACTAGTTTAAAATCATCCGGTGCCTTGCTTCTGCTGCTTAGCACTCGAGTGATCATCTTAAACCCGACACTTTAGTCTTAAAGTGATACTGACACTATCAAACTACTTTTTAAAATATAAATGTACATTTGGGGGCCGATTCACCAAGGGTCAAATATCGAGGGTTAATTAACCCTCGATATTCGACCGGGAATTAAAATCCTTCGAAGTCGAAGGATTTAGCGCAGATAGTACGATCGAACGATGGAAGGATTATTCCTTTGATCGAACGATTAAATCCTTCGAATCGTTCCATTCGAAGGATTTTAATTCAACGATCGAAGGAATATCCTTCGATCACAAATACTTAGGAAAGCCTATGGGGACCTTCCCCATAGGCTAACATTGAGTTCGGTAGCTTTTAGATGGCGAACTAGGGGGTCGAAGTTTTTTTTAAAGAGACAGTACTTCGACTATCGAATGGTCGAAGTAGCCCATTCGATGGTCGAAGTAGCCCAAAAAACACTTCGAAATTCGAAGTTTTTTTACTTCGAATCCTTCACTCGAAGTTAGTGAATCGGCCCCTTAAAGTTACCTATAGGTCATGTTGATGTTTTTTTGCTGAGAGGTTTGTTTTTGTTAGCAATTGTTAGCTGAATTTTCTAAACCGGACTGTTTTGCCAACCTGACTGTCCCATCTCAGTCAGTGCCGTAACTAGAGGGGGGCGGGCCCTAGTGCGTGACGCACAGCCGGGCCCCCGCCCCCCTCCATACACGGCGGATTCCAGTGGCGAGCGGACTGCCGGGGGGCCCCGAGGGGGTGCGGGCCCTGGTCCGCTCGCACCCCCTGCTCCCCCGGTAGTTCCGCCACTGATCTCAGTGTCATTTAAAGTTTCTAATGCTA
Organism: Xenopus laevis; assembly: GCF_017654675.1. NCBI lineage: Eukaryota > Metazoa > Chordata > Amphibia > Anura > Pipidae > Xenopus > Xenopus laevis. The sequence continues at coordinate 31,850,426 of NC_054387.1, forward strand.
ATCGAGTCCTGCTGCACAAATATGGCAGCCCCCTCATACAGGAACATGGGGCATCACACAGGTAATGTAAAAGCATCCTGCAAAGTTATAAGTTGTTTTCAAAGGCAATATTATGATAAATGTGAAAAAAAGAGTTTAATTTCTTTAAGCCATTTACAAAATCATCTTCTATGCTGGGGTTGACCCCATCCCCAATAAGGAGAGACTGTTTTTACACATATCCAAAACTAGGGTTGCCACCATTTCTGGAAAAAAAAATACTGGCCTTCCTATATTCTTTCCATTTTTTCCTATTTAATAACATTGGCATCAAGCATAATTTTTACCAGCCAAGCCTGTAAAATACCGGCCAGGTGGCAACCCTATCCATAACATGATCGGATAAAAGGATCAGATCGCTGTGATAAAACTCTGGTCCTCAGATTGCAAATGTACTTGTCTATACGTGAAGATTCAATTGGCTCTTGCAAATTTGGACACTGTGTGAGGCCATCTTTTCTTGCACCGTCCCAGGGGATTCATGGTACTAGATTTCCAAATTCTCCTAGGAGCAAAATCTGACCATATTAGATGCACATCTGACATGAGCAGTTTGATTTAGCCTTAATCTTAGTCCCAATCTAGACAATAGCATACCCTGCCACTTGCACACAGCAAGAACCCAGCTGGGTGCTGCTTTTGGGCCAAAATGGATACACATGGGTTTGTATTTTTTTTTATTCCGTGCTTTAATCATTTGCACTGACAATTTATGGCTAAATTATTTGTTTAATAGGAACCACACTATTCCACCAAGGACTGTGTTCAATTGCTTAAACATTTGGACCACTGACAGCAGTTGTTTCTCATAAATTCTACTTAACATAATACAGAAGGTTTGAAAATGTTGTGGCCATAGGCCTTCTGCCCATTTTTTACTGACTGTGAGGAGTGAAAATTGATTGAAGTTGTCTCACGAGTGTATTCTGCCTCAAGTATATTTCAGAAACCCCTGCCCTTGAAGTGGCTGCCACACGGTAGGTATCAGGGCCAGACTGGGATTAAAAAAAGCAGCCCACATATTAATGTATGACATTGGCGGCCAGTCTCCCCCCTGCCCCCCCCCACACACACACAAGTTTAAAAAAACAATAGTGGTCAGGGCCCTCCAATAAAATGAAAAAAAAAAATATTGGTGGTCAGGGTCACCCAATAAAAAAAATAAATAAATAAACATTGGTGTCAGGGTCCCCTATTAAAGTAAAAAAAAATTGGTGGTTGTGGCTCTCCCCATAAAAGTTAAAAAAAACACACACACACTGGAGGCCAGCCACCCCCCAGGATAAAAAAAAATATTGATGGCTAGGGTCCCCCAATAAAACAACAAAAAAACATTGGTGGTCAGGATCCCCCAATAAAACAACAAAAAAAAACATTGGTGGTCAGGTTCCCCTGTTAAAGAAAAAAAAATGGTGGTTTTGGCACTCCCTGTAAAAGTTTAAAAAAAAACACATTGGTGACCACCCCCACAATTTAAAAAAACATTGGTGGCCAGGGTCCCCCATTAAAGTGAAAGTAAATGGTATACAGGACTCTCTCCCTATAAAAGAAAACAAAAAACACAGTGGCCAGGCATTAAAAAAATGGAAACTTACCTTTAAATTTGGCAGGCAGTCTTCTTCCTCCTAGGCAACAACAGCTTTGGCTCTTTTTGGTGGCCCCCATTCCCCTTCAGCGCAGCTCCAATTCTGCTTCCGCTTGGCTTCAGTACCATTCGGCTTCACTTCCCCGGCCCATCAGTGGAGCGGCCCAACCGACGTTTGCCTGAATGGTCCGATGGCCAGTCCGGGCCTGGAATTATTATTATTAGTACGGAAGCACTAAATACACTATTTTGGGATTCTGGCAAACTCATGAAAGATTTGGCTGAATCCCTAATTAAATACAAAAAATTAGGGTAAGGAAGGGATCAAGAGAACTAAGCGTGTGACAAAAAGTCTTAATTATTTAAGGATTTGGATACCTGCTAAAGGTAAGGGTGGATTAGATTTGACCACAAAGCTCCAAGAGCAGGCACTGCTACAAGTCAAAACAATGGGGAGATGCAATTGGTTTCTACTGTTTGTCTGTGAGTACGTTGCACAACCCTCCATGAGTTAATGAATATTAGGTTTGGAATGCATCAGGTGCCATTTTCCAGTCTAAAATTAGCACAGAACGGCTTTTCAATAATCATTTGCCACTTGTAGAGGACCCTACTGTAATCATACACTTGAAGTAGAAAAAACCTGATATCCACGTCAACACTTAAAATCCTCTTCCTTTTTGTTAAGAAATGACATTAATGATGTCACTCATGGGTCTGAGCGTCACTGCTGAACAAATGCATGAAGTATAGGAACAACTAATCCCACTCATCAGACTATAGGACATAAAGCACCAATCTCATATAGTTAGAGGCTCAAGATGTTAGATAAGCCAGGCTCTACTCAGTATTACATTTAGCTGGTAATATGCTTTAGGGTATATATTTAAGTCATGTTATGTTTTTAGGATCATCAAGAATTATACCCGTAATTTGTGGTTCCATTTTAGAGTTTACCAGGGGGTATATTGTGCCCTAAAACCCATAGATGATTATAAGGATAAGAGGGTAGGGGAGCTGGCTAGGATGAATGAAGCCTGCATCGTTAATTGGGTTACTGGAGGAGTAATAGCTTTGACTAGGTCTTTCCCATAGATAAAAGATACTAGATATAATCCCTGCACTCAGTACATTTAATAAATAAAGAATAGAAAACCATCCAACTTCCCTAATTCATTTCCCATTAACCTGACTATAAATGTCTCCAGAGCCATGTGTGGGCACTCACAGGGTTAAATTCTACCTCCACAACAACCTTGTATTCTGTGAGTACTAGTTTTCTGTATGCAAATACATGTTACTATTTAGCATCCTTAAATCCGGAGTGTGCAATGTTGAAAGGTATAGTTTAACAACACCAGTCCTTTTCTCCTCACAGTATCACAAGGGCTCAAGGTCGAGGTGAAATTTCGAATTGAAAAAATTTGAATTTCAAGCTATTTTTGTCTACCTCGACTAGGGAATAGTCCAAATTTGATTCGAATTTGAAAATATGTAAAAATTTGAATGTCGAAATTTATTATGTAGTGTCTCTTTAAAAATTCGACTTCGACCGTTCGCTATCTAAAACCTGCCGAATTGCTTTTTTAGCCTATGGGGGACCTCCTAGATCTGGAGTCAACTGGTGGACTTTTTCGAATTCAATCGAATCGAAACAGACCTATTCGGACGAAAAAAACTTCAACTTAATTTTGGTTGGTCTTTTTGAATTCGAATTTCAAAGTTTTTCAAATTCGAAATTTGACCCTTGATAAATATGCTTAAGAAACCCAATAAGATTGATTTGCTTCCAATAACTATAGCTTGTACTTGATCCTAACTATATCTTAGTTAGGATCAAGTACAAGCTGCTGTTTTATTATTACAAAGATGGAGTCTATAGAATATGGCCATCCTGTAATTCAATGCTTTCTGGAAAATGGGTTTCTGGCTAAGGAATCTCATACCTGTATGTTCTGGCTCAACTGTAGATTTCATCCCCAGTGACTGCAAAACTGAGGGGGTTATTTATCAATATCCAAATTTATATCATTATTTTCTGAAATATACTCTGACCAAGTCCACACGGTTTATTTCCCCTTATTTATCAATACATTTTCCCAAAAAATTCCAGTGCAGGAAAAACACTCTAAAAAATCCAGGGCACAGTAAAACAGCTGGCTAACATGAGTACAGCCAGAAAATCATTGACTCGGCTTGTAATGACTGCGCAAACCACATGCTTAAAATAAGACAAGACAGTTTTGTGGCAAAAGCAAATAATTTTATTTGCAGAAATATACACCAATATGTAAAACAAGGCCCAAGGGTAGTAAATTATAACAAGAAATAAGATGTTTGCTTTAAAATTTGAATCGTACAAATTGCTCCTACCCGCACAGGTGTTCACACAAGTAAATGTCCCTAAGCTGGTAATTACCCCTCATTACCAGCTTAGGGGCATTTACTTGTGAGAACACCTGTGCAGGTAGGGAGGGGGGACTATGGAGGGCAGGGGTTTTTATTAGCAAGGGGGTTTAGTTCTCCTTTAATGATAGCTCAAGCCTTTGGGCCTGAATACACTGAGCATTTGCAGTGTCACTGACACTCCTGACAAAATCCAAGATGGTGCAACACAGCAATGTTCGCACATGCGCGCCACTCAGCGTTGTTGGCGCACGCGCGCCAAGTGGATATTTCTTGCCTGTGAGCCGAGCATCACAGTAGGGGGCCAGAGGGGGCCCTGGACAGCAGTCCGATCCTGGCAGAACCTTTAGGCTGGTGCAGTAAGTTCAGTATATAAAATATCACATTTCTAGCCATGTTTGTTTTTAGGGTTTAGTTCTCCTTTAAAAACATTAAACAATGCATGTACAGCCAGGTTCCTACTTTCTACAATTTTCAGTGAACTCGCCTTCTACCCAAAACTGTATTTTGTTCTCTATATTACATAATTTCTTTTTCAGTGATGAAGCAAGTCTGTATGCTCAGAGACTGGACGCTGGGATTATTTTCACAGCAGGTAAAACATAATGGAAACGGCTGTTGTTGCCATTGGCTTGTGTACTTGAAACACGTTTGTCCTCATCAGATTTTCATTCTTTCTAAATGTATTTTACCACTCTTCAAGGATTTCTATTGCAACTGTAAAAATGGCCATTGCTCACAAATAGCTAGCACTAATGAAGGCAGCCAGCGCTGAGATAATGACGGAAAAGTCAATTTAATCACAATAGGTTTTACACAGCGCACATATCCATGAAAGGATAATGAAGATATTTTTCTGTGTAGTGAACTCAATTCAATGCAAATATGGTTTTTCAGATAAGAGCAATGGACAGTTAAATACAAAACAAGGTTATTCTCTGTACGGACTACAGTGAAAATGTATAATTTTGGTTCAAAGGGCCCAGTGTATCTTTAAGTCAATTGATCATCAGGGTTATCTCAACAACATACAGGGCCTAAGGCTAAAGTGGAGTTTGGGTATTCAAATAATGCACTGGAATGCCTGTAGGCCTCTTCCAAACAGACATGGAAGTAAGATCACTGCAGAATCAATGCATTAATTCCCAGACATCAGTTCAGAAATTAACTGAGCACATTAATCTCAGACATGGTATTAGGATCACTACAGGAAATGCATTTATTGAAAGCAATACTTCACCCACACTTGCACACGTGGAATACCATTTTTCTCTGCCAGTGCTCCCATGTTACTGGTCTCTGTCTGCCCCCTCTACTCGGATTCAACTCTTGCAAAAATATTAACTGGCAGTAGATTCTTCTGCATAAACCTGACGTTTGGAGTAGCACATGTTATCCAGAATGCTTGGGACCTGGAGTAAGGGAGCTTTCTCTAATTTGGATCCCATACCTAAAGTCGACTAGAAAATCATTTACACATTAAATAAACCCAATAAGCTGGTTTTGCTTCCAAAAATAATCAATTCTATCTTAGTTGGGATCAAGTACAAGGTATTGTTTTATTATTACAGAGAAAAAGGATTAAAATAGAGTCCATGGGTGTTGGCCTTCCAGTAATTCAAAGCTTTCTGGATAACGGTAGGGATGCACCGAACCTACAAGCCGAATCCTTGTTGAAAGATTCGGCCGAATACCAAACCAAATCCTAATTTGCATATGTAAATTCGGGGCAGGAAAGGAAAAATCGAAAAAATTCTTCTTTTGTGATGAAAAGTCATGTGATTTCCCTACCCGCCCCTAATTTACATATGCAAATTTGGATTCAGTTAAGCCAGGCACAAGGATTCCCTGAATCCTGCTGAAAAAGGCCAAATCCCAAACAGAATGCTGGATTCGGTAAATCCCTAGATAACGGGTTTCCGGATAACAGATCCCTTACCTGTAACAATCAATTTTTAAAATTCTAGATGAATTTAAATATGTTTCTCAATTGGCAGTCAAATTGGCTGCAATTATAATTTATGATAGAAAATTATATTTCTAAAAATGCCTAGAATAAAACGCAGTTCTATTCTAAAATGTTGACATTCAGGAGCTGGTAAAAAGAGGTCTGGTTTTTATTTCAGTGAGTCTTTTTGACCGTAGCTTTATGGACAGCTTTAAGTAGAAAGGAAACAATTAAGAGAACCCTAAGGTAACACTTTCTGCTTCAATTCAGCTCCTGAAAGTCTGTGCCATTTCCAGCGGGGTCCTTGCTGAGAGAAGCACTACAGGAGCTATTAAAGAAGGTGAGACTGTGTCAGCTTTAATTGTACCTGATATAATCACAATAAAAAAAACATTTTCACTCATGGGGCTTACAAAATACCAAACTTTAAAATTACTGACATTCGCTCTTCTGCAAAATCATCTGCTGCGGAGAAAACGGCCACATTTTTCAATTAAGGGACAATGGGGCTTCTTTCGTAATGATGGTTTAGTGCTTAAATCACATTTAAGTTTTTATTAAAGGGAAAATATGCCATCATTCTTTAAGACTTATTTTTCTATTAGTGTTCTGTAAAGCATACAGGTACAATCTGCCCTTTATTCTGCCTAGACATAATGGTTGCACAGGCAAGCAAAGTAAGATCCCTAGCAGCAGGTTTCCGGATAAGTGATCCCATACGTGTACATACAGTTCTACATGCCCTGGGTCAATTATAGGTACTGGTATGGTACTTGTTATCCAGAATTCTCGGGTTCTGGGGTTTTCCAGATAAGTGATCTTTCCATAATTTGGATCTCCAAACCTTAAGCTACTATAAAAAAATGTAAACATTAAACCCAACAAGGTTGTTTTACCTTCATTAAGAATTCAATAATCTTAGTTGGGATCAATTTATTACAGAGATAAAAAAGATAATTATTTTACATTTTATTATTTTACAAATTTTAATTGTTTTATTAAAATGTAGTCTATGAGAGATAACATTCCCCTAATTCGGAGCTTTCTGGATAACAAGTTTCCTGATAACAGATCCCATACCTGTATTGGGAAGCATCACTGTGTGGTAATAACCAACTCCTTTACAACTAAGGCTTATGGGTAGTGACGAGCGAAGTTTCGCAAAGTGAAACCGCAAAAAATTTAAGTCAATGGGTGCTGAAATTGTTTTCCGCGCAACGATTTTTGTACCCTTGCAACAATTTTTTCCGCGCCAAATTCATTAAAATCAATGGGAGTTTTTTCTTATGGCGACTTTTTTGTCCAAATGTATTAATGTCAATAGACATTTTTTCTTATGGCTACTTTTTTGCCCAAACGCATTAAAGTCAATGGGGGTTTGTTCTTATGGCGACTTTTATTGTCCAAATGCATTAAAGTCAATGTCGGTTTTTCTTATGGCGACTCGAACGATTCAAACTAAAAATCGTTCGACTGTTCGACCATTCGATAGTCGAAGTACTGTCTCTTTAAAAGAAACTTCGACTACCTACTTCGGCACCTAAAACCTACCAAGCACCAATGTTAGCCTATGGGGAAGGTCCCCATAGGCTTTCCTAGCACTTTGGGATTGAATGAAAATCGTTCGATCGATGAATTAAAATCCTTCGAATCGTTTGTTTCAAAGGATTTAATCGTTCGTCGAACGATTTTTCCTTCGATCGATCGAATTGCGGTAAATCCTTCCACTTCGATATTTGAAGTCGAAGGATTTAACTTAACTGGTCAAATATCGATGGTTAATTAACCCTCGATATTCGACCAATAGTAAATGTGCCCCTAACAGTTTGCTTTGCAATTCGGAAAAAAAACATTTATAACATATCACATATTAAATTTCCTGCATCTGGTGTCAAATGAGCTAAATCCTTTGGTAAGCATAAAAAATGGAAATAAAAAATACACATTCTTCCTAAATCTGCTCTACAGGGAGATAAAATAATAACTTGACTTGTATGATATCGCAAATTTAATTTCTTGTATCATCATTTATTTTACCTGATGCAAAGGTATTTTGCAGTCATATACAATTGGGGACACATTTAGGGAGCAGTTATAATAACCTGGAATACTTGCATATAATTGAATTCCGGAAAGGAATATTTAATTCAAAATTACCTTGTAGTTCCGGCAAACTGCTTACAGTGTATGTACTTAAGTATTGCGTTCACCTCACCTGGTATAATTGTTACGAGAAACATGTATCTGGGAATTCAAGCCTGCCGTAGCAGCCGCTGCAATTCTATGGATCCTTAAGAAAAAAAGTTTGAGTCTGCATTTCCTATTTCCAGAATCTGCATTGCGCTAAAGTAATTCATGGGGCCGGATTTTGTACAATAGCAGGAAAACTTTTACAAGATGAATACTGTTTATAATAAGCGTAAATAGTTGTTTATACATTGCAACTGATATTAGATACGAGATTTGTGGGAGTCTGGGTTTCTCTGTATAAAACTATTTTATGTATTGTATAAAATAATGTTTGGTTTCTGCCGTATGTTCAAGACTTGACCCTGTTGATTTTGAATAAAAATTAAAAAAAAAATGTTATGTTTAATATTATAAACATGTAAATAGATTATCCTTTTACCAAGCACAGCTCTATGTGGACATTTTAGGGTACAGTGACCCTTGAAATTGTAGGGGTTCCAAGCTAAACATGTCCGTTATTTATAAACCGTATCAGCTAGGCAGAATGCTACAAGGTGGCCCTGTTACAATGTCCTTAATAATTAGGAAAGCTGATGTTTACCATTTCTCATCTCCTTTGAAAATTGAAATTCTCATCTCACTCTCTCTTCCCAAGCTGTCATTTGTATGACCTCTCAGTATGTTCTCGCTGAAAGAACATTTCACGCCAAAGTCTCAGGTCACAGTAAATGTGCAAGAAAACAAGTGCAGCTGCAAGGTGATTGGGAGGCAAGTGTATTCCTCATCTGGGAGCCAAGCTGGAATATTCACATAACCAAAAAATATAATATCACATGATAAGGTTTCTGGCATGGTGGTTTCTATAATGAGGGGCCCATTTACTTAGCTCGAGTGAAGGAATAGAATAAAAAAAAATTCGAATTTCGAATGATTTTTTTGCCTACTTCGACCATCGAATGGGCTATTTCGACCTTCGACTTCGAATCGAACTAAAAATCGCTCGACCATTTGATAGTCGAAGTACTGTCTCTTTAAAAAAAAAACTTCAACCCCCTAGTTCTCCACCTAAAAGCTACCGAAGTCAATGTTAGCCTATGGGGAAGGTCCCCATAGGCTTTTGAACAATTTTTAGGTTGAAGAAAAATCATTCAATCGATGGATTAAAATCCTTCGAATCGAAGGATTTAATCGTTCATCTAACGAATTGCGGTAAATCCTTCGATATTCGAAGTCGAAGGATTTCAATTTGGCAGTCGAATATCGAGGGTTAATTAACCCTCGATATTCGACCCCAAGTAAATCTGCCCCTGAGTGTGTGTTTCCAATACTACAACATACACCTACAGAAAGCATATATACGTACAAACATACCCATCAGTATTTTCTCTTTCTTTCTGATCTCTTCTGAGATATCTTCAGGCTTTAGTCTTGTCAATTTCTATTGTCTTGCATCGCCTTGAGAGGAATAAAAGAACATATTCGGGGGAATGTAATAAAAGTCGCAAAGAGCCAAACAATTCGCACCAATAAGAATAAAAAACTATTTTTGAAATGTAATATTGTTCCTTAAACTGTTATTACATTGCGAATTTAAATTGCACGTTGCGAATTTTAATTCCGCACTCTCATGAAGTGCTTGAAGGTGTCGTAATCTTTTGGAGCAAACATAACGACTTTTTCAGTAAGAAGTTTCATTACATTGACTGCGCATTGGCGCAAACTATAGAATTCGCAAACGTTCTTCCACTAAACAGTTTCCGAGTTCGCAAAAGCTATATTAAATTTGCGCAAAGCAAAATTTGTTCGCTCAAGGCATAACTTTTCGCATTGCGGATAGTTTTTCCGTTACCGACTTTTATTACAATCCCCCGATAATCTTATAGGTAGGCAGAAGGTATTTGAACTGTTATTTGTTTATTCAGATCATTTGATCATACTCTACAAAATATGCTCTCAGTTGGTCACACTACAGGTATGGGACCTGTTATCCAGAATAACTGGGGTTTTCCGGATAATGGATCTTTTTCGTAATTTGGATCTTTACAACTTAAGTATACTAGAAAATCATGTGAACATTAAATAAGCCCAATAGTCTGATTTTGCTTCCAATAAGGATTAAATAAATCTTAGTTTGGATCAAGTACAAGGTACTGTTTTATTATTACAGAGAAAAGGGAGATCATTTTTAAAAATTTGGATTATTTAGATAAAAATGGAGCCTAAAAGAGACTGCCTTCCCATAATTCAGAGCTTTCTGGATGAAGGGTTTCCTGAAAAAGGATCCTATACCTGTAACTATCTAACCAGCAATCCCACCAGCAGCCAGAGTTAAGAGGAGGGGATACTGGTAGTTGTAGTATTTACTTACAGAACCAAAAATGGCAAAGGTTTATCAAAAAGTGGCTATGTATCATCCAAGCATGTTGGGAGCTATTAAATCGCTTTTAGGCCAAGAGCTCAATGGGCCAAACAAGTGAATCTTAAGGGAATCCAGTGTAGCTGCTGCTGTGTCTGAAACAAATATTAATAATTAAAATATCTGTAAATTAAATGGGAGTCATAAAGGCTCATTTACAACCACAAGCACATGGATTTCCCTGCAGGTCAGTTGCACATAAAACCCCATCCATACCTTTAGGTATCGCACCTGAATTATGTTAAAGTGCACTAATTTTGACCCATGGGCCACAGTTGTTGCAGGCACAATTCCCCAAGTGCAACAATGCTGGAATTCTGGAGAAAACCCAAAATGGTGATTGCACTCAAAAATGAACTTTAATCACCGCAAAAAAATGAAGCACTGCACATGTGTTTTGCACTGTGTACACTACCTTCCTAATAGTTTTTCAGAAAACATAGTAGGCGTCCGACTGCAGTTGTCCTCTGAAAGGGTTAAAATACAACTTTTTTCCCCTGCAGATGTAAATATACAGCAATCCCCTACTGTACTAAGAACATGCTATTGTCAAAGCTTTCCCGGGCCCTAGAACATCTCTGTCAATTTGCAGTAGGAGGTACATTCTCTCTTTAAATACATGAGTGAATCGCAAAGTCCCCTGACCTGCAATAACCGCTGCTATTTTTCACCTGATGAGTCTAACATTAGTCTAATTTTCATTCTATTCCTCTCCTTAAATTATTCTCTTTTGCCACTTGACATTTTGAAACCCTAGACAAAAAATAAAGTGATTTAGTGGAGATGACAAAGTAAGTAAGTCAGTACAACATGTTGGCATGGTATACAGTGATTGTATCCTGCAAAATATTTGCTCAAAGAAAAACAATCTAACAATGCCATAAAGATGACTCAGCGGGATTTCAGTGTTAAATTTGCTATAGATGCAACAGAGGTGATAAATCCTGTAGTGAAGAGGAAGAAGTGTAATTATTGTAAGATACGAGGACTCATCTCTGAAGCTTAGCTGATGCTCACTTTTGGAAGATTTATTTGTTAGGAAGAGAAATATCCCATACAGCACTTTCCTCTTGAGCAGAAAAATAGGATGGGACTTGCGGACTGTGCATTGTTAACTAGATGATTATGGCTGTCTGGGGAATCATTGTGAACTAAATAATAGTCCATATAGCACTGGCAGCCAAAAGTCACAAGGCTTAAGCTTAAGCTACACCATCTCTAGATGTTTACTTTGTGCTTTTAGCAACAATATAAAGTTATAGTCTTCTTTATATAAGCATTATTGTATCCAAAATAGTTCTATAGAAGCATCACAAAACTAACCTTAAGATTAATGAGGATATTTCAGAAGTGCTTCACCTCCATACCTAGGCACAGCTTCTTGGAATTGCCTTGGATGTGCCTTAACTGTATTGCCGGAGGTCTCTGAATTCCATTTTCGGAGCACAGAAATCGGCAGCTTACTCTTTGGGTAACGCAGAGGGAAGCATGTAGGTGTCATTCAGAGTAGGGATGTAGCGAACTGTTCTGCTGCAAACTAGTTCGCGCGAACTTCGACCGTTCGCCGAATGTTCGCGAACGTTTGGGAACGTTCGCATTTTGAGTTCGCGTTCGATTCGAATACAAGTCGTTCGACCATTCGACCATTCGAATTCCTTCGACCGCTAAAAATCGAACGATTTCCATTCGTTCGAACGATTGTAAGCATTCGATCGAATGAAAAGCATTCGATCGAATGGCTTCGATCGTTCGATTCGAATGAAAATCCTTCGATCGAATGATTAAAATCCTTCGATCGTTCGAATCGAACGATTTTAGCGGGTGTTCGAAGTTCGCAAACTGTCCGCGAACGTTCGCATTTTTTGCCGGTGTTCGCGAACGGCGTTTGCGAACACCAAATCGGCAGTTCGCTACATCCCTAATTCAGAGGCGCAAGCAGGGCCGCCATCAGGAGGGGACAGGAGGTACAAGTGTACTGGGCCCTGGCCTGAAGGGGGGCCCAGCAGTGCTGAACACTTCGAAAGAGCCGGGCCCCCCTTGACAGCACCAAAGCCACGCCGCCTCCTTCCAAAGTCCTAAACAGCCGAAATGTGGAAGTGCCAAAAAAGCCGCTGAAGCCGGGAAAAGACCCAAAGTCGCGAAAACAGACGGAAATTGAGTCTTGGAGTGGCAAAAAGACCCGAAGTAACGAAAGGAGGCGAAGCCCTGAAGGCACCAGTTCAATTCCTCTGAACACCAATGTGTGTGGTTTTTTTTTTAATCCCCTGGCCACCAATGTATTATTTTAATATTCTATAGGCCCCTGCCACCAAAGTTTTTTTTAAAAATGTTTTTTGGGGCCCCAATTTTTTTTAACTTGCAAGGGGGGCACCAATGCTTTTTAAAGAAAAACATTTATGGAGGGCCCTGGAGCCAATATTTGTTTTTAACTTATAGGGGGGGTTATGGTCCCCAAAAGCTTTTTATAACTTGTGTGTGTGGGGGGTTACCTTTTTTAGCGCTGTGGTCTTTTAACTGTGATGTGGAGTGGGCGGGGCTTGGGGGACTGGTTGGGCGGGGCTTGGGGGACTGGTTGGGCGGGGCCCAGGGCCCCTGAAAATGTTGTTGTACGGGGCCCTGTGATTTCTAACGGCGGCCCTGGGTGCGCAAGTAAAGGTGACCATACACGGGCCGATAAAAGCTGCTGACAGACCGAGTCAGCAGCTCATTGGCCCGTGTATGGGACCCTCCAATGGGCTTCCACGATTAATATCTGGCCGAAAGTCAGGCAGATGTCAATCGGGCAGGTCAAAAAATCCCATTGGATCACGGACTGCAGCTGATCGTTGATGCAGTGCCGAGATCAGACCACCCATACTACTGGATTATGATCCGACCATTGGGCACTAGGGCCCACGATTAGATCAGTCCGATATCACCCACCTCAAGGTGGGCATATCAGGGAGAGTTGCCATACAAGCAGATCTCTCTGTGTATGGCCACCTTTAGGGAGCATCAGGGGATGCAGCTCAATTGCTCAATAAGTATGAACATCATTGTCCCAAATTGGTAGATTAAGGGGCCCATTCACTAAGCTCGAGTGAAGGATTCGAATGAAAAATACTTCGAATTTCGAAGTATTTTTTGGGTACTTCGACCATCGAATGGGCTACTTCGACCTTCGACTACGACCTTCGACTTCGATTCGAACGTTTCGAACGAAAAATCGTTCGACTATTCGATAGTCGAAGTACTTTCCCTTTAAAAAAAACTTCGACCCCCTACTTCGGCAGATAAAACCTACCGAAGTCAATGTTAGCCTATGGGGAAGGTCCCCATAGGTTTGCTAACCTTTTTTTGATCGAAGGATTTTCCTTCGATCGTTGGATTAAAATCCTTCGAATCGTTCGATTCGAAGGATTTAATCGTTCGATCGAACGAAAAATCCTTCGATCGATCGAACGTTTATCGCTAAATCCTTCGACTTCGATATTCGAAGTCGAAGGATTTCAATTCGAGGGTCGAATTTCGAAGTATTTTTAACTTCGAAATTCGACCCTTAATGAATCTGCCCCTTAGTTTTATTTTTACAGCCTGACATTTGTTTCTTTGTCTTCTGGACCCCTTTGTCGTGACCTACCCCAACATTCTACCTGTTATTGAACCTAAGTGCCTGGACTTGGCCTAAATCCATATGAATATGCTTACTATCCTGTATCCTTGGTACTTCATGTGATTGTTCTCTGGCCTCTCTGTTCGCTTGTTCCCTGTCGCTTACTCTAGATGAACTAGTGTAGTGTGAGTTGTTCTTTCAACTGATTGCAGAGATGCGTTTGATATTGAGCTCCTATGCACTTTAGGAGTGGCCTAATTTTGTTTAAATTTTATAAGTGGCATTCAATATGTAATATGGGTGGGTTAATATGGTCTTTCAGCCAGAGTTAAATCTCATCTGCACACAATGAGTTGATAAAGTTACTCAAAAACTCACCACTCACTCCTACTTGGACAGAGCTGTCAGGCAATGCATGGGCCCATAGGTTTTATTCTGGCCCAACCTTCACTTCATCAGAATGGATATGATTTTGACTCAAAAATAATATATATATATATATATATATATATATATATATATATATATATGCAGCCATGCTTTTGGTCAGACCTTGGTAAAATACCTTGCAGCCAAAACAGTAAGGCAGACAACACAGCGCCCCTAGAACAAGAATAACAGCTTGCCAATGGTGGAGCCAAAGTATGAGTAGTAGTCACCTTAACCCCAGACACAATAAGCCTACAGCAATAGAGAATGTGAATTTCAAAACAGAAGTTTAAAGGGCAACAGGTTCAACTTCTTTTCTTCAGTGGCTGATAAACCAGGAAGGCTTTGGGTGCCGCCATTCACAGCAAAGAAAAATGTTTAGTATAATAAAGTCGAAAGGTATGTTGTTCTTGGATGACCTTTGATACAATTAACTGGTAAAACAGAACTTTACTGTTATCTAATATTACCTTTATAATGACTTAAAGGCTTTTCTTCACCAGTCATGGACTGCAGACAGTCTATTAAAATACATGGGGGAAATCTGATGGAACTGACAGAAAAACAAATCTGCACCAAATTAGCTCCTATGGTTTTCATGTAATGGTTCAATATGTGCTCTTTGCTCATTATTTTAATGCACAGTCTAATCAATCTTATTGTGGCTGTGTGAGTATCATCAGGTTAGTGCCACATTTAATAAACATTCAGGCAGCTGTATGGGCTACTAATAAGAACTAACTGTAGTGTGTGTGTGTGTGTGTGTGTGTGAAGGGACTTAGATTGTTAGCTCCTCTGTGAAATGGACTGATGCATAATCTCTGTAAATTGTTGCATAACATGTTTGTCAGTGCTACATAAATAAAGTACAGGTATGGGACCTGTTATCCCGAATGATCGGGAGCTGGGGGTTTCCATATAACAAATCTTTCTGTAATTTAGATCTTCATACCTTAAGTCTACTAGAAAATCATGTAAACATTGAATAAACCCAATAGGCTGGGTCTGCTTCTATTAAAGATTAATTCTATCTTAGTTGGGAAGTACAATCTACTGTTTTATTACTACAGAGAAAAAGGAAATAATTTTTAAACATTTGGATAAAACGGAGTCTATGGGAGATGGCCTTTCCGTAATTCTGAGCTTTCTGGATAATGGGTTTCTGTATAACGGATCCTATACCTGTATAATAGTTATAGGTAAAACACAAAAATGTTAACTGCTTCCACTTCCCTTCTACCATGTTTATTGAAATTTTTTGTGCAACTTGTCCAATGCCAAAGTGATTGCTCCCCAGAAGAATTTGCCTTTGCTATAGAATTTTTGGTTTGAGCAGTAAGAGCAAGCCAAGAAGTTATTAGGAAAGAAGAGAAAGGCATTTAAAAACTACAAGTCTGTTGGGACAGAAGCTGCATTTAATGAATATAAACACTATAATAAATGTTGTAAATCAGCATTTCGGAAGGCAAAGAAATGAAATGAGTGCATTACGGCGGAGGCTAAGGCTAACCCTAAACAGTTTTTTTAAATATATTAATAGCAAAAAGATGCAGGTTGAGAGTGTTACTCCATTAAATAATGGTACCAGTATGGTTATAACAGATGCAGAAAAGGCAAATGTGCTAAATCAGTTTTTTCTTCAGCGTATACAATAGAGGAGTCTGAGTTCCCAGGCTCACTTCATAGCTGCACTAATGTCTCAGCTCAATCTAGTCAGTGGCTGACTCAGGATATGGTTCATGAAACTTTAATAAAAATTAATATAAACAAGGTATCAGGGCCAGACAGAATATACCCTTTATTTTAAGAGAGCTTAGTTCAGTTTTAGACCAGCCTCTGATTTTCTCAGACTCTCTTTCATCTGGTATGGTACCTATGGATTGGAGGGAAACTGATGTCATTCTATATTGAAAGAGTGATTACGATCTCAGCCTGGCAATTATAGGCCAGTAAGTTTGACATCCTTGGTGGGCATATTATTTGAAGGCTTGTTAAGGGATCACATTCAAAATCTTGTCTCCCTAGGGGTAGGTGGAAGAGGCGCTTAGGGTGCAATGGTGGTGATGGGGGCACCGGGCATGTGCCTTTCTCTTTTCTTTTGCCTAGTTTCTGCCTGTCTGAATGGCCCGTGGAAGTGGGTGCACAAGTGAGAAGGTGGTGGGTGCACGGTGGGGGGAATGTTGGAGCAGGCACCTGCCTTGGGTGCCCTAAATCTTAATACCAGCACTATCTCTCCTGGGACCTTCCCCAATGAGTGAATGACAATGAGGGTGTATTTTCTAGGCCATATACAAATGACTTGATGTGTGCATGTTAAACGTTTAAAAATGTTACAATATTCTCACAGGAATTATTCCAGAAGGTTAGTTGTAGTATGCTCTAAAAATAGCACCAAACAGCGAATGAGACTGCTCAGAAACAGCCTATACAATACACAGGCAGAAGTATCACGATTTAGCTGCCACCATTCTATTCCCCAGTGCTAGCACAGCTGCCAGGGATTGAGCGCCTTTTGACAGGGTGCGCCCCCGACGGCTAGACAGCGCGCGCTCCAAGGGACCCGTCGGCTCTAAGCAACGCACACTCCCCACGTGATCCAACTTCTGGGGATTCATTCGCAGCTTTTCTCCACTCTGCTTCTAAGCTATTGGTGCAATGTAGGTCAAGCGCGGAACTGTCACGTGACAATACACCTGCCGGCCGGCATTGCTTTCCTTCAACGTGAGCTTTTAAACAGGGTGAGTTTGATGGTTCTCTGTGTGCTCAGTCTAGCAGATGAATGCAGGCGGGCAGGAATTAATTTTAAGCGCGTCTACTTTGCCCTTAAGATTTCTACACCTTTCTTTACAATATTGTATTAGTGTGAGGAGAATTTGTGCGTGTTTAAAGTATGTTATCGATATTTACTTTTATGTATACCAATGGAATCTGCCAGCTGAAATAGCTAATGGTCAGCTGATTTTTCATTGCAGCTGTCTGGCTACACAGAATTCAGTGCAGTCTGCAGCATGTCACTGTTGGTTTAAATGGGCAGTGGTATTATTAACACGTATTTAGGGCTGTTTAGACCAGTGTTGATGTATATACTGCCTTCTCCTCCTCAAACTGTGACTTGTTAGAACTAGGGTTGCCTCCTTATTAATAGGGAAAAAAGATCAATATATAGGAAGGCCCAGGCCTGTATTTATTTTCCAGATTCACTAAAGGGCCAGGTGCAAATTCGCTACCACTGCGCTAATTCGACTAATATGCAAAGTTGCACCAAACGCTGGCGACGCTGTTACTTCAGTGCGAGCATTTCATAGCGAAGATGCTAACGTTCGTTTGTGCCTAGCAAAAATCCGCTAGTGTTCTTGTGCTTAAGTCAATTTGCATACGGCGGGTAATTGAGTTGTACGGACGTCTTTATTATAAATGTTGCTGCAAATGCTTGAAGTTACCGCTTATTCTTACAAATGTCCAGGGAACCTTAATAAAGACAAGAGAGTTAATATAATGCCCTACACATGAGCCCACTGTAAAATGAATGTTCCATATGTTATGAAATGTCTGGAGAAAACCGGTTACCCAAAAAAAGTTTAAAGGAAAACTAAACCCTAAGGGCTGGGACACACTGGGCGATTTGGGGAGATTTAGTCGCCTGGCGACTAATCGCCGCGACTTTCCACGACCAATCTTCCCCGAATGCCTCCCCTCGCTCTGCGCCTGGCTAAAATGAAAAATCGCCTGCGCTAATCACACGCGGCGATTCGTTTTCCGAAGTCGCCCGAAGTTTCCTCGTGAGGCAACTTCGGGCGACTTCGGAAAACGAATCGCCGCGTGTGATTAGCGCAGGCGATTTTTCATTTTAGCCAGGCGCAGAGCGAGGGGAGGCATTCGGGGAGAAAAGTCGCTGCGATTAGTCGCCAAGCGACTAAATCTCCCCAAATCGCCCAGTGTGTCCCAGCCCTAAAAATGAATAGGGCTAAACATGCAATGTTTTATATACTGTGGCACCAGCTACTCAATAACAGAAATGATCCAAGACTTCAAACTTCACTTGTCACTCTTGGAAAGTGTCTGTGACACTCACATGCTCAGTGGGCTCTGAGAAGCTAAGCTTAGGGGTCGTCACAAATTATCCAGCAGAAAATAAGGTTGGCCTATAATATAAGCTGATGCTACAGGGCTGATTATTAAATTCTGATGCTAATTGCACTGGTTTCTGTGCTGCCATGTAATAATTATCCATATTAATTACTTATCAGCCTCATAACTGTAACATTTCTATTCTATGTGTACTGTTTATTTTGAGTCGGTCCCTAAGCTCAGTAAGTGACAGCAGCACAGAGCATGTGCAGTGAATCAGCAGAAAAGAAGATGGGGAGCTACTGGGGCATCTTTGGAGACACAGATCTTTACTGCTAAAGGGCTGTGGTTGCCTTGGGCTGGTACAGAAGCCCAAAATATAATGTACAACATTTCTAGCCTACTTCTTTAGTTTCTTTCCTTGTCCTTGTCAGGACTTTTGCAGGCAATTCTGCTTCAGAAAAGGAAAAGTCACCAGCGTTTTCGGAACTTTAATGCATTTTAGGCACATAGGATATGATGTAAGTGACGTTGCCTGGTCAGAGGTGGCAAAGTCAACTCTGGCGAAAGAGGTAACGATCAGTAAAATCCGCACTTTAGTGAATTGGCGGAGTAGTGCCTGTTTGCCGGAGCGAAAATACACCTGGCGATAGGGTCTGAACTGCGCTAGCGAAGGTCTGGATCGCTAGCGAATTGGCGATGTCTCTGCGGGTGGCAACACTAGCGAATTGTTGCTAGCGTTAGCCACTTCGCTATTTATTAAATCTGCCCCCTAGTCTTATTCTAGTTTCTCTTATTCTGGTTGCTAGGGTAAATTGCACCATAACAACCAGATACATGCTGAAATTCCAAACTGTAGAGTTGCCAAACAAAAAAACGACCACAAATAATAAAAATGTAAGACATGTTGCAAATTGTCTCGGAGTATCACTCTCTACATCATAATAATAGTTAATTTAAGAAACAACAAATTGGTGAAATAGTACTGTTACAAACATGAATACATTATATTGTACAGAGTCAAAATCGACGTAATTATAGAAAAACTTAACTATAACCAAACCTGATAGACCATGTTTACTGATGGCAGTTTGTTAAAAGAAAAAAACTAAATTGGAATAGTAATTCACAGTTAGATTTTATTTAAGAAACTTTAAAAAATATTTAAAATGGTAATTGTGGCATGTGCAAACGTTGGACACCATTCTACTTGTCCAGTGATAATTTATCTTTTTACAAAGATCCTGACCTTAATTATAGGTATGGGATCAATTATCCAGAAATGGGACCCAGCCCCTAAACAAGACAATAATCCTAAGCATGCCTCAAAGGCCACAATAAAAAAAGGAAGTATGCCTTTTCATTTTTGAATAATATACAAAATACTAATTAATTTTTTAACAAACTATTTATTTGGCTCATGATAAACCATAGCTTTTGACTTTTTAAATAAGGTCTCCCAAAATATTATAGGTTTACCCATATATATATATATATATATATATATATATATATATATATATAT
Organism: Xenopus laevis; assembly: GCF_017654675.1. NCBI lineage: Eukaryota > Metazoa > Chordata > Amphibia > Anura > Pipidae > Xenopus > Xenopus laevis. Next base: position 31,870,624 of record NC_054387.1, read on the forward strand.
ATATATATATATATATATATATATATATATATATATATATATATATATATATATATATATATATATATATATATATATAATTTACAGACACTAAAGCTGGCCATAGACGCATAGATCCGATCGTACGAATCAACGTACGATCGGACTTTCCCATCTCCCGACCCTCCACTAACCATTCCGATCAAATAAAGTAGTTAAAGAAAAGATCAGCCGATGTTCTGCCCCTGACAGCAATCGTACGATAGTTATGTCTGACAAAGCTGGTGACAGTCTCCTACTGAAAATCGTACGATCGGCAATTCATGCAGGGATATTATCGGCAGGCGACAGAAATTTTCTAACCTGTCCAATCGACCAAGCTTCCGATCTCCGCCGGACGAAAAATGTCGGGACTCTCCACACTCAGTCGGAAAATGGTACGAATCCACGATTCGTACTATCGGATCGTTGCGTCTATGGCCAGCTTTAGGGGTCCGTTTACCAACTATAGAATTCCTATTTTTTTTATAAAGCTCTGTAAATTTGGGATTTATCAAGTGTAAAAACCATGAAAAAAACCATGCCAAGTAAAAAGTCCTATAGAAGTCAATGAGAGCTGCAATGATCTTTTTGGACCGCTCTAAATCAGCAAAGAAAATCAAATTGTTAGAGGTTTTTCGAGGTTTGTATTTTTTTGAGCACAGAGTCCAGTGTAATTTTCTGTTGTACCTTTTTATTCTGATTTTTTTAATCAAGACATTCGTAGTTTTAGAGTTTGCGAATTTAGTCATGGTTTAAAACAATACTAAAACCACGAAATGAGACTGTTGATAAATAGACCCCTTAGAGCGTAGAGGCTTAAAGACATAAAGCTTTCCTTATTGCTCCGTCCTCCACTTTAGCAGCTTTACTGATCTTTATGAATGTTGTAATTCAGCAACCTTAACAGAAGTATGGTTCTGCAACAGGTCTAATCTACATAAGTGTGTGGGTGGTGCAGCTAAAAAAGAAGGCATTACTTCTCTGTAGGAATACTGAAGAAGTAATGAATTACATAGGGTGCTGCTTCCCTTAACTTTAGCTCAGGGCACAGCATTTTAAGCTTTTTTTTGTCCTCTTCAGTTCGCCCTTTCGGACCAGATAAAACCTTTTCAAGGTAAGATCACAAATTTAACAACAAGCACAGGTTATCAAGGGTTAATATAATTTATACTGTTCCAAGAATTCTTTTACCCCTGAATAAATATATGTTCAACATTGGCTAAGCAAGAAGTCAGCTTGTGAAGGTTCTTCACCCATCCTGTCCTTCTAAGGAGGCTGTTTTATTGTGGCGTTGGGGAATGAAGTATGCCCACTGTTGCTCCCCTAAGCATCCATTATATAATATGTTATATAATTGATTATTAGGCTATTACTGTTCTTAAAGATCACTGAGCTTGTCCTTGAGCGAGGCCAGATGTGACTACACGTTGTTGTTGTTATGCAAGTCATGCTCTTACACCCATCTTATCTCCCACTTGCCTTTCATGGAAGATAATTTTCTGTGAAAGAGTTCAGCTCTCATCTGTTCCAGAGGTCACACATCTATTTATCTACCTTTTAATTAAATCTGTATAGTACATAGACTTTCATTATAATATACAACGCCTTGGAAACCTTTGCAGACCCTTGACCAATTCTCCCATTCACTCTCAAATCCTACACTGATATTTTATTCTCTCATTACTTTTTTGTGCTGTTTCAGTGAAAAACTAGTTATTCAATAAAATTAAGAGGATTGGTCTCAACATATTTGTAAGGTGCAGTATATTTCAAAAACACACTGCTGGCTATGTCTTAAACTTAAACAGCATCTTCACTTCATTCAACCATTCATTTTAAAAATTATGGTTAAGACGAGGTGATATTTGAAAGATCAATAGCTTGATTGAAGGTGTGGTTACAGTTTTAGGGGCAAATTTACTAAAGGGCGAAGTGACTAACGCTCGTGAAAATTCGCCAGCTTGATGTCATTTCATTACTTCGCAGATTTACTCGCGTGGGCGCTGGCTAAATTCGCTAGCGAAGGTGATAGACTGTAGCGCTACTTCACACTCTAACGCCAGACGAATTTTCGCTCTGGCGAATGGACGTAACTACGCAAATTCACTAAGATGCAGATTTTAATGAACGTTACCTCTTGCGCCAGACTTGCCTTCGCCATCTCAGACCAGACGAAGTGCAATAGGGTAAATAGGACTTCCTCAAAAAAAAAATTGAAAATTTTTCTAAGTCCCAAAAAAAGCTGGCGACTTTTCTGTTTTTCAGGGTGATAGGCTGCAAAAAAAATCTTAATTTTTTTTATTAAAGGAATTGTTCAGTGCAAAAATAAAACTTGGTAAATAGGCTGTGCAAAATAAAAAATGTTTCTAATATAGTTAGGCAAAAATGTAACGTATAAAGGGCTGGAGTGACTGGATGTGTAACATAATAGCCAAAACACTACTTCCTGCTTTTCAGCTCTCTTGGTTTACACTGACAGGTTACCCTGGTTACATATCTGTTGCTTTTGAATCTGAGCTGAATGCTGAGGATCAATTGCAAACTCACTGAACAGTTATGTACCATGTGGCCCCCCTTCAAGTCCTTTTCCTTTAAGGTTCCCTTGGCTTGTGTAGTGTAATGTATTTTCTGCAACTTTAACTTAATTAACCGCCGTATGCTAATTAGCCAACGCTAGCGCAACTTTGATTTGCTTACCGAATTAACGTTAACGAAACTTAGCCATCGTTCATTGCCCTGGATGCAACTTTCGCATTTTAATGAATTAACGTTGTCCTGGCGAATTTTGGTTAGTGAATTTGCCCCTTAGTCTTGTGTAAGCCTCAGGCTAGCTTGCCAAAGTCTTCATTAACACCTTTCTTATTTAATTTTTTTTTTTCAATATTTTTTCATTGGGGTCTAGGGAGCCTATATTATTTTTACTGTAATTACATTGTGGCACATTTCACAGCACTGGTAGCCTGTTTTTTTTTTTTTCAAAGTTTATTCACTCCTCTTTCGCAAAAGACTGCCATGTGACCCTCTTCAATCCCCCATGTTTCTGCAGTTATTATAAGCACCCTCACTTGACAAGGAAAATCTCTGCCTTCGAGAGCAGTTAAATAGTCATCAAGCAGTTTATAAATGAATAAAAGCTGGTATTTTTCCCTTTTTGGGGGCCTGATGGCTTTGAAGGGAGAGGATCATATGAATTTAAAAAATCATCTCAGCACTCCAGACTAGGAATGTAAAATTCATTCTGAAATGATGCTTTGAATCTAGATTATCTATATTAGCTGTGTCTTGTTTCTCTACTGTACATATGATTCTTTGAATATGTGTGTGTAGGACCATGAGAGTTGCAGGAGGTGATGTGTGTGGTGTGAGATGTTGCCTTAATTGGTGATATTTTCTGGAAAGAGAGTGTGATTGTAGGATAGCAGATGTACAAGGGAGAGACAGTGATGGCACATAAAGTAGGGAGAGATGGTGCCTATAGTTGCAGTGGGGATAATAGTCTCTGGGAAGGGAGTGTGACTGTGGGATAGCAGGTATAGTAGGGAGACATGGTGTCTATAGTAACAGTGGGGATAATAGTCTCTGGGAAGGGAGTGTGACTGTGGGATAGCAGGTATAGTAGGGAGAGATGGTGCCTATAGTAACAGTGGGATAATAGTCTCTGGGAAGGGACTTTGACTGTGACATAGCAGGTATAGTAGGGAGAGATGGTGCCTATAGTAACAGTGGGATAATAGTCTCTGGGAAGGGGGTGTGACTGTGGGATAGCAGAAATAGAAGGGAGAGATGGCGCCTATAGTAGCAGTGGGATAATAGTCTCTTGGAAGGGACTGTGGGACAACAGGTATAGTAAGGAGAGATGGTGTCTATCTGCTGTTGAGGTTAGTATGAGCAGGGCCGCCATCAGGAGAAAAAGGGTGGGACTGTTGTCCAAGGCCGAGAGTGAGTCGTTCAGCAAGAATGGATGGGCTGTAGATTGGATAGTTCTAGTTCATATAAATAAGGCAGCCTTGCTGGTACAGGAGATACAAGAGGTATACTTACATTTAGCAGATTCCCATACACTTGCAATGGATTTTGTCTCCCGAAATGCCTTTACACAAAACCAGTATTAACTCTGTATTTCACAACTGTATTTGCAACCCTTCTCAGAGTATGTTAAAGATGATCAAAAGGAGACTAATTTGGAAATGAAGATTAACCCAGAGATACAGCATTTAATTCTCTAATCCGTTTCCCCAGACTTCATTTAAAATATGAATAATTTGTATTTGCCATTGCTAATTGATTTCGGTGTGTTATGACTGCAGGAAATGAAGTGTGACGTCCACATCATGAAGAGTTTAAAATGCAGTGTGTTGAAATTCATTGGTGATTTAATGAATGTTTACTAATGAATGATCACTAATATTGATTCCACAAAGGGTACCATACCCCCTCTAAATTCAGAACACATTGGGATAAAATAACTGCACCCGTTTGTAAACATGTTTGATTTATTACAGCTCACCTTAAAATTAACTTTTATTAAGTAGAGCTTGATATTCTGATTAATTATCTAGCTTTTTGTTCAGCAGCTCTCCTGTTTGACATTTCAGTAGGTATCTTGCTAGGCTTCAAATGACCCTTTATCAACTAGGCAGTGGTTTGAATAAGATACTGGAATATGAATAGGAGAGAGCCTAAATAAAAAAAAAAAGTAGAAAAAACAATAAAAAGTAGAACTAACAATAGAATTGTAGCCTCACTAAGCAATAGTTTTTGGCTGCTGGGGTCAGTGACCTGTATTTGAAAACTTGAAAGAGTCTGAAGGAAACCGCAAATAATTAAAAAAAAATAACAATTAGAAATAAAAAATGAAACCAACTAAAATGTTGCTAAGAATCAGCCATTCTATAACATACAGGTATGGGACCTGTTATCCAGAATGCTTGGGACCTGGGGTTTTCCCGATAAGGGATCTTTCTGGAATTTGGATCATCATACCTTAAAGGGGTTGTTCACCTTCCAAACACTTTTTCAGTTGAGTTATTTTCAAATTATTCCCCATAATTAAAGACTTTTTTTAATTGCTTTCCTTGTTTTATTTTTACAGTTTTTCCAAAAGCTAAATTTAATAGTAAAATATAGAAAAATATATAGAAAAATAATGTTTGTGTCTCTGGGTTATCTGTCAGCTCAGTAATTCAGGTGTAGATTCTGAACTGTTATAATTTCCTACATTTAGAGGGGAATTTTCGAATGAAAAAAAATTCGAATTTCAAGCTATTTTTGTGTACTTCAACTAGGGAATAGTAAATAATTACAATGTAATTATAGTAGAAATAATATAGGCTCCCTAGACCCCAATGAAAAAATATCGGAAATTTTTTTTTTAAATAAGAAAGGTGTTAATGAAGACTGTGGCAAGCTAGCCTGAGGTTTACACAAGACTAAGGGGCAAATTCACTATTCGAATTTGAAAAAAATTTGAAAATTCGATTATCGAAATTTATGTGCTGTCTTCGACTTCTACATTCGCCATCTAAAACCTGCCGAATTGCTGTTTTAGCCTATGGGGGACCTCCTAGAACCCATATGGAGTCAATTGGTGGACTTTGAAAAATTGAAAATTTTTGGGGGGGAAAAATGTTGAATCGAATTAGATCAAATGCGCTATTCCTTCCATTCGAACGATTCAAATTCGGCAAAATACCGACCAATTTGATCGAAAATGGAACTAATCTACCAAAAAAAATAACCGATTTTCTTTTGGTTGGTCTTTTTGAATTTGAATTTCGAAGTTTTTTTCAATTCGAAATTCAACCCTTGATAAATATGCCCCTAAATTGATACATTTCTCAGCAGCATCTCTGGAGTATTAGCAACTATTGTATCAATTCTACCAGTTGCCTGTGATGAAACTCGGGGATTCTGCTCAGCAGGAAGAAAGATAAGAAATGTATCCACTAAATGTATCAATTTAGAACAGTTTAAAGGTTTGGCGATCCCCCCCCCCAGAAAAACAGTCTCACACAGAAAATCTAAAGTAATTGGAAGAATTCTTTATTTCTGGTAAACAATCTGAAACCAACTGAACTGAAAAAATGGGCACATTTACTAAGGGTAGAAGAAGAAGAAGATGTCCTTCATGTAATTCAGAACTTTCTGGATAACAGGTTTCTAGATAATGGATCCCATACTTGTACTAAAAGTTAACTTTGACGTCAACCAACCCTTGTGTTTTTCAACTTTTTTAAAAAAATTTAATTATGGTTTCTGCTACAGTATGTGTGGCTTTCAACTGTACAATTAGGAATAAGCAATTAAGACTGGTAGCAGTATTCGTTCTTCTGTAAAATGTTTTATAAGGGAGTGGCTGGGTGGGGGAAGTCATAGTTTAAAGTCTGAGTACAAAGTGCAGTGCATTCTGTGTATGTAGGTGGAGGTTATTGATAGTATAACACCTTGCAGCTGCAACTTTGTAGCGCATCAAAGGTTGTATTTATATAACTGTGGGTAGAATTGTATACACAGTACAGTCTGTGCATCTGCATTCGGGACCAGTATAAGATAAGGAGGATAAGGTGTAACAGACTGTATAAATGATAAAAAAAAGTAATGAATAATCTGTAGAAAAAAAAAATACAATTATAAACCGTGATAAGTGAAAGAATTTGTACCACACGACTCAATAAAACTTGAGTATTATGTACTTCATGAAGTACAAATGTATTAATTATAATTGTCTAACAGCAGTCAGGCAATCACCTCTTTCCTGTATGGCCATGGAACTGGTGTATTGCCAAATTATTTTCATACAGTTATGAGATATTCTCCACATACACACAGTGTTATACTCCAGAGTTCCTCAATTTGTAGGACTGAAACCTTGTACCCTAGATGACTCAGAACTTCTCTGTGACTTATAATATCCTTATCATTTTATTAGGGGCTACATTAAGCCTCATATAGAAATTCAAAACCCTGCCTAGCCTCCTCTGATGAATTACAGACAAGAGTACATATTGACGCAATGGAACCATGGAATTACCTCTGGCTTGGTGACATGGTGGTAGATCCAAGTATCACTACTGGATTTAAATCAATAGCTGCAAATGTATATACCATATAATTACATTAGTCTGTAAATGAACAGTTAGAGCCTGTCCAAATGGAGCCTGGACACAAACAACATATTAGGGATTTTATAGTTACAGAGATTGTGATAATTCTATATGTAAATTGAGAACATCTCGGAAGCTTGAAGTTGTACCCGCTGGCATCATTCATCTATTTCTTATACTTAATTCCAGTCAGTCCTTGCACAATGTTTCATGTACAATTCAGCAAGGAATAATTAAAGGTTAAAAAGCTTTTATTGTTTCATGGCTTTGACCAAAGACACAGCAATGTTTCAAGGCGTTCCACCGCCTCTTTTTCAAGCTGATACAGTCAGTTGCGGCCCGGAGGCACTGGTCTAAGCCATGAAACAATAAAGGCTTTTTAATCTACCATACGGTGCTGTTCCTTGCTGAATTGAATGTGTCTGTGGCCACTACAGAACCTGTCCCTTTGAGGAGTGTTGTGCTGACTCCGTTTCAGGTTTTACAGTCAGAACCAGAGTCGGTTTTATGCCAACCTAAGTCAATCAACTGTGGTGCCCCATTTTAGATATATAACTAATGTACACTTTGTTGTAAAGTCACAGTGTAATCCATTCATCGTATAAAGGACATGGGATCCCTAGGTGCTTTCTAATCATCATGTGACACAAAAATAATCATTAAGCAGTGTTATTAGGGATATCTTTTACATGTTAATCATGGTTTTTGGGTATTAAACAAAACAAAGATCAACAAAAATGTTGCTTTGTTTCCTACATTTTTAGCAGTGCCCTGCTTAGCCATACTGGTGTATGTCTATGTACCCTGGACAAGCACATTACATTATCACAAAAGCATTCAAAGGAAGGTAGTCTAATAGATTTGAGTTTGTATACAATGTATATGCTGCAGGATATAATTTAAAAAATCAATTTCCCACACCCCTGCACTTTCAGCAAAGGCTTTTGTTTATATACCTTAACCTCAAAGCAAGAAGCAGTGCCAAAATGCAACTAGGCTTTATCAATGTGTCTTCCCTACTACTAAGGGTTTTTTTATCAAAAGTCAAATTTTACAGTTATGTGAGCTTTTCTAAATCTCGAATGAAAATTAGTGATGCACCGAATCCACTATTTTGGATTCGGCCGAACCCCGAATCCTTTGCAAAAGATTCGGCCGAATACCAAACCGAATCCTAATTTGCATATAGAGAATAGGGGTGAGAAGGGGAAAACATATTTTACTTTATTGTTTTGTGACAAAAAAGGCATGGGATTTCCCTCCCACCCCTAACTTGCATATGCAAATTCGGATTTGGTTCAGCCGGGCAGAGGGATTTCACCGAATCCGAATCCTGCTGAAAAAGGCCGAATCCAGAACTGAATCCTGGATTTGGTGCATCCCTAGAAAAGATGAAAAAACTCAGCTTGGGGTTAACAACAAGTTTTTGAGCGAAAAAACAAACACCATGAAGGCTATTAACATCTTCAAATGGTTCAAGGGATCTCTGCCATTGACTCCTACAAGACCTTGACAGGTTTTAGATGTATATTTGAGCTATTTCCAGGTTCAGGGTATAATTAATCTCAAAAAATTAGATTCTTTTTCTTTTTATCCAAAAAAAAAACAAAACTATTTTTGATAACGTCCAAAACTCGTGGAAAACCTAAATAAATCTGCCCCTTATTGTCACAATATTTAATTTAGGTTTATGTTCATTTATGCTTATTTCTCTAAAGCGGTATATCATGGTGATGCCTGTAAGGTGCCTAATGATTGTACACTTAGGGGCATATTTATCAAGGGTCGAATTTCAAATTGAAAAAAAATAAAAATACGAATTCAAAAAAGACCAACTGAAATTAAGTCGAAGTTGTTTTTTGGTCGAATAGGTCCGTATTTTTTGGGGGGAAAACTTTGAATCGCATTTGATCGAATGCGCTATTCCTTCGAATCGTACAATTCGAACTTTTTTCAAAGTCCACCATTTGACTCCAAATGGGTTCTAGAAGGTCCCCCATAGGCTAAAACAGCAATTTGGCAGGTTTTAGATGGCGAATGGTCAAAGTCGAATTTTTAGAGACAGTACATGATAAATTTCGATATTTGAATTTTTAACAAATTCGAATTGAATTTGGACTATTCCTTAGTCACAAGTACACAAAAAATAGCTTGAAATTCAAATTTTTTTCATTCAAAAATTCACCTCGACCTTTGATAAATTTGCCCCTTAATAGGGAATTAGAACCTTTTTTTCTGAAATAATCTGTTCTAGGTTTCAACCTGCTAATTAAAGGGGTGGTTTAACTTTTAGTATGTTATAGAATGGCTAATTATAAGCAACTTTTCAATTGGTCTTTTTATAGTTTTTTTTTAATTTCTTGCCTTCTTCTTTTGACTCCTTCAACTAGGGCTCTATCATCTAAAAAAAAAACAAATGTTCTGTAAGGCTACTAATGTATTTTTATTTTTGCTCTTTATTACTTTCTGTTTTCTATTATTCATATTCCAGTCTCTTATTTAAATCAATGCATGGTTGCTAGGGTAATTTGGCCCCTTGCAATCAGAAAGTCCAAACTGGAGAGCTGCTGAATAAAAAGCTAAATAATTCAAAAACGACAAATAATAAAAAATGAAAACTGGTTGCAAAATGTCTCCGAATATCACTTTCTACATCATATTGATAGTTAATTTAAGGGTGAACATCCACTTTAAGTAAAGTTGGCGACTAAAACAAAGGTACTGATTAAATAGCACTGTTGCAAACATGACTACACCATATTATACAGAGGCAAGCTTTACTTAATTATAGAAAAACCTAATTGAATTCAAACCTTATAGACCATGCTTAGTGATGTCGGTTTCATACTAATCATACTAATAGTTATTTCAAGGTGAACACCCCTTTTAATAGGACCTGCTATTCTGGTAAATGTGTCATTCAAAAGTTATTAAAAATATAATTGGTTTATTGCGTACGCTTAAATGCTGTGGTTGTGACGTTCTGTGCAAGTTGTACTGCAACTTGTGGCAATATTTACATTTGTTTTATTGTTTTTCTGAACAGACAAGCAGAGCAGACAATATTATTTTACTAGCTAAACTATGAAGTGGAGTTCCAAACAGCAACACCTTCAGATTTGGAAAAATGAATCCCCTGAATGTGTGAAGAGGGGAGTAAATGTTAGAATAATCCCAAATACAGTTCAGAAATGGGAGGTCAAACAGGCAGAGGTCAGGTTGGGCAGCAAGGATCAGAAGTTAGGGTCAACCAGATAATCCAATAGAAGCAGTAATGCAATAAAGCTTAGCGTCCACAGAAGCTGAAGATCACTTAGTAAAGCCTATGAAGTGGCTGGCGTCCATAAATAGCAAGAGCATAATCACAACATTCGCACACAGCCGCATCTGTTCGTTGATACGGTCCCGCGATCCGACCGCCCGTTCCCAATCGTTAGGGCATATCGGAGAGAGATCCGCTCGTTTGGCGACATCGCCAAACGAGCGGATCTCTCCGTGTATGGCCACCTTAAAGCAAGGAAAAGCCAAAAGTTAAGAATGCAATAATCAAAAACTAAATGGACAGAATTGTTGCTGGTAGAATTGTTTTTTATTGAGTTGGGCATTCGGGCCTCACTTACAGTCAGTATTATCACAGACTGGTTGGTAAGGGGCAACCTGTGATTTTTTTTTATTGAAAAATATTCTTTATTATATATAATATAAATATGCGAAAAACACATCCTTACGTAATTCCACTTGCAAGTTACCTGAGCTCTTTATTGGAACCCATTACGCTGCCAGTGTTTGCTGCTGAAGACTGTATGGATTTGTATCCAGCTACTTTTGGCCATACAACATGTCCTGTTCAGTGGGCATTATGCTCTAAAAAAGTGGAGACTTTCAGAAGAATCTCCATGAAAAATCAAACCCAATTATTTTACTCCTATTCAAAGATTCCAGTTATGCACTCATTGTGGCACATTGACTAAGTAAAAATCCCCTTGTGTAACACATATTTGGTTTTATTAAATAGCAGCTATTTAGTCTAAAGCTGGTGAATCCCAAATCTGAGCCCTCATTTGCATATGCAAATTAGCCCTAGGATTGAGGGAAGCAGTATGTAATTTAATAAACAAAATGCTGCAGAAATAGACTCAACTTTCATATTCTGTATTCTGTGTATCCTTAATAAAAAACCTCCATCTATTCATATTTTACAATCTTTTCTGTGAGCTGGAAAAGCATCAGACACACCATGTTTCATATTCACGTCATTCACCCACATTTATTTAGTGAAAAATAATGATCCAGTGGGTGGGTTATTGTGTTTGATTTGCTTTCCCTTTTATATATCAGAGAATATGACAAAAGCAGGAGGATAATTGAGCATCTTCATTAAAGCCTCTGATTCACGGGCATTATTTGCTTTTTTTCTGCAGATTCTGACACACAGAAGCCTAGAAGTATTTATTATTGATGGCGTTGTCCTTTTTCTCATTTTTTAATACAGTGTCCCCAAATGGCCTGTGTAAAAATATTAGTGGGGTATTGAACTGATTTGTGGAAATTCCCCGATTCCACAATTTGATTGTTCCTAAGCCTGATGGTATTAAATGCTTATTACACAATTGTAAAGTTCCTGTGGCCAGTATGCTTTGTACCATTTACTTCCATTTCTTTAGGCATTTATGCTGTCTTCCTATAATTTTTTACACCCTAAGCATTATGGGATGCTACTGCCGTAACTTAACATTCTATTGTTTTATATTGATCCCCTAGCTGCCAATTTTTTGCCTTTTCATGTACCCGAGAATGTATTGCCTATGAATTAGCTCCAATGGGATTGTTTTGCCTACAATAAGAATTAATTATATCTTAGTTAGGAACAATGGCAAAGTATTGTTTTATTACAGAGAAAAAGGAAGTTATCTTTAAAAATTATAATTATTCAATTAAAATTGTATGGCTGATGACCTTCCCATAGTTTGGATCTTTCTAGATTTCTAGAATGGGTTTCGGATAATGAATCTCATACCTGTATATGAAATACAATACAAAAGGAAGACCATAAGGCATAATGGCCATTTAAATCTTAATTGACACTTATTTTCCAGAGAGAGTCAAATTGAACCATTTATGAAACTATTGTGAGCTTTCATTTAAACATTTAAGAGATTGATTTATTTGGTTTTATGTTAAAATTACTTTCCCTTTCATGAAACTCCTGTCTCCGTGGTTGTGTTTTTATTTACCAGTGTCGTGCTGGGTCTTGGGCTAAAGTAAAGTTGATTGAGGTGAAGAATCACCTTGGGACAAAGCTCTGTAGCTGCTTGATTTCCTTTAACAAAACCAGATTAAATAAACACTGTAATCAGATAAGATTTGCCTAAAATGTGCCTTGCATTCAGAAACTCCAATTATTTGTTAACGTGCTCTTAAAAAAAAAAGTACTTGGTTAGACATTTTATGTCTTGTTGAGGATTGAAGATCTCCGCAGACAACCATGTTTTCAAAAGCCTAATAATAAGCCGTAATTACACTCAACCTTTACGTTTTTCCCTTCAGCTGGTTTCCGCACACCTGCTTTGGAGGACGATGAGTAATAGGGTATATGGCTCCAAACCACGGGAGCACTGCTCTTGCGTTACGGCCCAGCTGGATTCTATAGGAAAGCAGCAGGTACACCCTTTACTTTGCGTTTTGTAATAAACATTAACACTTATTTGGCAATTAACACAAGCCTGGCCGCTAAAAATTATGGTTGAGCCCAATATTATTAATAGGGAAAAAAAGATAAATATATAGGAAGGCTGGTATTTTTTTCCAGAAAAGTTGGGAACCCAAGCCATGATATGCCTTATAACCTGGGTCCAAATGTTTAAAAATGACTTCCTTTTTCTCTATAATAATAAAAAAACAGTAACTTGTACTTGATCCCAACTATGATACAGTACATCCTTATTGCAAGCAAAACAATCCTATTGGGTTTATTTAATATTTCGATTATTTTAAATAGACAAAGATCCAAATTATGTAAAGAGATGTTATCTGGGAAAACCCCAGGTCCAAAGCATTCTGAATAACAGGTCCCATACCTGGACTGACAACATAGTAATGAAGGAATGATTGGTCTTCACAGCAATAGAAGATACAGTTGCCCATGCATGGGATTTTGTAAAGTGCTCCTTTTCAGATATATAAGGGGTAATTTTCATTTCCCCAGGATGCAAGTGCTAAGAGGCTCAAGAGCACAAGCCTTTGTGCTCATCTAACAAGCAGCTGCACCCCATGGAAAGCTGCACCCTGCTCCAGATGAAAACCCAGTGCAAGGAGCAGAGCACAGTATCAGGAGGTCCAGGTGACCCCTCTCCTTACCACTTTCAAATGATGCGGAAGGGAAGATGGCTACATCCACCCACCCTGCCTATGAGACTGGTGATAATTCGGTTATGATAAGCTTTCTAAAGATATCCATCCTGTACACTTTTATAGTGTATAATAGATATTTCCATACTTTCTTCAGAACATACTCTTTAGTGCTTTTTGTGTTCTAATCAAAAATATGGTCCTTGTGTAGTGGTTTAACCTTACTTAAATGAAATGTTATGTCTGAAAGGACAATATTGTTAGTAGGATAAAAGTGCAGCAATATAGTTGCTGCACTTTGCAACCTGGTGGTAGGGCAATAGGGCTCTATGGCAGCTATAGAATAATTACAGGGCTAGATGAACCTGCACTAAATTTAGAATATCAAAATGTTCACAGGGCTAGACCAACCTTTACCCAATCCAAACATCAGAATATGCACAGGGCTTTATCAGCCTCTACCCATTTAGAATATTCACCAGACTTGACCATCCTGTACCCATTCAAAACATCATAATGTTCATAGGGTTAGACTAACCTGATAATGCGAGTACCGGAATTTTAATAAAACTTGACCAACCTGCACCCATTCCTCATCAGAATATCCACAGGGCTTTGCCAACCTGTATCCGATCATAACATCCAAATATTCGCAGTGCTTGATCAATATGTGCCCAATCATAACATTAGAATACTCACAGTGCTTGACCAACCTGTACCCATCAGAATATTCACAGATTTAGATTTAACCTGTAACCAAACTGAATATCAGAATTTTAAAGGAGATATTACAACCTGTATCCAATCAGAACATCAGAATAAACACAGGGCTAGGCAAAGACCATCTTGCTTCCTGGCTAGATAAACATATAGCTAGTCAGATTAGTATATATCATATGCCATATAATATATATTGTAGGATTTAGTGTAAACACTGATTTCATAAGACTTAACCAGTACGTGGCCATTCCCATAATGGAACACCTTGGAGCTCCCTGGTAAGAACAACGTGCAGGGCACAGATCATCAACCCCAGTATTTGTGTAGCAAAATACAGTGAACTCAATCTTGAACAGTTCCTAATGTTTAGCTGTATGTAAGTAACAGGCTGCCCTGGGGGAGAGGGCTTTATTGTATTAATGTCAAAATATGAGAACTTTTCTGTTTTCCCACGGGGGGAGGGTTTCACTCAGAACCTAGGGAAAAACGTCAATTGTTCAGTTAACATTAGGTAAGGTGATGCGATTCCTTTTAATCTACCTTTTAAGACAAGGACAAGCTTTTCGGTTACACGCCACTGTGTCAGTCAGTTGGCTGCTTATTTTCTGTGTTGCTTTTGTGAATTTGGTAAGGAGTTGGGCAGCAATATTGACTATATACTGGGGGTTCAGTATTGTAAGAATCATTTTAAAAGAAAACTATACCCCGAACAATGTAGATCTCTATAGGAAATATATTGCATAAAAGAGCTCATATGTAAAACCCAGCTTCATCTAAATAAACCAGTTTCATAATAATATACTTCTTTAGTAGTATATGTCATTGGGCAATCCTAAATAGAAAATTGCCATTTTAAGGAATAAGGGCCACTCCCTGGGATTCTACTAAATCTACAGGTATTGGATTTATCCAGATGTGGTGTTTTCCAGATAACGGGTCTTTAAGCAATTTGGATCTTCATAGCTTAAGTCTACTAGAGAATAATTTAAACATTAAATAAACCAAATAGGCTGGTTTTGCTTCCAAGAAGGATTTTATATCTTAATTTGGATGAAGTACAATGTACTTATTTATTATTACAGAGAAAAAGGAAATCATTTTGAAAAATTTGGATAAAATGGAGTCTATGGGAGATGGTCTTTCCATAATTCGAAACTTTCTGGATAACAGGTTTTTTCCTTCCTGAAAGATTCGGCCGAATGCCAATTTGCATATGCAAATGAGGGGCAGGAAAACGTGGAGGAAAAATGACTTCTTTGTTTTGTGACAAAAAGTTAGGTGATTAATCTTCCCATCCATAATTTGTATATGCAAATTCAGTTTTGGTTCGGCCAGGAGCAAAGATTCACCCTAAACCTGGTGAAAAAGGCTGAATCCTGGCCACATTCAATCCAATTCAGATTCAATGCATCCCTAATTTTAATAAAACTGCTTTATTTAGATAAAGCAGGGTTTTACAAATGAGCTGTTTTATGCACTATATTATTATAGAGACCTGCATTGTTCACGGGTATAGTTTTCCTTATCTTTGTTACATGTCTTATTTGAATTAGTTCTTACAAAAACCAAATCGTGAAAGGAGGCTCGCTCATTATGAGCATGTGTGTGACCAAACATGGCCACTCACTACAGGCGCTCCTTCCTGGTGCAGACGGCATAGCTCTCCCTAGGAGCATTTTTTGCCCAAAATGGCAACAGGTAGGAGTGTGCACTCTATTCAAATACAAAAGTTATGAAATGGGGTGTGGATTGTGGCGGTTGACGTCACAAGCATGCACAGTACTTTGTGATGTCACTTCCACCCACGTCATGTGCACATGCACCGATACAGCCCTACCTGCACCTCCATAAAAGCTATCCTTTAAAGGAGAACTAAACTCTAAAAATAAATATGGCTAAAAATGCCATGTTTTATGTAATGACCTTATTGCACCAGCCTAAAGTTTCAGCTTCTCAATAGCAGCAATGATCCAGTGAAAGTGTCTGCAACACTCACATGCTCAGTGGGCTCTGAGCAGCAAATTGTCATGCAGATGTTTGCTTGTAATATAAGATGATGCTATCGGGCAGATTATTAAATTCTGATGCTAGTTGCACTGGTTTCTGAGCTGCCATGTAGTAATTATCTGTATTACTAATCAGCCTTATATTGTGACATTTATATTCTATGTGTACTGTATATTTTGAGTCAGTCTAAGCTCAGTAACTGAAAGAGCATGTGCAGTGAATCAGCAGAAAAGAAGATGGGAAACTACTGGGGCATCCTTGGGGGCACAGATCTTTACTGCTAAAGGGCTGTAGTTGCCTTGGGCTTGTTAAGAAACCCAAAACATAATGTACAACATTTCTAGCCTACTTCTAGAGTTAAGCTTTAGTTGGTGGCCAATAAAAGCTGCCCACTCTGTCCCCGCAGACCGTCTCAGTTTATTGGCCCATGTATGTGGCCCCAAAGGGCTTGCCCAGCTAATATCTTGCTGAAAATTGGGCACATATCAATCAACAGGTTTGAAAATCCCATTGAACAAGGAGCAGATTGCGGTGTTGATGGCGTCCTCATCTGATGGGACACGGTGCATGATCCCTGTCAGCAAATAGCCACCTTTACTTTGGCTGACAAGGATTTCAAACTAGATCTGAGCACCAGTGTCTAACTAGATATTACTGCCCCCAAAGCAAATTATTTTTCAGGCCCGCAAAATGTCTAGAAGTTAACCTGTTTTACCAATATTCATTGATATTGTATATGAATTAGGACATTGTGGGGCCTCTATACCTCCTGGGCCCCCTGCAGCCTCAACGTCTGCCTCCTCTGGGACAAAACAGAGCACTATGCACACACACACACCGAGAACATACAAACTCCTTGCAGACATTGCCCAGTTTACACCAAAGAACTGCTTGTTTGCAAATGCTCCCGATCTTGCATCCAGTGGCCCTGTGAAATTCAGGACAGTGTGGGGCACAAGCAGTTAATTCCGCGCATCCCATTATGAAATTGCTCTCGGCATCCAGTCTGCAAAATAGGAAGATAAAATCAGCAAGGCCAGCGACTCCAACCTAGTTATTTGTGTTCAGTAAGAGGATCAGCTTGGGAACACTCCCACATGTTCCTTTTTAGGAAGGAGGCGTGTCTGTGACATCAGCTGCTGCTGCACATGGAGGTGTGGATGTTCCAGCAGGAGCAGCAGAGCTCAGAAGTGTTTGTGTTGTGCTTGCAAACAACATCACAGTGATCCCTGCACTGCCAGTCTACAGTGTAAACCCATTGATAACTTGTCAACGGCACATCTCCCTCTCTCCTGTTTTTTTCTTTTTTTTTTTTTTTGGTTGAGCCAACTTGAAGCTGCTGCAAAAAATTCACCATGGAGAAAATGTCCAGGGTTTTACCTCTAAATCCAACTTTTATACCTCCGACTTACGGAGTCCTGAAATCTCTTCTGGAGAATCCGCTGAAGTTACCCATGCACCACGAAGATGGTAATGTATCCACTGATATCTTAAGGCTTTCCTTGGCTGTGTGTGTGTGGCTAGACACTTTATAATACTAAAAAATTGGGGGTTTTATCTGTATTAGTCTGGACTGCTCACGAGTGAAATCATTATATGCAGAATATTTGCATATAGGGTGAACTCAGATTGGTGTATATTTGTTACTGTACTTGTGAGCTGATGCACGAATAGAGAAAGAGGGTTCCATCTATCCGAAAAAATCACAAAATTTGCATGTCCTTATATTTAGTAATAATTGTGTAGACTAGTACTTTATAATTACGTTGGGTCAGATTTGTACATTTTTTTTCTTCATTTATTTTCGTAATCTCCCCTTCCCTCAGTGTAATGGTGTGTATGGTTACAGTACGTACAGTATGTCTTCTGCAGAGTTACATGATGGATTCATTCCCTTTGAATGTTATCCCTGCTAATATCATGCAATCAAACAATTAAAATTGTAATTAAACTGGATGCAGCTGTGTAGAGGGAGAGAGTGAACTATATATGTGTAGAGAGGCAGGTACACACTCGCTGGCATCAGAAGTTCTTTCTCCACTGTAAATAGTGTGTTTTTATCATGCACTTTCAACTTGATTTTATGTGGAATAAAGTCCCTTTTGTTCACTAAGCAGAAACCAATATTTTGTCTGGGAGGGGTATGAATTATTAGACATACAGTAACTGGTACGGTGTATAGAGCACAAAGGCGTGATTTAAGGTTGATAAATTGCTTAATAGGATTAGAGGGAGCCTTGCTTCATGACCACCTGTTTGGGGTGCATGGTAGTACCCTGTGCACAGGTCGAGAGCCAGCTAATGCTGATTGGCTGCAAGTCATTAAAAGATCAGAATGGTTCCTATAATAACCTCCTAAGCATGTTAGCTCCATCATCTGAACTGCGGCCGAATATGTTTTTTATCAGAGTTATGGAAAGACCTACAAGGTATAGGTGTGGTGCCAAAAATACTCTTAAACTTATTAATATGGTTTACTGATGCCGCTGATAGCTTCCTTGTAGTGTTTATGGCATTGAGATGCCGGGTTTTTAGAATGTTCCATAAAGAACTTGGCCAACCCAAGTAGTCCTCACTTAAATATGAAAATGAAAAACCAGTTTTTGTAGCCAGCTATTATTCAGTCTGTGTAGGTGCCTAGATCGTCAATGGTCTTTTGGCAGGTCAGAAATAGATTTGGCTAAAACTAGTTGATGCAGCGTTTAACAAGTATTGTTTAAAATAAAAATCCTGAATTTGGAGCATGCCTAGCATGTTGTAGCCCTTTAGACCATGCACGGAATAAAATAAAGCTGTAGCTTGAATTCTCTCCATATAAACATACAGTGTAAATGAACTCCTTTGTGATTACTTTGGGAACCTGCCATTATTTAGCTCTAGAAGAATGAGAACATAGGCTGAAGGTGTAGGGAGGCTTAGGTTCCTCAAAAAGAGACCATCTTCCATAAATAAGTATGTTGTAAATAGATATACATGGTATATGGTATCCACTAAGGCAACTGTCTAGTGTGACTGCTGGCAATTCTTGCTGAAGTTCACCCAATGGGTGTCTTTCATTGTTACTGATCTTTAGTGAGAGTGGAGGGCACAATGTGCAAACCATCATAATGTGTTGCAAACACTTGTTTTTCAACTAATTCATGCTACCATATATATATATATATATATATATATATATATACTAATGTTCAGCAGACAAGCCAATAATATACTGTCGAACCCCCATGTTACGTTTTTTAGGGGAACTGAAGAAAAAATAGTGTAAAATTAGAGAAAATGTAAAATCAGGACAATGTGACAGTATATTCAATATATATGGGTCGGACCACAATAAACATTGTAAAAGCAGGGATCTGTAAAATTAGAAAGTGTAAAAGTGAGGTTTTCCTGTATACCTAAATGCTAGGCTACAGAAATCCTCAGAATTTCCTCCTGGAAAGAAGAGAGGATAAAAAACACTGATTAGCAATCAGTGCAGAAAATATCAAATCTATATTTTATTTTGGGATGCTCGACTTTTAGTTGCAGTTATTAGGACCCAGCAAAACAGAAAAGAAAGTCATCATTATGTGGTATGAGTGTTAGAAACAATTTTTCAAGTAAAAAAAAACATAGCTATATATATAGATAGATATATAGATAGATATATAGATATTATATGCAACTTTCCAACATACAGTACACATGTATAATGGTATATTTGTAAATAAAGCGATTGTTAAAAGCATTGTCTTTTCATGGCTTTTCTCTGCACTGTTTCCTATTATATGTTATATACACAGGTATGGGACATGTTATCGAGAATGCTTGGGACCTGGGGTTTTCTGGATAACTGATCTTTCCGTAATTTGGGTCTTCATGCCTACTAGAAATTAATTTAAACATTTAGGGGCTCATTTACTTAGGGTCGAATATCGAGGGTTAACTAACCCTCGATATTCGACCGTCGAAGTAAAATCCTTCGACTTCGAACATTAAAGTCGAAGGATTTACCGCATTTCCTACGATCAAAGGACTATCGAATAGTCGAAGGTCGAAGTAGCAAAAAAAATTCGAAATTCAAAGTATTTTTTCTTCTATTCCTTCACGCAAGCTAAGTAAATGTGCCCCTAAATAACCCCAATTTTGGTTTTGCTTCCAATAAGGATTAATTATATCTTAGTTGGGATCAAGTACAAGCTACTGTTTTATTATTACAGAGAAAAAGAAAAATTTGGATTATTGGGATAAAATGGAGTTTATGCCATTCCGTAATTCGGAGCTTTCTGGATATCTGGTTTCCGGATAAGGGATCCTATAAAAGTGTTGCCTTTTCATTGCTTTTCTGACTACTTGTTATTACAGTATATGTATGTATGTATGTGTATATATATATATATATATATATATATATATATATATATCTAAGAAACTAGTGCTAATCTCTGCATTCACTGCTGATTCTGACTTGTAGAAGCCAACTCTCTTAACACCTCCTTCCCTTCACAGACCTTCATCGGCTTGCTTCTGCTAGCCTGTTTAAATAGTCACATGAGTAATGAATCTGTGTTGGAAATTGCTTAGAAATGCATGTTGGCTGTGAAACTTCAGTTTTTTTAACTCTGGAAAACAGTAGGTTGAAAAAAGACTTATCCGTCAAGTTCATCCTTTTATGTCAAAGTGAAACTAGTTGCTAGTTGATCCAGAGGAAAGTAACAAACCCCATCTGAAAAACTGTTGCTTCCAGACTTTAAGATGGCATTTGGACCCCAAAAAACAAATGCAGAACCCCTCCAGTTCCTGTTTTAGAGATAACATGCCCATATTAATGTAGTACTGCAGAGATCTGTTACTTAACGCTAGCTCTTCTGCTCAGTAGCACCCGGCATCCTATTGGAGGATACTGGGAGTTTTTATTAAAGGGGTAGAAAACTGTTATTTTGCATAATAAAAACAAATGTCATTTTAAGCAACTTTTAGCAATAAGCATTCATTTAAAAGAAGTTTCCTGATTTTAATTTTCTTTGAAAAAGTGTTACTCAAAGCAGTATCTGTCTGTCTGTTTTCTTTTTACTGCTGGTCTTGACTATGTGCACCATGAAACAAAGCAGCAGTAGTCAACTGCCCTCTGGCTGAGACATCACGTTCCCACAATCCTTTGCGTGTTCTGAGATTGAAAGGCTAAATAAAAAGGAGGATCCCATATGCAAAGCATTGTGGAAAACAGAATTTTGGCTAGAGGAGGGCTGGTTATTGCTGCATATAATAAGCAGTTCAGAGAATAACAAGAAAAGATAGCTCCTGCCACCAATAGTCATTGCATTTTAAAAATATATGTGTATTGGAAAGTTTCTTAGAATTACATTTGTTTTCTCTAAACAACATGCAAGGTTTGTGTTTTATTTCCCTATTAAGGCAAAGTCTGCAGACTGCCCGGGTAGAGGCTTCAGTTCCTTTCACACATCCTCCATCCATTTCTCTGCATTTTTCATAGATTGGAATGGAGCTGCCATAGTGCTTTGCTTTAATATAACAAAAAACATTATGCTGGGGTTATGTTGTTTTCAGAGAATGCCATAGTTAATGGAAGCAACATGGTAGCTTCTGCTTACAGTATATAAATAATTAGTCAGAAAATGAAAGGGAGGTTGCACACAGCATTCTATGCTTTAAAAATTAATATAAGGATGCACCAAATCCAGGATTCGGTTCGGAATTCAGCAAGGATTCTGCCATTTTCAGCAGGTTTCGGATTAATCCTTCTTCCCATCGACCCGAATCCTAATTTGCATATGCAAATTAGGGGCAGGGAGGAAAATCGTGTGACTTTTGGTCAAAACACAAGGAAATAAAAAATGTTTTCCTCTTCCCACCCCTAATTTGCATATGTAAATTCAGTTCGGTATTTGGCCGAATCTTACGCGAAGAATTCGGGGGTTCGGAAGAATCCAAAATAGTGGATTAGGTGCATCTCTAAATTAAAGCAAATGAAACGTTATCAGTAGAATGTTTCACATTTAAAACAATTTCAGAGATACTGTTTGCTAAAAGATAAGCATTACGTTATGTTTTCTTAATCTATATCTTGCTCTTGTCTCTGTAGCCTTCTGTAAAGAAAAAGAGAAGAAATTAGAAGATGACAACACGGCATCCACAGTCCCACAATCCGCCTTTTTGGGGCCAACCTTATGGGACAAGACGCTACCCTACGATGGAGATACCTTCCAGCTAGAGTACATGGACCTGGAAGAGTTCCTCTCTGAAAATGGCATTCCTCCCAGCCAATCCTCACATGAACTGAGCCATCACCAGCCAAGCCACCCACAAGCGTCTGCCACGTCACCATCTGTTATTGATCTAAGCAACAGGGCATCGACTTCTGTCCTGCCAGGCCTGGTACCTCACAACTGCATGCACAGCCCAGTCAGACCCGGTAAGTGTCATATGCAGTGTATTCGCTAATGGGTAACTGTCTTCTTTGCACATAGAAAATTACAGGTCAGTCTTCCAAGGGCCTGCAGAAATTGCACTTCTGTTACTTCTGCAGTGCAACTGCTGCTGTTGACCAAGGGCTGCATTGTGCATTCCTGTTGTATTGCCAGAGGAACACATGTAAACATTGATCAGCTCTTGAAAAAATCTCAATATAATGATGACTAGTATGTGGCAGTTGTGCTACAAATTAAGTCGGGATTTAGGTTGGGACATTTGTTCGTATGCGGCAGATAGTTGGTACTGGGTGGAATTTCCCAGTGGAGTATTGGGCTGAATTTCCGTATACTCCACTAGCGTCCTGTGCAGGTCCTGTTGGGCAGACCTGTGCCCAACCTAGACCCTCTAACTCAAAACTTGACCCAGACCCACTGCACCGAATCCGCTATTTTCAGAACCCCAAATCCTTTGTTAACCCTAATTTACATAAGGTGAGGAGATTGTGAGCCTGCAATCAGCCTGCATGGTCAGGGAACTAGGGTCTTTCTGCCCAAAACTTGACCACTTTGAGGGCTTTCCGTGGGTACCTGACCCAATGCAGGACTCCACTATCTGGGTTTCTGCTCTTGCACAAGTGCACGTGTCCAACAAAGTAGCAATTACCAATTGTTGTACTGTAATAACTGGAAGGCAGCATTTATAAAGTTTTATTGTTGCATTACTACTGTTAACCCAGACTTGTAATGGTTTATTTAGATTACTGTACATGTTTTCTTTTCATTCTTAAGTGATATCACAAGTGTGACTCCTACAGAGGATGACTGGAGCAGTAGCTCAGCAACAGCTGGAGGGTTGTAGTATGGACAGCTTTTTCACAAAGAAATAGATATGTGTACATTGGGGGTTATATTATTTCATACAATGCTGAGTTATGTCACACAGTATTGTAAAACACTTGTGATGTCACTCATTCATGCATAATATACACCCGACATATTTCTTTGTTAAATAGCATTGTCCATCATGCAGGCCTCCAGTTCCAGGGCTACAGCTACCAGCTCTGTGGCATCTATACATGGTCTCTTTTGTGTATTAAAAGAGACCATGTATAGATGCCACAGAGGAACCCTAACCTCATAGATGTCAAACTAGCAGGGACACAATCATATACACCTATTGCTCTGGCTGCCTATGGGTAACAGGTATAGAATCAGAAATAAACCCATCACACGAGGAGGAGCTAGCTAGAATTAATGAAATGGCTGCATATCTGAAGAGTATACTATATACAGGAA
This sequence comes from Xenopus laevis, assembly GCF_017654675.1. NCBI lineage: Eukaryota > Metazoa > Chordata > Amphibia > Anura > Pipidae > Xenopus > Xenopus laevis. The sequence continues at coordinate 31,894,529 of NC_054387.1, forward strand.
CTCATAATGTATATGTTGTACTGTAACTTTTATACTAAACACTGAACCATAAATGTTTTATTGTTTGTTTGTTTGTTATAAAAATGCAAATTCTTATCCTACAACAGGAGACAACAGGAGATTAGTCGCTGCTACATGTAGCCATTTTGAATTCAATTTAATAGGAGAGAATCCATAAGGGATTTCCCTATGTTTTCTGCAGATATAAAATCAACACGTGACACTGGGGTGAAAGAGATATCTTCAAAAGGCAAATTTTGTGGGATTTTTTTGATTGCCCAGAAGGTGGCTGGGGCTGATTGATTTTTAATACATTTACTGGCAGTGAAAAAAGTTTATTCAGAGCTCTGTTAGCCTTCACCTCCGGTGGGGGAATTTTTTTTTCCCCTGATAGGAATTTCAGTCTAAAGCCACTTCGTGTAGTTCCCCCTATATAAGGAAAATAAGTTAAATATTAAACCCTCCAGAGATGCCAGTTATAGAAACCAGCAGCAGTAATAAGCAGGTGTCTACTCACACATGACACACCCTTTGTCTTATTTACCTTTCCAGTCCCGTAATTGAGACACGTGAGCGCACATTTACAATGCTTCTCACATTACCTGTCATGTGACTATGTGTGGATTATTATGGACACATGGTGCTGCCATGTGCTGCCTATCTGCTTAGAGATTTAGCTCCTTCCAGTGCTAGTGACTAGTGCCTGATGTGTGTGCGGCTTGTCATTCGCATTATATGCAGCTTATTTACTAAAATGCACTGGGCCTAACTGCCATGTACCTAAATGCCCCAATGTACAATGGGGATCTCATATGTGGTCAGTATTAAAAGGGTAAGATGGCAATCTTGGTGGCTTTGCACTTTTTGAGTACATACTGATTCACCCAAGAAGCTGTACTTCAGCTGTGGTGGGACCTGAGCCACATGAGGCTTTTCTAGGCCCTGTTTTTATGGGGTATATTTGCATTTAGGGGTAGTAGATGTGTTCCAACACAGGTTGGCAATGCAACTATAAATTGCTTTGGAAGCACAGTTGTTAAGGCCTGCTTTAGGCACGTAGCAGCTCTTTTGGACCCTCATGGGGAGGTGCCGCCAGAGGCAAATGGAAGTTTTTGCTTTAATACTTGTGCATGTTGGCAAATTCTTAATGCAACAGCTATGAAAGGAATTCAGCTACATGCACAAAATAATCTAATTTTAAGTCTGCAGAAATGTGAGGCATGTCAGGGGATGAAAAAAAAAATATTTCTACTTCAACAGCCCATTTTTCATGCTTATTTCCCTTTATCAAAGCTTCGCTCCTTTCCCAGCGCTGGTTACACATCAGTCCGTATAACATTCCACCTGATCAGTTCTGTGCTTTCCAGCGCTACCATCAAAGGGGAAATGTACTATGTTTATTTTGCTCTGTAACAGACATTAGAGTATGAGGATTTGGTTCTACTCGACATTTCATCGTTGTTTGTATGTGTTTGTTAATTTGCATGGGGGCTGCTGTTTCCCTTAGGCTGTGTTGTACAAGGGCATAGGTTGTTTGGTGCAGAAAGCAAGGACAAATAATCTATGCCAGATATGTACCATCCCAATCAGGCCCAGATTTGTGGAAAGGCCCAGGCCTAGGGCGGCAGGATGTTAGGGGGCCACATGCTGCCCAACCACATCCACATTGGTTCAGAAACACTGGGGATGTGCAGGAAATACAATCTTTTTTTTAAATTTCCTGTGTGCCAATCCCCATTTCTCCGCTACCGATGATGAAAATTTGCGTGAATAAAAGGGAGGGAACTGTAGCGATGAATGACAGCTGGCCTAAGGGTGCCCCCTTTGTAAATGTGGCCCTGATCCCAATGGTAATTCATCAGCAACGATGACACAGTCTTATTTTTGTTGCAAAAATTATGAGCAAAACACCTTAACCCTCACTCTCTGTTTGGAATCTTCACCAATCTACAGTAGAGGTAAGAACATAAGAACCATAACCAATAGTAATGTATATGCAAGTGTTTCATATGAATATATCATTCAGATGATAAGCTAGAGAGCACTGGTGGCCACAAGGCACTGGAATTGAATCAAGGTACAAAAGCACATTGTGCATAAGAAGTTGCCTTAGGCAACTTTGGGCGACTATAGAAAACGCATCGCCGCGTGTGCATTAGCGCAGGCGACTTTTCATTCTAGCCTATGGGGAAAAATGCAGAGGCAGTTCGGGGAGATAGTTGCGCAAAAGACGAGGAGATTAGTCGCCAGGTGACAAAATCTCCCCAAATCTCCTCGTGTGGCCTTACCCTAAAACAGGGAATGCTTCATATTTTAGTGTGAAGAAACACAGAGCTACTAGTAGCAGCTACTTTTTGTGGCTAAAGAATACCCTGCCATAGACAATACTGAGAATTGCCTCTTATCACTATTGTCTGTTTTGTAGCCGTGACTTGTAGCAGCTAATTGTAGCTCTGTGTGTCTTCACCCTTAATGAGGTTTGGAAGAAGCCAGGAGCTGTGCTGGGGAACTAGTAGTTTAAAAAATAGGTGATAGGGGTGCTCATTTCCCCTTTAGGTTCTACATCTGATTAGTCTGTGACTCTAGTTGGTTGCACATTACACTATCCATGAGTCACATGGATCTGGGACGTACCGCAACTTTGTTCCATTCTGGCCAGTCAGAGCAAATACACATCTACGACTGTGACATCACACCAATTTCTAAATCAGATCCAATCAATTTGCTGTAAAATCACATGCAGTCACACTGTCCACAGAATCTCATGCAATTTTATTTAGCTTGAAGTCAAACAAGTAGGTTGCATGACTGATCAACACAGAGGTATTTCTTTTCATAGAAGGAGATATGGGAACAGTCTAGTCCTTAGGGGATGAAGGCTGGTGCGTCACTACAGTCATGACCCCAATCACAAGGCCCACAATACTTGCAGTCTTTGCTTCATGCAGACCCATTGCTCACAAAGCAAATTATCCAGCCAAGCGGCTGAAGCTCTTTTGTTGCTACCAGGTAATATTTCACAGTCAATTGCTGCAGCAAGAAATTTATTTTGCTTATTAAAAGAGCCAGTTCCTGCAGTAGCCTTAACAAATTAATTCTGTTTCTTGTGGCTTCATATATATATTTTTTTCTATTATTAATCCTTCTATGTACGGAGGGATACATGGTCAGGATCAACAAGGATAACTGCTATCCTGATCACCATTTGCTGTGGCCCAGTCACCTATAACAACTCAGTTAATGTTTGCTTTCATTTTTAACTTCCCTAGACCAGCAACTGAGCCAGGGGGTGTGGGCCCTGGCTCAGTTGCACCCCCTGCTCCCCCTGTAGTTACGCCACTGTTTACAAACCCCTGCAAGTGCAAAAACAGTAAGGGGTGCAAAAGCATGCCCTTTAGTTACACAGCACTGTTGCCTCTGGCGTTGCTGCAGGGCACAAAACTCAGCCCTGTCTTCATCTCCTACCTTTGGGCAAGCGGTAAGAACACTGCCCCCATGTGGGCTGCACATTCTGCTGCTCCTACCTTGTGCCTCAAAGTGACACATAAGGTAGGGGCAGGTAGAGGGTGGGAGGGTAGGAGGCTTCCTTCTTGCCTCCCTAGAATCTAGAGTGGTCTCTAGAGAGTGGCCAATTGCATTTCGCCCATTTCGTTGGGCATTGTCAATCAGCCCTATCATTTAGTAAATGTGTACACAAGAGATGCCATCAAGATGAGCATACCAGTTCAAATGTCAGTAGCTGTCCCCCTCGTATGATATGACTGCACTTATTAATTCTGAAGGATAACGTAACAAACCAGTGAACTGATCACTGTTTTTTCCATGGATTTGGAAAATTCCTGCCCAAATCATCTGTAACCGTTTGCCCAGGCTGACAGCTAATGCTAGGTCATTATCAGTATTGAACTGCTTCTTGCCTGCAGGTACGGCCTATCCATCTAGTTAAAATATGACAAAAACCATCTAAAGCTTTATTAACACTTCGCTGCATTAAAGGTTCAGTTTTTAGATGGAATGAGGCGTGACTATAATAAATAATAAATTATCTTGCCAATTTACTCACATGCACATGGGCAGAGAGAACTAATAATTTGCTGTACTGTGTGAGCAGAATATTTTTAGACCAGTGCCCTGTCAATCCTATTACTTGTTAAGCTCATGTTGCGCATCAGGGTTTGCCTTTGGCAGATTCCTAGTATTAGACTGATGCATTCTGTGGCCGGCGGGTCATCCGAGCTCTCGGGTCACATTGAATTACTTGTGCCAATTATGGAATGAGATGCAGATCCTGCTGTAACTTTCACTGACTTCCTATAAGTCATATTAGTAGAGTAGCTGTAACAGCGCAACTGTGTATGGAATGTACTCTCCTGAGTCACATTTTCAATTTACTGGTGTCCTGTTGTAATGCTGTAGAATTCCTTGTGGAGCATTAGTACAGACCACAGCTATGTTTGAAAGCAACAACGAGCGGAACAGATACTTTAATTTAAAGGAGAAGGAAAGGTACTGAAGCAGTTTGTCAGTAGATTAGCCACAATACTGCAAGCTATAACACTATTTATTCTGTAGAATGCTTTACCATACCTGAGTAAACAGCTCTAGAACCTCTCTGTTTGTTTAGGATAGCAGCTGCCATATTCACTTGGTTTGACATCACATCTGGCCTGTGTTTCCCTGCTCACACATAGCTCTGGGCTCAGATTACAGCAGGGAGGGGGAGAGGAGCAAATTGAGCATGCTCAAGCCCTAGCCCTGGAGGTTTAAGATGAAAACAGGAAGTCTGTTATAGAAGCCCATGTATACACAATAGAAGGAAAGAAATGTGGTGTTTCTTTTGACAGAGGACTCAGAACAGTATTACTTTGAGGGTTTACTGGTGTATTTATATAGACCTTTCCGATAAAGCTTATTTAATTTTAGCCTTTCCTTCTCCTTTAAGCATCCTGGGTGATTTTACAGAGCCTTCTGGAAATTCAGTTGCAGAAATGACAATTATGATGAAAGTTGCCCAGCGGCCCTGTGGCTGCTCCCAAGTCAAGTCAAGCAAGTTGGAGCCTTTATTTGGCCTTTTAGTTCATGATTGTTTTACTGATTGTTGAAGTTAGGAACACTGGCTGTAGTGGCTTGAATGGGCATATCTCAGCACTGAATTTGTGTATTTAGAAGTGTTTCCCACCCAATATGTATCCCAGTTTGCTGTCAGTGTAGGACTTACAAAGCCACAAGATGTATTCATTTATATTTTTAATTACCTCTTCGCCAGGGCTTACAATCTAAAGCAAATGTAAAGCCTGTCTGACCTACAGAAGCTTCTCGAATGTGGCTCAATGACTTTGAATGTCTGCATACAACTCTTTAGAAATACAGAATCCTTCCTTCCTCTGCAAACTTTTTAATATACTCACTGACATACCTTCCTCCCTGCAACAAACTTGACCGTTCGTTCAGCTGAAATTTTGAAAAGCACTAAGGTGGGTATTAGGGATTATCTCTCCATAAATAGATACGGTGATCTCTTCACTGTCACAAGCCGCACGTACTCCAGCCCCAGATTCTTCGCAGTGATTCTTTGTTGTAGCTGAGAAATATCTTTGGTGTGACTGGCTGGAGGCCCTTGTTTGACAATGATGCATTTGTGTAATGCTAAATGCAGTAAAGGCCAATATCTCTCATAAGAGTTTCTTTCTGAGATCCATAAAAAAAAAAGTGATGGGCAATTAATGATTTCTGATGCAGTTATGAGTACCAATAATTTTGATGGGGAAAAAATTACATTTCCTTTTGTGACATTAACCAATGGATATATTTTATTACCATTCACTCTCTTGCCTTCAAAAAACTACAAGTGAAGGTACAAGTCTACTATGTTTTTACAGCAGTACTACCTATATGAGTCTTAACTACGGTAACTACCCTACTTGTAAGGGGATAATATACCCCATTTACTGTATATATAGGTTCATAAGCTTCCATATATTGCTGGTGACATACATACAATACATAGTAAATGACATATTTATCTATTTCAAACTCTTTGCAAAAATCTAACTACTAGTAGAAGACGACCTCAGAGGGGGAAGCAATTCCTTCCTGAACACAAGATGGCAATCGGACCAGTCACTGGATCAAATTTGTACTAGAGCTAATTTCAGTAACCTTGTTTTTTCTCCCTTTCTAAAATGCCATCCAACCTTTTCTTGAAACTGTCTAATGTATCTGCCAGTAAAACACCCCCCGGGCAGAGAGTTTCACAGCTCTCACTGCAAACAACCCTTTCCACATCTTAACCTAAAATGGAAAAGTTTATTCCCTCTTAAGGAGGTGGTTAACTTTGAGTATGTTATAGAATGAGCAATTCTAAGCAACTTTTCAAATGGCCTTTATTATATTTTTATTATTTTTTCATTATTATCCTTCTTCCCCTGACTCTTTACAGTTTTCAAATAGGGGTCACTGACCCCATCTAAAAAAACAAATGCTTGTAAGGCTATAATATAATGGTCCTCTTTTTTTTTTTTTTTTTATTACTAACCTTTCTTTTGATGGCCTTTTCTATTTCTTATTCCAGTCTCTTATTCAAATCAATGCATGGTTACTTGGGCTCTAGTAACCAGACTGCTGAAACAAATAATCAAAACTGAATGCAAGTTGTCTCAGAATGTCACTCTCTACATCATACTAAAAGTTATCTCAAATGTGAACAACCCCTTTAAGACGCCTCATTTATAAGGTAAAACCTCTGTTACTCTCAGTGACATATTTAACTGAATGGGGCCCAATATATTAGCATAGTATGAATTTGTGCATTTTATAATTTTCCACTTCTAGCTAGAAAATAAAGCAAATTGGCATCATAAAAACAATGCTGTTCTGCGGTGCCTTTCAACCATTTCAACACTATTTACCCTGAGGCTGTAAGGAAACTTAAAAAAAAATGACTTTATTTAGTCTTCCTTCCAATAAAACATGCTTACCCCTTTTTAAAATATTTTATAGAAAGTACTTAAGCAGCCCCAGATGTTTATTGAAATTCTTCCCTGCTGTCAGTATAACAGGATCATGGTTCCTATTAATTGTGCACTGGAGACTCCACATTCTGCTGAAGCCTACTCCTTAGTACTCTGCTTATTGTCAACCTAGTGATCATTTGTAACAACCTCCGCTACACTTGAGTGCTCATTGGTCAGAAAAATAAACATAAAACAGTTTTGGAAATAGGGTCCTTGTAGGTAGCAAAATTGGGCAAAGCCACCTCACTATTTTGGAGCATACAAAATAATAACACAACATTTATGCAGAACCGTGATTATTGATCGCATTTAATGGATAAACAAATGCTACAGTGAAACTTTCAAGTTCAATGAAAATCTTTCTAATGTGACATTGGTTCATGTTAGGAAAAACATCTTGAAATCTGTTGTTTGCCCCAGTATTAAGTTCTCACACTTATGGAACCCTCTTAAGGGTTAGTCCACACGAGGACTTCGTTTTCCGAAGTTGCCTCACAAGGAAACTACGGGCAACTTTGGATAAACGAATCACTGCTTGTGCTTAAGCGCAGGCGACTTTTCATTATAGCGGATGGGAAGACACGCGGAGGCACTTTGGGGAGATTGTCGCCCAGAAGAAGAGACGATTGGTCGCCAGGCGACTAAATCTCCCCGAATCTCCTCGTGTGGACTAACCATAAAGGGGAACTATCACAAAAATGTTATATAAGCATCGTAGCACTGATATGAGATGCTTTCTAAATAAATTCAAAGAAAAAGTCTGTACATTTCTGAAATAATCAAGCTTATCTTCACTATCCCTCTCTCAGCATCTGTTTCTCTTCATTCAGCAGTGGGTGTCAGATTCATTGACAGTTCGAGCCAATATATTTTATAAGGGGGCTCCCTTTCCTAGCAGATGTTTTAGAGCTAACTATAGTAATAAGTCAAATCAACTGGATTTGCTGTGTTTTTTTTTTTTATCTTTTTCCTTGAAGACGTTTCGCTAGTCATACGACTGGCTTTCTCAATTCTGAAAAAAAATAATTACAGCAAGTCCAGTTGATTTGACTTATTGCTACAGATATACCATCACCTGGGTGAATGAGAGCCATCACAGACTTATTAGAGTTAACTTAAATGACTAATTCCAGCACAAACAAAATGTTACAAAATAACTGACTTTGGCACAATCCCTGCATGTAGAGAGACAAGGTTTTAAAAGAGTGAGCTATAATACATTTAAAAAATGCTATGTGGAGGTGAGTGAAGAGTAACTTTGATCAGAAACGGGTCAGAATTTTTAACTCATTACATTTAGACGATTTCTTATTTTAGTACGACAAAGCTTATATTAAATTTTCATTTTTATGATAGTTCCCCATTAAGGATTTATGGGCTTGCCTTTTGCCTCTACTGATGCATGTATGTTGCACAAAAGCTACAGGTAAAAAAATATTTTGAAAATATTTCGTACTATGCTGTAGGCACAAGCCATTGTTTGCAGCTGCTGGAGACAACAGATAATTCAGTAATAAAGAGAAAAATGTATACAAGGAAATGACCTAGTGAAATATGAACACAATTTCAGTAATACTATGCATTTAAAGGTACATTTTTATTACGTGAAAAAAATCCATTTAAAATTTGTTTCCTTGTAGTCTGAAAGTACTTTTTTATCCAAGATCTCAATTTAGTCACCTTTCATTCTTAATTGGTAATAAATCAAAGTCTCTTTAATACAGTACCTCTAAATGATGCATTTTTGCCACTAAGGTTGAACTGTATCACTGCAATACTTGTTTTGAAGGAAGCCATTCTTTAAAGGCATAATTCCCCATGATAGCAGGTTATAAACTGTCCTATTTAAATACTTTTCTTATAGGTTTGTAATTATTTGCCTTCCAGTTAAATCTATTTCTATGTTTCAATTTAAAATGATACCTTGGTGGTCAGGGGTCTGACTGCTGGAACCGACAAGCTATTGCCCTGTGAGACTACTACGTACTTTTCTATCCAGACTCTTTATTATTCATTTGCATTCAAATCACTGCCTCGTTGCTATGTTAAATGGGACCCTAGCAACCAGATAACCGTTGAAATACCAAACTAGGTTTCTAATGATAGAAAAGCTCAGAGTTGGACCTGAGCATTGGAGGCCCACCAGGGCTGCAAAACAAGGGCCATCTCCCAACCTCTAAACTTCTGCCACGCACATGCGCGAAAGATACAGCACCACTGCGCAACTACTAAACGTCGGGGGAGCAGACCGAGTTTTTTCCCAGTGTCCCACTGGCCCAGTCCAACCCTGGAAAAGCTCATTCAAAAACAACCAAAAAATGAAGACAAATTATCAAATTGTCTTAGCTTATGACTGCCTACATTATCCAAAAAAATTATTTTAAGGTATAGAGTGTAAGCTCTTAAGGACAGTGCCTTATCTCATATTGTACTGGTATAAGTAAGAGCTTCAATATTGTTTGCCTCGTGACATTAGCACCACAACCACATGTCCTTCTACTTTTAAGTAACATAAATGGAAAATAATGCCTACTTCTAAACAGAACATATCCCTAATGGAAAGGTGTTTAATGGTTAGCAAAAAGACCAACAACTTAGACATTTATGGTGTTGAAGGCTTGTTAAGTTCATTATTAGCCAATTTCCAAGAGGAGCTGAGCACGTGAGAGACTCAGACATAGCTGAATTGTCCTGTTGGCATGGAAACTGGGCATTTTCTCTAAAAAAAACCACTCGGCAGCTGAAATCTAAAACTGTAAAATTGCAAACTGTATTAAATATATATTAGAGATGTAGAATTGCTATGTATGGGCCTAGTTAACCAGGCACATCAGAGACTGAGCTGCAGCAAACAATAAAATACCAGTGTGCAAAAAAAAAGGCATTTTAGCTTGTTTTTGTCATATGGGTTACTCATAAGCCACAGGCACATGGGCCATTTGTCTGCTGCTGCTATCCAGCTCCTAGATGGGCAACTCACCCCCCCCCCCACCCGCTACACATGAGCTGACATCTGCTGCTGGCGGCCAGGGGACGAGGGACCGGAGTAGGGGAAGGCAAGAGAAGAGGTATGTGCCTAGCACCCCCAAACACACTGCACCCTAGGTACACACCTTTTCTGCCTATCCCAAGTGGCCTATCAAAATTAGAATGTATGGTCAAGGGACAAAACAACCCAAAAAAATTATTTCTGCCTAATAAAAGAAGACATAATTCTAAGCAACTTTGCAATACATAGTTGTTTTTACAAATCATTTTAAAAACACTGAAGATTTTTAAATTATTTAGATTTTTATTCAGCAGCTCTCCAGTTTGCATTTTCAGAAATCTGGTTGCTAAGGTCCAAATTACCATAGCAACCATGCATTGATTGGAATATGAATAGAAAAGGACCTGAATAGAAAGATGAGTAATAAAAAGTAGCAATAGGAATAAATTTGTAGCCTTGCAGAGCATTTTTTTTTTTGATGGGGCCCCATTTGAAATCTAGAAAGAGTGAGAAGATGACAGCAAATAATTCAAAAACAATAAATAAAAAATAATGAAGACTAATTGAAAAGTTGCTTAAAATTGGCCATTCTATAACATACTAAAAGTTAATTTAAAGGTAAACCATCCCTTTATAGGATCAGACTCGCTAAAATTGTGTTTTGCCTTCCTTACAACTCCTTCAATTGAACAGACCATAAAATGACCTACATATTGTCTGATGATGCAATTTGTGCATTTAAAAGAACTTTTAACTCTGCGTCTCGATAATTAATTGGCATTTTTCAGTTTCGCCACTTTAAGTCATCGCTGACCCGAATAATTGAAGATCTCAAAAAACTGTTCTTACTGTTCTCCCATAAAGTTACATAGCGAATCTGCGTTAAAAAAAAAGACAATAGTAAGGTTCAACTCCTCCACAACCTCACTGTCCTCACTGTGAAGAACTACCTATACTGCTTCAAATAAAAGTTTTTTTTCCTCTAGTCTAAAGGGATGGCCTCTGCTGTGGTTATCCTCTTTATGGACGAAAAGGTCCCCTGCTATTTGTCCATAATGTCCGTTAATGGTATGTCCAAGCCTTTCTTACAGCAATATAGTATCTCAATACACAAATTGGTCCAAGTTATAAACTTTGCCCTTGTCTGTTTTAATATAAAATAACATCCTCCATGTTCTACTGTTATTGCCTGCATGGGAAGTGATGCTAATGTTAACGTTCTGCTTTTGATTGGCTGTCTATTTGACAAATAGGGTTGCGACCTTTCACTGGGGGCAGTGGGCAGGCCGATGACGTCATGGGGGGATCAGTGATGCCATTGCGAGGGCCGATTGCGGCATGGGTGGGACGAGACAGTCTTGACCTTCTGAAAACCAGGCTGTCCGGGTCAAAGCCGGGCAGGTAGCAATCCTATGGACAAATCATAAACCAGGTCATAGTACGTAAAACCAAAAAGTTCAGCTTGTCCTCATTTCTTTCAGTTTCCCCCTTTCTCCCAAGCTGTTACATAACATTCATCAGGAAGCCGTTGGCTTATTCCAGCTGTTGATTTCTCATGTTAATAAATAAGTAAGAAGATTCCATAGGCAAATGGAAGTTAGATGACAGTTGGTCAGTAAAGGGGGAGATGTATAGTCCATGGCATGGTTGTTTTAGAAAGGGTCGGACTGGGACACCAGGAAAAAACTGGGTGGGCCCCAGCTCTTGTGGGCCCCGCTGGCCCAGACACACTCCCTGAATCATCTTCCATCTAAAAAATTTTTAAAAAAAACGCATGTGCGCAGCAAAGAAAAAACGTCCAACCCTGGTTATAGATCAGGAATGCCTCTCAATCTATGTCCTCGCACATTCAGTTGCTTTGTTATGGGCTTGGATTGCTAGCATGCTGCCCCATTGCATTAGGGACGGCTGCAGGTGTGGCATCTCAGTGTTATAATCCATCAATGTGAAATACAGAAGAGAATATAATAGCTTTGTAACCGTTCCTGACACTGTTGGTTACTGAACGGTACTTTGGAAAGTACAAGGTGTATTTTTGGAAAGTCCTTTATCCGTCCGGCATTTCAGGTTTAGTTTGTCCGAACAAGTATCACATTGTAAAATCGCCTTCCCAGCTACTGCTATTATCTACTACTTTGGATTATTTTTTTTATTTTACATATATATATATAGATATAGATATAGATATAGATATAGAGATAGAGAGAGAGAGATAGATAGATAGATAGATAGATAGATAGATAGATAGAGATATATATATATAGATAGATAGAGAGAGATATATATATAGATAGATAGATAGATATAGATATATATATATATATATATATATATATATATATATATATATATATATATATATATATATATATATATATATATAATTTTTAATGTGTAAAACACCAGCTTTTGTGAGTTGATATATGTTTCTATTTTAAGCAATGTGCTCCATTCCAGCCGTTGTGTGAGCTGAGAGTCCTGGCAGGTGTTGCTGTTATGTACACCTGTGGGGATTCTACTGTACGGGCCGGTGGAATGAAATTGTTCTAGTGCAGGCCTAGCTATCTGCATGAAATCCAATAGCCCTCTATGGCAAAATTACATGTGGTTGTTACTGTATGAAATGGATATGGGAATTAAGCACGTGTCCATGGTACATGGGAAGAAATGAGAACAGGGCAGAAAAGCAGATAAATCGACCAATACTAAAGAGGGATCATTACTTTTATTCAGTTATTGGATCTTTGGCATGTTATATCTTATTACTAGAAGCCCTTTATCTCTGTTTCTGGGTAGAAAAGTCATCCATAGCTAGGGTAGCCATCTGGCTGGTATTTCGCTGGCTCAGACGGCTATCTGCCCTGCTATTCCTTGCACTGTTGTTTCTAATAACAAGTTCCATTTAAACCATGTTGCTTTGCTGAGCTCTCCTCCAGCCAGGACTCCAGTTTCCACAATGCCTTGCTCTCTTCTTTGACACTCTTTTATAAGTCTGTTAAAGGGGTTGTTCACCTTTAAATTAACTTGATGTACAGAGAGATATTCAGAGACTAGGTTCCAAACTACCCTAGCAACCATGCATTGATTTGAATAAGAGACTGGAATATGAATTGGAGAGGGTCTGAATAGAAAGTTGGGTAATTTAAAAGTAGCAATAACAATACATAAACAAATACATTTGTAGCCTTATAAATACATTTGTAGCCTTACAGAGCATTTACTTTTTAGATGAGGTTTGTGATCCCCAATTTAAAAGCTGGAAAAAGTCAGAAGAAGAAGGCAAATAATAAGAAAACTTGAAGACCAATTGAAAAGTTGCATAGAACATTGCAGCCTTTTATATTTGGGATTACAGGTATGGAATTTGTTATCCAGAATGCTCAGGACCTGGGGTTTCCCGGATTATTTTTCCTTCCGTAATTTGGATCTTCATCTTGAGTCTACTAAAAATAATTTAAACATAAATAAACGCAATAAGCTTGCTTTGCCTCCAATAAGGATTAATTCTATCTCAGTTTGGATCAAGTACAAGGTACTGTTTTATTATTACAGAAAATAAGGAAATCATTTTTAAAAATGGAAATTATTTGATTATAATACACGAGCCATGAATATCCTGCAAATTATTTCCTAATAAACGGTCCTTAGTGATGTCATTGGTTATAATCTGAGCTTAGTGATGTCATTTCTGTCACATGACTCACTGAAACTTGTGTATTATAATAAGTGCCCCCTGTTGCAAAATATGAGGATATTAGAAGTCACCTTGGAGTTCCATGACCTGTATAAGAACACTCGGTCTTCAGCCTCGTGCTTTTATATTGTCATGAAACTCCTAGATAACTTATAAAATCTTCATATTTTACAAGAGGGTTACTTTTTTATATTTAATATATTGAAAGGGGTGGTTCACCTTTAAGTTGAATTATAGAATGTTATAGAATCCTAAGCAACTTTTCAATCAACTTTCATTTTTTCTCTTTATGGTTTTTGAATTGTTTGCCTTCTTCTGACTCTTTCCAGTTTTCAAACAGGGATCGCTGACCCCATCTAAAAAACAAATGTTCTGTAAGGCTACAAATGTATTGCTACTTTGCATTACTCATTTCTATTCGGGGCCTCTCCTATTCCTATTCTAGTCTCTCATTCAAATCAATGCATGGTTGCTAGGGTAATTCAGACCCTAGCAACCAGATTTATGACATTCTAAACAGGCGAGTTGCTGAAATAAAAACCTAAATAACAACAAATGAAAACCAACTGCAAATTGTCTCAGAATATCACTCTCTAAATCATACTAAAGTTCATTTAAAGGAGAACAATTCCTTTAAAACCAGTGACCATTCATTTGCTGCTTATGGTTGAAAAGGTATGTTGAATAAATATGTGCATGAATCGTCTCATTTTGAAAAACAAGACCCATACATTTAGTCAAACTGAACCAGAATCATATAGGTGATCATAACATGAGAACCAGAGACTATTAGTGTTTAAAGGGCATGTTCACCACCAACTACCAAAGTGGTTACAAAACAAATCCAAATAAAATATACCAGAAACAGATTTTTTTTTTTTTTAAAGAAATTTGGTACCCGTGTGTAATATGAGATTTCACTAAATATCTGGACTTATTTATTTGCAAACAAATGAATTTATATTAGAAAGTTGCTTATAGTTAGATTTTACATTTCTCATTATGCAGAAATTAAAAATTAGATGGAGTTCCTTTTTAAATACTGGGCCTAGCTCTAGAAGGCAAACAACAGCCACCCATATGCTTTGCTCCTTCAGTCGTCCATCTGGAGCCCTTTAGCCTTGTCCAGCAGGGCAAGTGTTAAAGTGAGAGCGGATTAAAGAGAACATTTAGGATTGTGAGAAGGTTTTAACAGAGCAACCCTGAATCACTGGCCAGTTTCCAGTGGGGAAGATTTGAAAACATGTTTACATAAAAGGGTTTTAAACCTTTTCTAGGACATCTTTGAAGGAAAAAAAGACCCATTGTAAGCCTGCTATGTTATTTTTTTTTTCTTGCTAGCACAAATGATCCAGAAAATAACTGGAAAATACTAAAAAGTATTAATACTAAAAAGATGCCAATACATTTAATAGATACATACACAGATACATATATCACAAACTCACATACTTATATGTATTATCCAGGGCTCTGTATGGTGGGGAGCAGAAATCACTGTCCTATGTATACTGTACATGTCCAGTTATGTCCAAAATGTTAATTTTAGACAGACACAGATCAGGGCAAGAACATACACAAGGGGAATTGATGGCTTCGTCAGAAGATACTTGTCCCAAGAAATGTAGCCATGTGGGGAGGAGCCAGCAAATAAAAAGTATGACTAGATATATGGGGTTTATATTGATGTAGTATATTGGCTTGATTATGTTTTATGATCATAACCCTGTTTTTAATTTGAATGTTAAACATACCGGCGTCCAGAATCCAGACACTCATCAAAGGCTAAAGGCTGTTACATTTGCAAAAGGAGGCTCAACCAAGTATTGATGTAATATCTCTATTGGGGTGCCCACATTTATGCACCTGTCTAATTTTGTTGTAATGCATATTTTCTGTTAATCCAATAAATTTTGTCTGCTGAAATACTACTGTTTCCATAAGGCATGTTATATATTAAAAGGAAGTTGCTACTTTGATAGCTTAGCCAATGATAAACAAAACTGCAAAGAATTAAGAGGGGTTCCCAAACTTTTTCATATGTAACAGCCTCTAGACACCTCCTATAGCCTTTGGATTCTGGATGGTGGTATTTTTGACCATTCGTCCATACAAAATCTCTTCAGTTCAGTTAAATTTGATGGCTGCCGAGCATGGACAGCCTGCTTCAAATCATCCCGTAGATTTTCAATGATATTCAAGCTGGGGGACTGTCTTTGCCTTAGTGGGTGTACGGTCATTGTCTTGTTGGAATATCCAACCCCTGCATAGCTTCAACTTTGTGACTGATACTTGAACATTATCCTGAAGAATTTGTTATTGGGTTGAATTTATCCGACCCATGACTTTACCAAGGGCCCCAGTCCCTGAACTAGCCACACAGCCCCACAGCATGATGGAACCTCCACCAAATTTGACAGTAGGTAGCAGGTGTCTTTCTTGGAATGCGGTGTTCTTCTGCCATGCAAAGCACTTTTTGTTATGACCAAATAACTCAAACTTTGTATCCTGAGTCCAAAGCACTTTGTTGCAAAATGACTGTGGCTTGTCGAAATTATCTTTTGCATGCAAGTGACTCTGTTTGTGGCGTGAAACAGCTTCTTTCTCATCACCCTGCCATACAGATGTGCTTTGTGCAAATTGCTCTGAATTGTAGAACAATGTACAGATACACCATCTGCAGCATGATGTTCTTGCTGGTCTTTGGAGGTGATCTTTGGGTTGTCTGTAACCATTCTCACAATCCTCCGCATAAGAGGCTCCTGTATTTTTCTTGGCCTGCCAGACCTGGGTTTTATAGCAACTGTGCCTGTGGCCTTCCATTTCCTGATTACATTCCTTGCAATTGAAACTGACCGTTTAAACCTCTGAGATAGCCTTTTGTAGTCTTCCCTTAAACCATGATACTGAACAGTCTTTGTTTTCAGATCTTTTGAGAGTTGCTTTGAGGATCCCATGCTGTCACTCTTCAGAGGAGAGTCAAACAGAAGCACAACTTGCAATTGGCCACCTTAAATACCTGTTCTCATGATTGGACACGCCTGCCTATGAAGTGTAAAGCTTAACGAGCTGATCCAACCAATTTGGTGTTGCCAGTAATCGGTATTGAGCAGTTACATGCATTCAAATTAGCTAAATTACAAGGGTACCAAAATTTTTGCACAGCCAGTTTTTCACATTTGATTTAATATCATACAACTGAATACTGCTTCACTAAAAAATCTTTGTTTAGAAAACACCCCAGTACTCAGATGTTCCTGGGCAATGAAAGACATACCACTGTTATATTTTTTGTTGAAAGTGGAGTAAATTATTATGCAGGCTGAGAGGGGTTCCCAAACTTTTTCCTATGTCTGTACATGATAGTTTGAGGGTGGCCTATATAAAGATAGGCATAACATAGGCCTGTTTGAATGAAGAGGGCAGGATTCCAGAAGCAAGGAAAGAATTGAATGTATGTGTAACAGCTGGAAGGACAACAGCAAAGTATTCATGTAATAGAGAGGACATAGGATCAAGGAAGAAAGTTTTAAGTGGTAAGGACGGGAGAAGGTGAGAGACTTCAAACTCCCTTTTTATAGTCCACAGAGCACTGTAAATAAACTAGCAAATAAAATAGCTGTACATTTCAATCTATATATATAAGAACGCTAGGTCAGTGCTCCCAGAACACAAAATGAATGCCTAGGTGCTGGGAATTTTACATCAATAATAGCAAGGCAACAAATGGTCCGCACGCATAGGTCTTGAATGAAAGACCTATGCGTGCGGACCATTTGTTGCCTTGATATATATATATATATATATATATATATATTTATTTTCACCTGGTAGATCCAGCTGCTAGCAAAGCATTCATTCACTACAGCTAAGTTTTGTGTGTACTGTAATTATTCATAGAACAGCACAGAAGAGGTTAAGCGTAACTTTTTTTTAACGTTCATGCACCATGTGATTTCATAAAAGCTATTTCTGTTGCTGGCAAATTTCAGAGCCACACCAATCAGACACTTGGTCGACTCTTTAATCAGACTGCTTTCTCTATCCTTACATAGTTTGATTGCAGCCTCCAAAAAAGCGGGCTTTTAATCAGGATTTTTCAGCTGTTTAATGACAGTTCGGTAGAATGCTGTGGCTAGGAGGATCAAAACTCGCCATCGCCCTCTGCTGTTATTATTCTGCATTACACCACTGTAATGTTCCAGTGAAACAGTAAGATAATTGCTTTCAGGGACACAAAGTTCTGCTCAATTTTTCACCTGGTTTGCACCTGGGTATTTTTTGTATTCCTTTCAAACAGCACAGATTTCAAGTATGTTTAGAGAAGCAGCCTCATACACATACACAACCTTATACAGTCAGACAATTGCATATTTAGCTGAACCTTGAAAGGCATATGAATACAGACATATATAGATGCTGAAAGGGAAATAGTTTGTTAAACTTCTAAAAATCCCTAAATCATATACTCTCCTCACTCACAGATTAATTACCTTTCGTTATCAGATGTGACTTTCTTTAAGCAATTTTAAAGAACAAGTAAAGTCTTCCATTAGTTAACTGTTAAATTATATGATTTAATATTAATATTTTATGATTTTATATATGACACAAGAGAGGTACCAATCTACAGCTCTTCTGCCTACCCAGACTGCTATGGTCAGATCTGGTCCCCTTCCCCTAGCAGTGATATTTGAGGGATAACCTTTATTGGATATTGGTACCTTAGCTAACAGGCTTTATTGTCCAACATATCTAGCTGCTCCAAGACCTTGCTTGTTTATATTTCTTTCTTTGGTCTACAGACTAATGGCAGATGTGGCTACTGGGGGAGAGTAGTCTCCCAGCGCCATATTGCCTTTTCTTCGGGCGACTAATCTCCCTCTAAATGCTTTTCCGCCTGCTAGAATGTAAATTGCCAGCAGGATGGCACTCTGATCGCTTCTGCCTTCCGAAGTTTCCTGGTGAGGCAACTTCGAGCGACTTCAAAAAACGAAGCGTTCCGAGTGCCATCCCACCGGCGCTTTACATTCTATCAGGCGGGAAGGCATTTAGTGGAGATTAGTCGCCCGAAGAAGAGGCGTTTTTTCGCTGGGCGACTAATCTCCCCCAGTAGCCACGTCTGCCACCACCCTTAAACACAAAATTAATTCTTACAGATAAAAGTAAAAATGAAACTGGGTAAGAAGATAACTACGCAAAATGAAACATGTTTTTAATGTAGTTAGTTAACCAAAAATGTCATCTATGAAGGCAGGATCATTTTTTTTAGATGGGGTCAGCAACACCCATTTGAAACAATTCAAAAACAATAAAAAAAGAAAAAATTAAGGCCAATTGAAAAGTTACTCAGAATAAGCCATTCTATGACATTTTAAGGGGTTTACATAATAAAAGGCACTAAATTTGCCAAGGAGCAGTAACCTATAGCAACCAATCAGCAGGTAGACTCAGGTCCGGACTGAGAATTAAAACAGGCCCTGGCATTTCAGGTACACAGAGGCCCAATGAACCCACACAGAGGCCCAAACAGCCCCACCAGCCCACTAAATACTGACTTTCTATGGGACCTTATAGCAGCCCCTCTGGCATTTGCCAGAACCCACAGATTGCCAGTCCGGGCCTGGGTAGAACATTCCAGTATCATGTTTAAAAGCAAATATCTTATTCGTTGCTATGGGTTACTGCTCCTGTCAAACTTAGTGCCCTTTTAAACTTAAAGCCAACCCCCCCCCCTTTTAGAAATTGCACATTTTCCCCAAGCTATGTTTTTCAGTCTAGATTACTAAGAAAGTTGACTCACTGCAATTTATTTTTCTGCCTAGCATTCCTTTTATTTAGTTTGTCAGCAGCCTTGGTTTACCCTAGAACTGGAAAATTTTTCATAGCAACATGTAAGAATAGCAGAGACAATACAGCGTGGATCTCTGTACATAATAAATTTGCCGTGTATCCTTGGTTATAGCAGGGGTCAGATCAGTCTGCTTTTATTGCTAATCTTATCTTGAGTTGATGTATGCGAGGGCAAAGGAAGGCCAATGCTATCCTTTTCTTCACTGATAAAAAAAGAGAAAAGTGAAGTTTGGTTTGTCTGCGGTTTCTTTGTTTCAAAGCGAGGCATTTGTTAACAATGTCCTCTGCCGACAATAACCATGAATGCTTCTCTTTGGTCATATTAAGAGTGTTAAAGTCTTCAACATTGATATAAAAGTAAAAAAGTATCAGGAATTTTGGTTTACCTTTTATGAAGCTAAAGGGATTGTCTCATATGAGACAGCCTTGCAGTGCTAAGTGGTACCCCAAACCTAGGGTTGTAAGATAGACTTTAGGCTGGGTTTGCTCATGTAAATATAAATAAAGGTGTTGAGAAATATACCGGCAGACGAATTACTGCTGCATATTAGTTTGTCACTATGGATAATTAGACCTGGAGAAAAAACTGTACGGGTGTAGGAAGCATTATCTGGAAACCTGCTACCCAAAAAGCTTCAAATTGCGGGAAGGCCATCTCGCATAGACTCAATTAAATTAAACAATTCTAATTTTAAAAAATTATTTACTTTTTCCTTGTAATCATAAAAAAATACCTTTGTACGTGATCCAACTAAGATATAATTTATCCTTACTGGAGGCAAAAAAATCTGCTTAGTAATTCATATTTACATGATTTCTAGTAGACTTAAGGTATGGATATCCAAAAAGACCCCTTATCAGGAAAACCCCAGGTCCGGAGCATTCTAGATAACAGGCCCTATGCCTGTACCAATATACATTTAATAGTAACACTTTGTGATCTGCCTTGTGAAAGTAAACTATTTACTATGAACCCCCTCTAGGGCACAAAAATCCAGAGCTAAGTGCAGGTTGAAGACAGGCTTCCAGACAGGCTCCGTTGTGACTAGGGTTGTCACCTTTTCTGGAAAAAAATACCGGCCTTCCTGTATATTTATCTTTTTTCCCTATTAATAACATTGGGATAAACCATCATTTTTATGGCCAGATGGCAACCCTAGTTGTGACCCGTACTGAGCACCCACAGATCTGGCACATGCAAGTCTATGTGCTCTAATTTAGAAAAGGGCAGCGTGCAAGTGTGTGGTTTTTCAATTTTTTTTTCAACTTTTCACCAGGCGCTGCACTTTGTAAATAACCTACGATTGGCTGCTATATGATTGGTTGATATATGATTGGTTGCTATCACTGAGTCAGTTTTCTTTCGAACAGATTAACAAACTTTATAAAGGATTAATATGTAATTTATCTTTTACATTCCATTTAGAAAATCTATTTAGAAACTGATAAAATGATTTGCTTCCAGTGGTGCAAATATTAAGAACAGCAAAATATTACAGGCACTCTTAGATCACCTGGAGCTTGGTGCTACATTCTCTGATAAGGGGCATGCAAATATTAAGAAACAAGGGATAAAAGCATTTGGTTTGCTACCCCCCTTGAGTCATTTAATCAGGCTTATAGAATAACATGTAGCTTGTTTGAATGCTCATGGCTCGTTAGTTTCTGTAGATTATTGGATTCTATGAATCATAAGGATTCATAGAAATAAGAGCCAGGCAATTGTTTATGGCAGAACCTTGTTTACCAGAGAACATGAAATCTGTTCATAGAACTGACAAATGCTATCTTTATTTTATCTAGGGCAAATTTTGCCAGCAAACCGTAACACCCCAAGCCCAATTGATCCAGAATCCATCCAAGTGGCGGTCGGATATGAACCAGACCCAGCAGATCTGGCTCTCTCCAGCATTCCAGGCCAGGAGATGTTTGACCCACGGAAGCGCAAGTTCTCAGACGAAGAGCTGAAACCACAGCCTATGATTAAGAAAGCTCGCAAGATCTTTATCTCAGAGGATCTGAAGGTAATTTGGAAACAGTTCACAAGATTTCCTCTGCGTGTAAACATTGGATCCTGACGCGTCCCATCTCTATTCTGTGATTAGTCCTACTTTCTGTCTTTTCCCATTATTGTTTCTGTCTCTCTTTTGCCATCAGGAGGGCACATTTACTAAAGTGCACATTTTTTTCCTCTTCTAACACCACAAACATTTGCATCAATAGATTAGGCATACACAATTGGGGGAAATTCATCGATAATTTATGACAATAATTGACATATGTGGGGTATTAGCATAGAAGATATAGATAGGATATACATAACCAGATGTAAAAATGGCTGCCCTGCCTTTTAAATGGTGTTTGGCAGACTAAACCTGGTGAAATTCCTCTTGAAGAAAATGTGTTCTTGAACTTTTGATAAATTGGCTTATGTTTAAAAAATGAAAAGTTTCAATGACAAGAAATTTCACCTGGTGGAAAGATGTGAATATTCTCTAATATAAAGTTAAAGGAGCAGTAACACCAAAAAAAAAAATCAAATAATAGAAATATAACGTATTGTCGTACTGTAAAACTGGTGGGATGTTTCAGAAACTGTACAGTAGTTTATATAAACAAGCTGCTGTTTAGCAATGGGGGCAGCCATTCAAAGCTGAAAAAGGAGAAAAGGCACAAGATACATAACAGATAATAGATAAGCTCTGTAGTATAAAATGGGATCCTTCAGACCCTATCTGTTATCTACTGTGTATCCTGTGCTTGAATGGCTGCCCCCATAGCTATACGGCAGCTTGTTTATATAAACTATAGTTGTGTTTCTGAAGCAAACACACCATATTTACTAATGCAGGGCAACACTACATTATATTGTCATTCCTTTAAAACATTTTCATTTTTTGGTGTTACTGTTCCTTTAATTTGGCCAAGGCCTGTTGTACACGCAATGGAATCTAATTTTGTCCATTGCGACTCATGGCTGCCTCGGGCACCCTGGAGGAAGCTAGAGGTAAAAACGTCCTGCAGTAGCCTTATTATACAGATTTATTTCTTTTTTACCTTTTGTTGTCCTTTAAAACATATGCAGTATATCTGCAAAGATAATTGTTCTACACAACACATCTACTGAGCACAGCAATGGCAGACAGATCTGGCATGTGTGTGACGTAGGATTGGATTCCTCCCCTGATCCTAATCACACACGTACATAATAAGCAAGCTGGGCCACTCCAAAAAGGCCGGAAGCTCCCGGTGTGCTGGCTCTGTTAGTCCTCACCTCCAGTGGGGAAACAATTTAGCTGTGATAGATGCCCCTCCTGCCAAGGGTTACATAGAATAATAGCTATGTAAAATCCAAAGGAATCAGTAGGAAATGTTTGCAGGAGCAGAATGCTGGGTGAAAGGTCCTGAGCTAAGAGGGGATTTGCAGGATGTGATGTGGATGTAGATTTATAGAGCTCTGGATGCGTGGGATGTATATAGTTCAGTCGAGATTACGTTAGCTGAAAGCTCAGAGCTTTTGCAAGGAAGATAAAAAATACTGTATGTACAAATGAAAAAGATAAGGACTTTTTCAGGCAGATATTCATATAAACCAAGAGCATGAGACACAAGGACTTGTCCGGAGATGCAGAACGTAATATGTCATTATAATCTCTTCCACCGTTAATGCTCTCTGTGATGATTGCTGCTCTTTCCACTTGTACCTGATGCACCCAGGAGAAAAAAATAACAACTCCTGTTATCTAGATAACTATTCCTGGAAGGGATTCACAATGAAAATATGTCTCCACTTCCAATTAAGGTGCCTGTCCACTACGACCTGGTGTCTTTGTTGTTCTTTAACTCAATCACTTCGGAGGCCCTGAGCCACTCACAGCTTTTACTTGAGCCATTTCAGCACTCTGATTGGCTGCTTGATTCCCAGGAAATAGTAAGGAGATTAAGGCGCATGATTCCAGTATGCCAACCGTGGCTCAATCAGGAGGGGATTAAAAGATTTGCTGCAGCAATTTGTACAAATAAAGATGGATGTGGCTCAGGTGACTCAGTAATGAATTGCTTTAAAGCTGATTTTGTAGCAAGTTAACTAGATGGAAGTCTGGAGATAAATTTGAGTTCAGAAGTTCTCTGTTCCAGTGTGATTTCATTTGTTTATATTATCTGGTAGCATATTCTTTATCTTCGCCGTATTTCGATGAGGACAATATATTTTTGTTTACGCAGTTATAGGCTGCATAGATAAAGGAATCATGACCATATCTGGCATTACTGCAGGTAGATCTACTATATTTACAAATAAAAAATGGCACAAAGAATTCTAGAATGTTGGCATCATTAAAGAGCTTTTAGTTTTTAAAGAATTGTTCACTATTTCATTCATGCATGTAGCTACATTGTTGAAGGGACAGCTGTATGATGATTCTGCATATACAGATGGTGTAGAGATTTTGATGCATCTGGTGCAGGATATGCACAATTCACACTATTTGTACTGAAAAACGGGTTCAAAAGCCTGTGCCAGAGGTGTCTCCATGTAAGGAAGAATGCATGATGCAGCACCAATTCTAGCTTCAAGTATAAGATCCATTGCTATAGTGATCCCAAGATCTACAGCTAGTTTAGTATAGTACAGTATAGGTATGGTATGGGATCATTTATCCAGAAAGCTCCAAATTATGGAAAGACTGTCCGTAGTCTCCATTTTATCCAAATGTTTAAAACTGATTTCCTTTTTCTCTGTAACAATAAAACAAGTACTTAGTACTTGATCCAAACTAAGATATAATTAAGACTTATGGTATGGAGATATGGAGGCATCTGGAAAACCCCAGATCCTGAGCATTCTGGATAACCAGTCCCATAGCTGTATTAATTTTTATATATGTGTATATATGTATTTATAT